>NC_091977.1:413867209-414174771 GCF_044704955.1 Pristiophorus japonicus
AGGAAACTATCCCGGATACACTCTATGAACTCCTCCTCAAGGTTACCCTGGCCAATTTGCTTTGTCCAATCAATATGAAGCTTAAAATCACTCATGATTTTTTGCCATTCCTTTATTACAAGCCTCCATTATTTCTTGATTTATACTCCGTCCAACAGTGTAGCTACTGTTAGGGGGTCTATAGACTACGCCCACTAGTGACGTTTTTCCCTTTATTATTCCTTATCTCCACCCAAACTGATTCAACATCTTTATCCTCTGAGCCAATATTGTTTCTCACTAATGCATTGATCCTATCCTTTATTAATTGTGCTACCCCACCTCCTTTTCCTTTCTGTCTGTCCTTCCAAATTGTCAAATACCCCTGAATATTTAGTTCCCAGTCCTGGTCACCTTGCAATCATTGTTCCATGTTTTTTCTTTCTTAAATAGTGGGGTTATGTTTGCTACCTTCCAATCCTTGGAGACTGTTCTAGAATCTAACAAATTCTGGAAGATTAATACCAGTGCATCCACTATCTCTGAAGCTACCTCTTTTAAAACCCTGGGATGCAGGTCGTCAGATCCAGGGGATTTGTTGCCAATTAGTCCCATTAAT
The DNA here is from genome assembly GCF_044704955.1 of Pristiophorus japonicus. Lineage (NCBI taxonomy): Eukaryota > Metazoa > Chordata > Chondrichthyes > Pristiophoridae > Pristiophorus > Pristiophorus japonicus. Next base: position 413,867,808 of record NC_091977.1, read on the forward strand.
GTCCCCAGTACTATATGTTTACTTGTACTGATTTCATTAAGTTCCTCATTCTCTCTAGACATTTCTGGAATGCTTTTTGTTTTTTCTACCGTGAAGACAGATACAAAAGGCCCGAAATTCATCGATGTCCTGCCCGCTGCAGCCAAGGTTCCGCCAGAAATGGCCGTTTTCTGGGCGATTCCTCTGGAACCACCCATCTCCCGTCGAGGATCCGCCCGGCAGAAGATTGGCGGGGAAGGGTTCCGCTCACACCGCAGCGTCCTGCCCGACCATGCCGGATGTCTGCTAATCATTATTTTGATCATTTTTCCTGTACTCCTGCCTGCCAGAAGGACCACTCTGGAAAAGCAGGTCTGAGCTGGGCAGCAGTAGGCCAGCAATTGCACATCGGAAAGGAGTCAACAGTGTGATCGGGCAGCAATCGGGAGGGGGGCAGCAATGGAATCGGGTAGCAATGAGGGAGGCAACAGTGTGATCGGGCAGCAATCGGGAGGGGGGGGGCAGCAATGGGGCAGCATTCGCACACCGGGTGGTGGGAGGGAGAGAGAGAGATGGAGTGCAATGGAGCAGCACTCGCACATTGGGTGGGAGGGATTGCTGGTGGCCATCACATCAAAGCAGCTAGTCGGATTCTGCACCATATCAGTGGGACTGCTGGAAAGAAGTTAGGTCAATGTTGCATTACTTTCTTGCTGATGGTGATACTTAAATTGGATGTGATAAAACCAACTGGAATGTATCTCAGCTAATGGAGGGTTTTTTTGTCACACCTTGTTGAAAGTCCTTCATTGAGAAGGCCAATGGCAAAGGGAAAATTATTATGAGTGACTGAAAAGTGTTCAGCATCTCACATTTTGTACATCCAAGCTGATTCATTAATTGTCTTGCACAATGTACTGCAATGTAACTGATAACCATATCATCTCAGGGGTGGCACTCCTCCATGTTTGGCCTCACAAAAAGAAGGTTGAAGTGCAAGCCTTATGGTCTGCCCTGCAAGTAGGTAAAGTGAGAATAATTGAATGGCAGGCTTCTTGCATTGGTGACCCTTCCATGTCATCTTGAGATGGCCTGATGACAGGATCCATTATACACTGTAGTCAGATGTGGATGGGAAGATATCCTTGATGAAGCAAGTGACCTGAGGGACAGATGTGTGGTTGGCGCAACGCACCACACATATGATGTTAAAATGACACACACAAACAGAGGGTCAACAATGTGAGTGTCTTTGCTAGTGAATATTGACAAACGTTACATAATAGTTTGACATATACAAACATTTAGACGAGGAAGCAACACCCACCCCTCTACCCGGCACCACCACATCTCTTTCTCCTCACCACCCCCCCCCTCTTGCAGCTATGCCCGATTTCCTCTTCCTCCCCACACCTACATGATGGAGTGGCCCTCCCCTGCCCCTCACTGCCTCTGGTTCAGGAGGTTGTGGAGGAGAGCAGTGGGATGCGTGTAGACGTGTGCATATCGGTGAGAATGTAGGGCGCGGGACTGAAGGCGCTGGGATCTCCTGTTCCTCCACATCTGTGTGCCTTGAGGGCATGGGGTCAGGGGCTTGCAGCACACGTGCAGAAGCCATCTCCTGCCACCTGGCCTCGAAGCTTTCTGATGTGTGCTCCAACACTGTGAAGACGCGCTCCATCCTTTGATCGTGCTGCTGGGTGAATGTGGCGATGTTGGCAGCTATCCCAGCCATGGTCTGCTGCATCTCGCGACCTACCTTCACGCCGGTGGTTAATAGCTGGACCATCTAGCTCAATAGAGCGAGCCATCCTGCATCTGCAGGTGGTTGCTCGATGCTGCTGGGTAGTGGGGCCTTGATCCCTTTGCGCCACGGACTCTGCGCTTGCTTGAGCTTGCTTGAGTGGAGTCTGTTTGAAACCCCTGGAAATCTGAGCCTGACGCCGTCTCGTGGACACTTGGCTGAGTTGGCAGGGGGCTGATGTCAGGTGCTTCCGGATCCTCCAGGTGAAGGGGCATAAATATGGGCTCTTCTCCCTTCTCTCCTCCTCTTCCTGGCCCTGGATGGCGGAGGTGGGAGCGGTGGACATGGGTGATGTGGGCTGGGGGTACAGGAATGATCCAGTGTCCTCGGGTGTGGAGAACGTCGGGGTGGGCGATGCTGGGGTGTGACAGCATCTGTGAAGGCCAGAGGTCGATGGTCTCTCCAGATCTGTGGTGTCCGAGTCAGCAGCTGCAAGTAGAGGACAGTCTGTGAGGGGGGTGCGGGTGGGGGTGGGGTGGGGGGGGGGGGGGGTGAAAGTGAGATGTGAGCCGTTCCATCTCACATTCTACCAGCAAGGAGTCATGTCCACACCAATAATGGGCGACAAAGTGTGCGTAGAACCGCCAGTGCCTTAACATTGCATGTACTTTCATGCCATGACCGACGCTAATACCAGAGATGAGTGTAGCCTCACCCTGCGGTAGCACCGGATCTGCAGAAACGTTTGTGGTAGGAATGCGGTGATGTTCCACCAATGCCAACGCACGCTCCTCCAGCCTGGTCAATTCCACCACATCTTGTGGGCCCCCTCCGGTCGTACTCAGGCTTGCCTGTTTGGCTGCTTGTTTTCTCTGCACAAAGAAATGTTGCAGCCTTTACCCCCTTTGCTTAGGCCATCCACACACACACACACTCACACCCACATCGCATGCACAACCTTTTTGGCCTTGGACAGGAGGGGGCGAATAAATTTGTGCTCACTTTAACTGCCGCCACCAAATCGTTACAACGTTTGCAGCATTGTCTCCATCCCGCTTCACGTTGCCCATTGCACTGACCACCTGACCGATCTCCATCCAAAGACGTCGGAATTGGGCTGGTGGAGGCTTGCCATGACCATCCCGGGTGAGTTCACTGTACCTGCACTCTACCACTGTCACTAACTCCTCCAACTCCTGCTCATTGAACCACGGAGCTTTCGACCTGGTTCCGCCAGTCTTCATTGATGCTTTCTGCCCACTCATCCTCTATGATGAGAAGAATGGCTGCTCAACAGTCTGGTTATAAATTTGTCACACTACCCCCTCTGCAACTCAGACTGGCCCCTCACCAATGCCACCTCTGCTCTCTTCACCCCCCTCCTCTCTTCCCCCCTCCTCTTTTCGCCCTCTCCTCTCTTCCCCCTCTCCTCTCTTCCCCCCCCTCTCCACCGCCCCCCTCCCCTCTTCCCGCGCTCCTCTCTCTCCCGTCTTCTCGCAGGTGCAATTGAGTGGCGTCCTTTTATTGGCCATGAGCACTTCCTCAATTAGCATGCAAGGGCCACAAATGGACTACAACAGCCATCCCCAAAACTACAAAAAAAACACCTAAAACCCGCGCATGCGCAGTAGAGGCCCTCCTTAAAACACAAGTGGAGCGGCCTCCATATGACGCATTCTGATGACGCTTCCCACCGAGTCCCGCTCCTGCTTGCCGATTGACACCCGCCAAAAATGGACCTCCCGCCCAGTGGCCACCGAGAAATGGGCGGCCATCAATTTCGGGCCCAAAGTATTTGTTTAATATCTCTGCCATTTCCTTATTGCCCATTATAATTTCTCCTCTCTCTGACTCGAATGAGCCCATGTTTACTTTCACTAATCTCTTCCCATTTACATACCTATAAAAACATTTCCAATCTGTTTTAATGTCTCTTGCTAATTTACTCCCATATTATTTTTTCTCTTTCCTTATCAATTTCTTGATCCTCCTTTGCTGAATTCTAAAATTCTCCCAATCCACAGGCTTAGTACTTTTTGGCAAGAATAGAAGCTCTTCCTTTGATCCAATACTATCTTAAGAAACATAGAAATTTACAGCGCATAAGGTGGCCATTTCGGCCCATCGTGTCCACGCCGGCCGACAAAGAACTGCACAGCCCTTGGTCAGCAGCCCTAAAGGTTACATATAAACCTATGAACAATGACGGAAAGGCAAAGAGCATCCAACCCAACGAGTCCGTTTCACACAACTGCGATACCCTTTATACTGAAACATTCTGCACTCCACCCCAACCGGAGCCATGTGATCTCCTGGGAGAGGCAAAAACCAGATAAAAACCCAGGCCAACTTAGGGAGAAAAAATCTGGGAAAATTCCTCTCCGACCCATCCAGGAGAAACTAGTCCAGGAGATCACCCTGGCTGTATTCTATTCCCTGCAGTACTTACCATTATATCTGCGCCGTCCAACAAAAGACCATCCAGTCTAATCCCAATTACCAGCTCTAGGTCCACAACCCTGCAGGTTACGGCACTTTAAGTGCCCATCCAACCATCTCTTAAAAGTGGTGAGGGTTTCTGCATCCACCACTCTTCCAGGCAGCGAGTTCCAGATCCCCACAACCCTCTGCGTAAAGAAGCTCCCCCCTCAAATCCCCTCTAAACCTTCCACCAACCACCTTAAAACTATGCCCCCTCATAATAGACCCCTCCACCAATGGAAATAGGCCCTTACTATCCACTTTGTCCAGGCCCCTCAATATTTTGTACACCTCAATAAGGTCTCCTCTCAACCAATGAGAACAAACCCAGCCTACACAATCTGTCCTCATAACCAAGATTCTCCATTCCAGGCAGCATCTTAGTAAATTTCCTCTGCACCCTCTCTAGTGCAATCACGTCCTTCCTATAATACAGCGACCAGAACTGCACGCAGTACTCCAGCTATGGCCTAACCAAAGTATTATACAATTTAAGCATAACCTCCCTGCTCTTATATTCTATGCCTCGGCCAATAAAGGCAAGCATTCCGTATGCCTTCTTAACCCGCTTATCCACCTGTCCTGCTACTTTCAGGGTTCTGTGGACCAATGGTGGAGCTTTGGAGGCGTGGCCTATTCAGTTGGAGCTGTGCTGTAGTGAGAGAAGGAACTCCCTGCTGAAGCTCCTGTATGGAAGGCCTGGAGTGAGCCCTGAGACCAGCCCAGGAAGAGGAGGAGAGGGCTGGCTTACTACACATTCAACGTCCAGAGGGAGAGGATGAGAGCAGAACATTTATCATTTTTTACTACTGCAGAGAGTTGGAGAGAGGGGGAAAAGAACATCCTGAGAAAACACCATCCAGTGTGGAAGGAGGGAGAGCCATTTCGACAATCTTCGACAGGTGGGTGTGTTTTGGTGCATTCCCCGAAAGACTTTGTTGTATCGGTGGGGGGAGGAAAGAAGACCTTTCGAGGGCCGGAACATCGTGGCGGGTGTGTGTGTGTGGAAGTGTGTGTCGGGGTCTTGCTTACAGCTAGGCCCCACACACCACTGAAGCACCCCTCCCCCATTGCCTAGCCTGGGATAGCTGGAGCTACCTGGCTGAAGTAGTACTAATTACCCTATTAAACATCGTTGGGAGTGTGTGCCTGGGTGGCTCCAGCTACTCCAGATGAAGACATCGTCCCCCCCACCCGAAGACCATTCTACAAAGACTGTGTTTTTTGCCATCTGGGGAGTGCACCCCAAGAAACACCCATCCATCGCTGTGAGGGGAGACCTGCCCTCGCAGCTTCCCTCTTTCCCACCCCCCTCACTCTTTCTCTCTCTCTGTCTCTCCTCTCTCTCTCTGAGAGCCCTTTCCTCCTATTATAAAACAATTAAGACAACTGAGCAGAGGGAGCAAGGCCCCTCCCCATTCGTTAACTAGGGGAGAGGTGTGCCTCTTTTAGAGCTCCCTCTGCTCAAAACACCAACGAGGCCAATTAAAGACCATTAAGGCCTGTGACTTTGGGGTGGGTGTAGCCCTTAAAGGGACCCCGTGATTGCGACCCCATCCACGCCGGTGGCAGGGCCAGCTAGGACATATGCACAGGCAGCGTCCACATCGACGGCGCCTCCTGCGCCTCCTGCTGCCCTGCCACCATTCAGACTGATAACAAAAAAACACGGGGTCAAGAGCTACACTCACCCCACAATGAGCATTGAGGAGTGCGTGCGTCGATGGCTGGGGTAGTCGGCCCCTCGGCCATTATCGCAGCCTCCAAGATGTCTGGGAAGGCCGTGTTCTTCCTGGGGTCGGAGCGGGCGGTGTCCCTGGCCCTCGAAAAGGGGCTCACGGTAGGCGGGACGTTCCTGCCGGTGGACCCTCTCGAGGCCACCGCGCAGAGGGTCATCATTTCAAACGTCCCGCCCTTTGTTCCCGCTGAGCTTCTCCTCCCTCACCTACACCAACTGGGGGAGGTAAGGTCGGGGATCAACCCCATACTGCTCGGCCTCAGGGAGAACAGCCTGCGCCATGTCTTCTCCTTCCGCCGCCAGCTCTTTGTCCGGCTGGCACGGGAGGAGACAACGGAGGGTCATTTTAATGTGGTGCACGAGGGGACTGCCTACCGCGTCTTTTGGACGTCGGATGGCGTGCGGTGCCATGCCTGTAGGGAGGTGGGGCACGTTCGCAAGAACTGCCCCTCCTCCAAAGCCGCCAAACCACTGAAAGCGGCCAAGGCTGGCGCCGCCGCCACCCCTCCCCCTAGTAGCGTCCGCGTGCCGGGAACTGTGGGTGCGTGGGCATCGTCGGGGGCCTTTGTTTCCACGGCCTCCGGCGGGGTGGAGGGAGAGCGTCCGATCGGAAGGAAGGCGCGGAAGAAGGCGAAACATCTCGAGGCGGGTCCCCTCAGTGCGCCAGACAGCTTGAACACCACGCTCAGCCCAACCCTGACATCAGCGAGCACGGGGTGCCCTGAGCCCGTGCCCGAGCCCTTGACCAGTATCACAGAGGGGCTCGGGCGCGGGCAAGAAAAGAAAAAGGGGGGGGTGGAGCGGGAGGCCTCGGCAGACATGGAGGTCTCCCTGCCTCCGCGCCCCCCCAGGAACAAAAGGTGGCACCGCTCCAATGAGGCAGAGGGGGAACAACATCCCTCCGCAGAGGAGTCGGTGCCCGCCGCGTGTCCCGCGTCCCCCACCAGCGCCCCCAAACTGCGCAGTAGGCAGGAGGAATCTGTCCCCGGGGAGGGTGAGACAGTCGAGGCTGCCCAGCCTCTGCCTCCCAGGGATGGCGTGGAAGATCTGCCTGTCATGGGGGGCATGGGGCCAGCGGAGGAATGCGTTGCCACCGGGTCGAGCGTCCCGGGGACTGAGGCGGACGGGGCCGAAAAGGCCGAACCTGAGCCCGCCCAGCTATTAACCAATATCCCCCGGGTGTCGCTCGGCCCGGAAGAAACGGAAATTATGAATAATTTTAACGATTCTGTACACGCTGGGCCACGGGGTGGCGGCGGGGAGGGGGAAGAACAACAACCCTCGCCCCCTACTTTGGAGCTGAGGTACTTGGAGGACCTGGAACATTACTTTGACCAGGTCTCTCCGTGTTCCCCGGTTCCTGGGGCGGAGGAAGAATGCCTTCCGCTGTCACTACCTGACCCAGCACCACTTTTAAAAGAGCCCAGTGGGGACTCCTCTGCCGATGATCCTGGGGGTGGGATTGGGGCAGAGCCAGGGTCGGATGGAGCGGCCGGGCCATTTGCCGTACCTTGTGCGGTCGACGGGCCGGCTGCTGGCGGCGACCTCCCGGAGGGGGACGGGGACTCGGTGGGGGACTTGGGAGAAGATCTCGAGTCCATCGCCAGTGAGGCGGTGGATCTCCTCGTTCCCGCCGCTGAGTCCCCACTCATTACTGCAAAGGAACTCTGGGACTTTTTGGTCCAGAGCCAGGGTCGCCGCAACAGAGCCCATCTGGCCCGGGAAAGATGGTCCGAGCCGGTGTTGCTCGTCGCGTCCGTCCGCGCCGCCGCTAGAACCATGGCCACGGGCGGGCCCTTATCAATGGCGGAAGGCCTTGAGCTGCGCCGGCTCAAAGGGTTCCTCGCTGGGCTGCTGAAGGAGTGGAGGTCAACAAACGACTCCACTCCCCCTCCCCCACAATAAGTTAGGTAGAGGTTGCGCAATGCTTTTGTCATGAAGATAACCATAGCCAGCCTCAACATCAACGGCGGCAGAGGGGCACGCTGTAGATTTAACAATTTTTCGCTCCTTTGGGAGGGGAAATATGCGGTGTGCTTCCTGCAAAAAACCCACACCGTTCCGGGAGACGAAGCCACGTGGCTCCTGGAATGGCAAGGAGAGGTCCGCATGAGCCACCTCACCGCCACTTCTAGTGGGGTGGCCATCTTGTTGGTCCCGCATTTTCAGCCGGAGATCTTGGGGGTCGAGGAGCCCATGCCAGGCCGCTTGCTGCACGTCACAGTTCGCCTGGGGGACGTGCCGCTCCATCTCGTGAACGTGTACGCCCCTCAGCCCGGACCGCAGCAAACGCGCTTCTTCGAAGAAGTGTCCGCTCTTCTTGGCTCCGTCGACGTCGGCGACTGCATTGTCCTCGGGGGGGATTTTAACTGCATCCTCGAGGCGAGGGACCGCTCCGGTGCCCCGCAGAGCATGACGGCAATGGAGAAGTTGAGGGACCTGGTCGGGTCCTTCGACTTGGTGGACGTCTGGCGAAATCTCCATCCCGACTACAGCGCCTTTACTTGGGTGAGGCATGGAGTAGGATGGTCCAGAGTCGACCGCCTTTACGTGTCTCGGACATACGGTTCCTACGTCCCGGCGGCCTCCATGTGACCAGTGCCGTGTTCGGACCACCACCTGGTGTGGGCGGAGCTCGCTTCGCTCCGCGCGAGGACGGGGTCCGCGTACTGGCATTTTAACAACCAGCTGCTGAAGGACGTGCGGTTCCAGGACTCGTTCCGTCGATTCTGGGCCGACTGGAGAAGGAAGCAGGGGGGCTTCCCCTCCTTGAGGCTATGGTGGGACGTGGGCAAGGCTCACGTCTGCGTCTTCTGTCAAGAGTATGTGAGGGGGTCGACCAAGAGGCGGGCGGCCAGGGTCGGGCGCCTAGAAAAAGAGGTGCTCGACCTGGAGTCCCGTCTCGGTCAAGTCGTCGAGGACCCGGCCCTGCGGATGGTGTACGAAGCGAAGAAGACTGCGCTGAAGGACCTGCAGCTCATCGGGTCCCGAGGCGCATTCGTGAGGTCGCGGTTCCGGTTCCTGCGGGATCTGAACCGCGGCTCCCCCTTCTTCTACTCGCTGGAAAAAAGACAGAGTGTCCGTAAGCAGCTCTTGACGCTGCTGGCCGACGACGGCTCTCTCGTCACGGATCCGGAGGGCGTCAACAACAGGAGCCGTCCAGCAAGGAAGTGCGTAGAGTTTTGTGGGAGGGCGCCGAAAATCTGGAAGCTCCGCTAAGCCTGGCGGAGCTGACCGGCGCCCTCGCCCGACTCTCGAGGGGAAAATCCCTGGGGCTGGACGGGCTGACCGTGGAGTTCCATAGGGCGCTCTGGGACGTCCTGGGGGGCGACTATGCGCGGGTCCTGGGGGAAAGTCTGGCGACCGGGGAGATGCCCCTCTCTTGGCGCAGGGCAGTCATCGTCCTGCTGCCTAAGAAGGGCGATCTCCGCCTCCTTAAGAACTGGCGCCCGGTCTCCCTCCTCAGCACGGACTACAAAATCTTCGCCAGGGCGATGTCTGCTCACCTTGGCGCCGTGCTGGACCACATGATCCACCTCAACCAGTCCTACACGGTCCCGGGCCGGACAATCCACGACAACATCCATCTGGTCCGGGACCTCATCCATCATTCACAGGAGGCTGGTCTGTCAGTCGCCTTCCTATCTCTCGACCAAAAGAAGGCATTCGACAGGGTGAATCACGACTACCTGTTCGGGACTCTGCGCGCTTTCAGGTTCGGGACGCATTTCGTCGCCCAGATCCGACTTTTGTACGCCGCTGCGGAGTGTCTGATAAAGGTTAACGGGTCCTTGATGGCGCCCCTTCGCTTTGGGAGAGCGGTGCGCCAGGGATGCCCCATGTCTGGCCAGTTATACGCCGTTTGCGTGGAGCCTTTCCTGCGCCTCCTGCGGATGAGGTTGACGGGACGAGCTCTGCAAGGGCCGGGAGTGGAGGTCGTCCTCTCGGCTTACGCCGATGACGTGCTCCTCGCGGTAGAGGATCCCGCTGACCTGCGGAGGATGCGTGAGTGCCAGAAGATTTACTCAGCCGCATCCTCCGCCAGGATCAACTGGGAGAAATGTTCCGGACTCCTGGTGGGTCAGTGGCGGGTGGACTCCCTGCCGGAGGAGCTCAGGCCTTTTGTCTGGAGCACGACCCATCTCCTCTATCTGGGAGTCTACCTTAGCCCTGACGAGGAAGCCTGGCCAGCGAACTGGCAAGAGCTGGAGGCCAAGGTCGCCGCTCGCCTAGGGCGCTGGACAGGACTGCTCCGAGTGCTGTCCTACAGGGGTCGAGCGCTAGTCATAAACCAGCTGGTGGTCGCCATGTTGTGGTACCGGCTGGTCACTTTGACCCCTCCCCCTGCGTTTGTCACCAAGATACAGAAGAAACTGGTGGACTTCTTCTGGAACAACAGGAAGCACTGGGTCTCTGCCGCGGTCTTGAGTCTCCCGCTTGGGGAGGGAGGTCAGTCGTTGGTGTGCGTCAGCGCCCAGCTCGCGAGTTTCCGTCTTCAGACCCTGCAGAGATACCTTTATGTCGAGCCCCCTCCTAGGTGGCGTGCTCTGGCGACATATTTCTTCCGCCAGCAGCACGGCCTCAACTATGACACGCAGCTCCTGTTTGTGAGCTTGGGGGGCGTCAGGACCGCCTTCCAGGAGCTGCCTGTCTTTTACAAGGAACTCACCAGGTTCTGGAACAAAGTCTCCACCAAGCGCAGCTCTCCACCGGCTGGAGTGGCGGCCGTCCTGCACGAGCCGCTGCTCGGGAATCCGTACCTCCACGACCTAGGTTTTAGGTGGCGGTCCGACGAGAGGGCTGTGGCTGGTGAGGTGATCAGGGTCAGGGACCTGCTCAATGGCGGATGAGCGGGCTGGATGGCGCCAGACACGCTGGCGCGGCACCTAAATTCCGCCAACGTCCGTCGCGCGGACGATGCCATCGAGTCGCTAAAAACAGCTCTGGGCCCTGACTCCGTTAGGTGCATCGAGGAGGCTCAAGCACGTGGGGAGATCCCGTCCGAACTGACCCCCGTCCGGACGGAATTCCTCATCGGCGCCAAACCCCGGAACCTCCCTCGGGAGCTGGCGCCTCACAACTTGAGCCGCCTCGAGGAAATCCCCTCTGTGCCTTTCAGTTCCGCGCGGAGGCGTTTCCTGTACGGGCTGCTCCTGCACACTCTCAACTTTGCCATCCTCGCCTGCCGTCCGGACACGCCATGGCGTACCATCTTGCCGTCCAGAGGAGGCGGGGGTCCCCGATGGAGGGCACTCTACGCGGGAGTCCTCCCAGTATTTATCGGGGACTTGGCCTGGAGGGTGGTGCATGGAGCAATGCCGTGCAATAAATCTTTAAGGCGGTTCACGGGCTCCCAGGCCGCCTGCAATTTCTGCGGTCTGGAAGAGTCCGTGTTCCATGTTTTTACCGAATGCACGAGGTTGCAGCCCCTGTTTTATTATTTAAAGGGCTGCTCCTGAATTTATGGCTGCACTTCAGTCCCACACTCCTGATCTTTGGGCACCCTGTGCGGAGGGGAGCGGGTAGGTCCGAGGGCCTCCTCGTAGGACTGCTCCTGGGCACGGCCAAGGGTGCCATCAGCCGGTCCAGGCAGCGGGCAGTCGAGGGGGTCGTTCAACCTGACTGCCTGCCTCTCTTCCGCGCGTACATCCGCGCCAGGGTGTCCTTGGAGATGGAGCATGCGGTGTCCACCGGTACGCTCGCGGCCTTCCGCGAGAGGTGGGCACCGGAGGGACTGGAGGGCATCATCATGCCCGGCAACCAAATTTTAATTTGATTTTATGTTTTAAAGTTTAAATTGTTTTAATTGCCGGTGGTTTTAGTGTCCCCCTCCTCTTTTATAGGGGGCACTTGGAGGGAAAAAAATGATTTTAGTGCCCAAAAAAAACTTTAAAAAAAAACACAAAAAAAACAACAACAAAAAACACAAAAAAAAGGCCGTGGAAATGTTTGGTGCGCCCCCCAGATCGGGGGGCCACGATTTAATGATTTAATGTTGAAATTTTTTTTCACACAAAGAGTTCTGTGGACCAATGGTGGAGCTTTGGAGGCGTGGCCTATTCACTTGGAGCTGTGCTGTAGTGAGAGAAGGAGCTCCCTGCTGTTGTTCCTGCCTGGAAGGCCTTTGTGAGACCTGTGAAATAGCCCAGGAAGAGGAGGAAGGGGCTTACTACAATTCCAATTCATCCAGAGGGAGAGGAGGAGAGCAGAAAATTCAACAACTTCATTACTTCTACAAAGAGTTGGAGAGAGGGGGAAAAGAACAACAACTATCCAGTGTGGAAGGAGGGAAAGACTTCATCATCAAAAAGTGGGTGTATTGGTGCATTCCCCGAAAAACTTTGTTTTATTGGTGGGGGGAGAAAAGAAGATTTCTTCGAGGCCCGGAACATCGCGGTGGGTGTGTGTGTGTGGAAGTGTATGTGGGGGTCTTGCTTACAGCTAGTCCCCACACACCACTGAAACACCCCTCCCCCATTGCCTAGCCTGGGCTAGCTCGAGCTACCTGGCTGAAGTATTACTAATCACCCTATTTAACATCATTGGGAGTGTGTGCCTGGGTGGCTCCAGCTGCCCCAGGTGAAGACATCTTCTCCCCCCCACCCGAAGACCATCTACAAAGACTGTGTTTTTTGCCATCTGGGGAGTGCACCCCAAGAAACACCCACCCATCGCTGTGAGGGGAGACCTGCCCTCGCAGCTTCCCTCTTTCCCAGCCCCTCACGCTTTCTCTCTCTCTCTGTCTCTCCCCTCTCTCTCTGAGAGCCCTTTCCTCCTAATTGAAAAAAAAACAATTAAGAAAACTGAGCAGAGGGAGCAAGGCCCCTCCCCAATTGTCAACTAGGGGAGAGGTGTGCCTCATTGAGAGCTCCTCTGCTCATACACTTAAACGAGGCCAATTTAAGAACATTAAGGCCTGTGACTTTGGGGTGGGTGTAGCCCTTAAAGGGACCCCGCGATGGCAACCCCATCCACGCCGGTGGCAGGGCCAGCTAAGACGTATGCGCAGGCGGCGTCCACATCCACGGCGCCTCCTGCGCCTCCTGCTGCCCTGCCACCATTCAGACTTATAACAAAAAAACACGGGGTCAAGAGCTACACTCACCCCACAATGAGCATCGAGGAGTGCGTGCGGGCGATGGCTGGGGTAGTCGGCCCCTCGGCCATTGTCGCAGCCTCCAAGATGTCTGGGAAGGCTGTATTCGTCCTGGGGTCAGAGCGGGCAGTGTCCCTGGCCCTTGAAAAGGGGCTCACGGTGGGCGGGACGTTCCTGCCGGTGGACCCTCTCGAGGCCACCGCGCAGAGGGTCATCCTTTCTAACGTTCCGCCCTTTGTTCCCGCTGGGCTCCTCCTCCCTCACCTACACCAACTGGGGGAGGTAAGGTCAGGGATCAACCCCATACCGCTCGGCCTCAGGGAGAACAGCCTGCGCCATGTCTTCTCCTTCCGCCGCCAGCTCTTTGTCTGGCTGGCACGGGAGGAGACGACAGAGGGTAGTTTTAATGTGGTGCACGAGGGGACTGCCTACCGTGTCTTGTGGACGTCGGACGGCGTGCGGTGCCATGCCTGTAGGGAGGTGGGGCATGATCGTAAGAACTGCCCCGCCTCCAAGGCCGCCAAACCACCGAGGGCGGGCAAGGCTGGCGCCGCTGCCACCCCTCCCCCGAGTAGCGTCCGCGTGCCGGGAGCTGTGGGTGCGCGGGCATCGTCGGGGGCCTTTGTTTTCACGGCCTCCGGCGGAGGGGAGGGAGAGCGTCCGATCGGAAAGAAGGCGCGGAGGAAGGCGAAACATCTCGAGGCGGGACCCCTCAGTGCGCCAGACAGTTTGATCACCGCGCTCAGCCCAACCCAGTCGTCGGCGAGCGCGGGGGGCCTTGAGCCCGTGCCCGAGCCCTTGACCAATACCGCGGAGGGGCTCGGGCGCGGGCAAGATAAGAAAAAGGGGGGGGTGGAGCGGGAGCCCTCGGCAGACATGGAGGTCTCCCTGCCTCCGTGCACCCCCAGGAACAAAAGGAGGCGCCGCTCCAATGAGGCGGAGGGGGAACAACATCGCTCCACGGAGGAGTCGGTGCCCGTCACGTGTCCCGCGTCCCCCACCAGCGCCCCCAAACTGCGCCGTAGGCAAGAGGAATCTGTCCCCGGGGAGGGTGGGGCAGTCGAGGGTGCCCAGCCTCTGCCTCCCGGGGATGGCGTGGAAGATCTGCCTGTCGTGGGGGGCGCGGGGCCAGTGGAGGAATGCGTTGCCGCCGGGTCGAGCATCCCGGGGACTGAGGCGGGCAGTGCCGAAAAGGCCGAACCTGAGCCCGCCCAGCCTTTATCCAACTTCCCCCGGGACTTGCTTGACTCGGCAGAAAATGAAAATTTTAAAAATTTTAACATACATCCACACGCTGGGCCGGGGTTGGCGGCGGGGAGGGGGAAGAACACCAATCCTCGCCCCCTACTTTGGAGCTGGGGGACTGGGTAGACCTGGAGAATTTCCTAAACCAGGTCTCTCCGTGTTCCCCGGTTCCTGGGGCGGAGGAGGAACCCCTTCCGCTGTCGCTTCCCGACCCAGCACCGCTTTTAAAAGAGCCCAGTGGGAACTCCTCTGCCGATGATCCTGGGGCTGGGATCGGGGCAGAGCCAGGGCCGGATGGAGCGGCCGGGCCGTTTGCCGTACCTCGTGTGGTCGATGGGCCGGCTGCTGGCGGCGACCTCCCGGAGGGGGACAGGGACTCGGTGGGGGACTCGGGAGAAGATCTCGAGTCCATCGCCAGTGAGGCGGTGGATCTCCTTGTGCCCGCCACTGAGTCCCCCCTCATTCCTGCAAAGGAACTCCGGGACTTTTTGGTCCAGAGCCAGGCTCACCGCAACCGAGCCCATCTGGCCCTGGAAAGATGGTCCGAGCTGGGGCGGCTCGTCACGTCCGTCCGCGCCGCCGCTAGAACCATGGCCGCGGGCGGCCCTTATCAATGGCGCAAGGCCTTGAGCTGCGCCGGCTCAAAAGGTTCCTCGCTGGGCTGCTGAAGGAGTGGAGGTCAACAAATGACTCCACTCCCCCCCACACAATAGGTTAGGTAGAGGTTGCACTATGCTTTTGTCATGAAGATAACCATAGCCAGCCTCAACATCAACGGCGGGAGAGAGGCACACCTTAGATTTAACAATTTTTCGCTCCTGCGGGAGGGGAAATATGCAGTGTGCTTCCTGCAAGAAACCCACACCGTTCCGGGAGACGAAGCCACGTGGCTCCTGGAATGGCAAAGAGATGTCCGCATGAGCCACCTCACTACCACTTCTTGTGGGGTAGCCATCTTGTTGGATCGCATTTTCAGCCGGAGATCTTGGAGGTCGAGGAGCCCGTGCCAGGCCGCTTGCTGCACATCACGGTTCGCCTGGGGGACATGCCGCTCCATCTCGTGAACGTGTACGCCCCTCAGCCCGGACCGCAGCAAATGCGCTTCTTCGAAGAAGTGTCCGCTCTTCTTGGCTCCGTCGACGTCGGCGACTGCATTGTCCTTGGGGGGGATTTTAACTGCACCCTCGAGGCGAGGGACCGCTCCGGTGCCCCGCAGAGCATGACGGCGATGGAGAAGTTGAGGGACCTGGTCGGGTCCTTCGACTTGGTGGACGTCTGGCGAAATCTCCATCCCGACTCCAGCGCCTTTACTTGGGTGAGGCCTGGAGTAGGATGGTCCAGAGTCGACCGCCTTGACGTGTCTCGGGCGTACGTTTCCTGCGTCCCGGCGGCCTCCATGCGACCAGTGCCGTGTTCGGACCACCACCTGGTGTGGGCGGAGCTCGCTTCGCTCCGCGCGAGGACGGGGTCCGCGTACTGGCACTTTAACAACCGGCTGCTGGAGGACGTGCGGTTCCAGGACTCGTTCCGTCGTTTCTGGGCCGACTGGAGAAGGAAGCAGGGGGGCTTTCCCTCCTTGAGGCTATGGTGGGACGTGGGCAAGGCTCACGTCCGCGTCTTCTGTCAAGAGTACGCGAGGGGGTCGACCAAGAGGCGGGCGGCCAGGGTCGGGCGCCTAGAAAAAGAGGTGCTCGACCTGGAGTCCCGTCTCGGTCAAGTCGTCGAGGACCCGGCCCTGCGGACGGTGTACGAAGCGAAGAAGGCCACGCTGAAGGACCTGCAGCTGGTCGGGTCCCAAGGCGCGTTCGTGAGGTCGCGGATCCGGTTCCTGCGGGATCTGGACCGCGGCTCCCCCTTCTTCTACTCGCTGGAAAAAAGACAGAGTGTCCGTAAGCAGCTCTTGACGCTGCTGGCCGACGACGGCTCTCTCGTCTCGGATCCAGAGGGCGTCAACAATAGGGCCCGTGAATATTACGGGGCTGTTTTCTCCGGAGCCGTCCAGCGAGGAAGCGCGTAGAGTTTTGTGGGAGGACCTGCCGAAGGTCAGCCCGGAGGGCGCCGAAAATCTTGAAGCTCCGCTAAGCCTGGCGGAGCTGACCGGCGCTCTCGCCCGGCTCTCGAGGGGAAAAGCCCCGGGGCTGGACGGGCTGACCGTGGAGTTCCACAGGGCGTTCTGGGACGTCTGGGGGGGGCGACTACGCGCGGGTCCTGGGGGAAAGTCTGGCGACCGGGGAGATGCCCCTCTCTTGGTGCAGGGCAGTCATCGTCCTGCTGCCTAAGAAGGGCGATCTCCGCCTCCTTAAGAACTGGCGCCCTGTCTCCCTCCTCAGCACGGACTACAAAATCTTCGCCAGGGCGATGTCTGCTCGCCTTGGTGCCGTGCTGGACCACATGATCCACCCCGACCAGTCCTACACGGTCCCGGGCCGGACAATCCACGATAACATCCATCTGGTCCGGGACCTCATCCATCATTCCCAGGTGGCTGGTCTGTCGGTCGCCTTCCTATCTCTCGATAAAGAGAAGGCGTTCGACAGGGTGGATCACGACTACCTGTTCGGGACTCTGCGCGCTTTCGCGTTCGGGACGCATTTTGTCGCCCGGATCCGACTTTTGTACGCCGCCACGGAGTGTCTGATTAAGGTTAACGGGTCCTTGATGGCGCCCCTTCGCTTTGGGAGAGGGGTGCGCCAGGGATGCCCCATGTCCGGCCAGTTATATGCCATCTGCGTGGAGCCTTTCCTGCGCCTCCTGCGGATGAGGTTGACGGGACTAGCTCTGCAAGGGCCGGGCGTGGAGGTCGTCCTCTCAGCTTACGCCGATGACGTGCTCCTCGCGGATCCCGCTGACCTGCGGAGGATGCGTGAGTGCCAAGAGATTTACTCGGCTGCATCCTCCGCCAGGATCAACTGGGAGAAATGTTCCGAACTCCTGGTGGGTCAGTGGCGGATGGACTCCCTGCCGGAGGAGCTCAGGCGTTTTGCCTGGAGCACGACCCATCTCCACTATCTGGGAGTCTATCTTAGCCCTGACGAGGAAGCCTGGCCAGCGAACTGGCAAGAGCTGGAGGCCAAGGTCGCCGCTCGCCTAGGGCGCTGGACAGGACTGCTCCGAGTGCTGTCCTACAGGGGTCGAGCGCTCGTCATAAACCAGCTGGTGGCCGCCATGTTTGTGGTACCGGCTGGTCACTTTGACCCCTCCCCCTGCGTTTGTCACCAAGATACAGAAGAAACTGGTGGACTTCTTCTGGAACAACAGGAAGCACTGGGTCTCTGCCGCGGTCTTGAGTCTCCCGCTTGGGGAAGGCGGTCAGTCGTTGGTGTGCGTCAGCGCCCAGCTCGCGAGTTTCCGCCTTCAGACCCTGCAGAGATACCTTTACGTCGAGCCCCCTCCTAGGTGGCGTGCTCTGGCGACATATTTCTTCCGCCAGCAGCACGGCCTCAATTATGACACGCAGCTCCTGTTTGTGAGCTTGGGGGGCGTCAGGACTGCCTTCCAGGAGCTGCCTGTCCTTTACAGGGAACTCATCAGGGTCTGGAACAAAGTCTCCACCAAGCGCAGCTCTCCACCGGCTGGAGTGGTGGCCGTCCTGCACGAGCCGCTGCTCGGGAATCCGTACCTCCACGACCTAGGTTTTAGGTGGCGGTCCGACGAGAGGGCTGTGGCTGGTGAGGTGATCAGGGTCAGGGACCTGCTCAATGGCGGATGAGCGGGCTGGATGGCGCCAGACACGCTGGCGCGGCACCTAAATTCCGCCAACGTCCGTCGCGCGGACGATGCCATCGAGTCGCTAAAAACAGCTCTGGGCCCTGACTCCATTAGGTGCATCGAGGAGGCTCAAGCACGTGGGGAGATCCCGTCTGAACTGACCCCCGTCCGGACGGAATTCCTCATCGGCGCCAAATCCCGGAACCTCCCTCGGGAGCTGGCGCCTCACAACTTGAGCCGCCTCAAGGAAATCCCCTCCGTGCCTTTCAGTTCCGCGCAGAGGGGTTTCCTGTACGGGCTGCTCCTGCACACTCTCAACTTTGCCATCCTCGCCTGCCATCCGGACACGCCATGGCGTACCATCATGCCATCCGGAGGAGGCGGGGGTCCCCGATAGAGGGCATTCTACGCGGGAGTCCTCCCAGTATTTATCGGGGACTTGGCCTGGAGGGTGGTGCACGGAGCAGTGCCGTGCAATAAATTTTTAAGCCGGTTCATGGGCTCCCAGGCCGCCTGAAATTTCTGCGGTCTGGAAGAGTCCATGTTCCATGTTTTTATTGAATGCACGAGTTGCAGCCCCTGTTTTATTATTTAAAGGGGCTGCTCCTGAAATTCTGGCTGCACTTCAGTCCCACACTCCTGATCTTTGGGCACCCTGTGCGGAGGGGAGCGCGTAGGTCCGAGGGCCTCCTCGTAGGACTGCTCCTGGGCACGGCCAAGGGTGCCATCAGCCAGTCCAGGCAGCGGGCGGTCGAGGGGGTCGTTCAACCTGACTGCCTGCCTCTCTTCCACGCATACATCCACGCCAGGGTGTCCTTGGAGATGGAGCACGCGGTGTCCACCGGTACGCTCGCGGCCTTCCGCGAGAGGTGGGCACCGGAGGGACTGAAGTGCATCATCAAGCCCGGCAACCAAATTTTAATTTGATTTTATGTTTTAAAGTTTAATTTGTTTTAATTGCCGGTGTTTTTAGTGTCCCCCTCCCCTTTTGCAGGGGGCACTTGGAGAAAAAAAAAATATATCTGATTTTAGTGCCCAAAAAAAAACTTTAAAAAAAACAAAAACACAAAAAAAGGGCCTTGTAAATGTTTGGTGTGCCCCCCAGATCGGGGGACACGATTTAAGAATTAATGTTTTGGTTTCCTCCCAAAAGAGTTCTGTGGACCAATGGTGGAGCTTTGGAGGCATGGCCTATTCAGTTGGAGCTCTGTTGCTGTGAGAGAAGGAGCTACCTGCTTTGCTCCTGCCTAGAAGGCCTAGAGTGTACCAGCCCAGGAAGAGGAGGAAGGGGCTGCCTTACTACAATTCAACGTCCAGGGGGAGAGGAGGAGAGCAGAAAATTTATCAACTTATTACTATGACAGAGAGTTGGAGAGAGGGGGAAAAGAACAACCTGAGAAAACACCATCCAGTGTGGAAGGAGGGAGAGCCATTTCTACAATCTTCGACAGGTGGGTGTGTTTTGGTGCATTCCCCGAAAGACTTTGTTGTATCGGTGGGGGGAGGAAAGAAGACCTTTCGAGGGCCGGAACATCGCGGGGGGTGTGTGTGTGTGGAAGTGTGTGTGGGGATCTTGATTACAGCTAGGCCCCACACACCACTGAAGCACCCCTCCCCCATTGCCGAGCCTAGGATAGCTGGAGCTACCTGGCTGAAGTATTACTAATCACCCTATTTAACCTCATTGGGAGTGTGTGCCTGGGTGGCTCCAGCTGCCCCAGGTGAAGACATCTTCTCCCCCCCACCCGAAGACTATCTACAAAGACTGTGTTTTTTGCCATCTGGGGAGTGCACCCCAAGAAACACCCACCCATCGCTGTGAGGGGAGACCTGCCCTCGCAGCTTACCTCTTTCCAAGCCCCTCACGCTTTCTCTCTCTCTCTGTCTCTCCCCTCTCTCTCTGAGAGCCCTTTCCTCCTAATTGAAAAAAAAACAATTAAGAAAACTGAGCAGAGGGAGCAAGGCCCCTCCCCAATTGTCAACTAGGGGAGAGGTGTGCCTCATTGAGAGCTCCTCTGCTCATACACTTAAACGAGGCCAATTTAAGAACATTAAGGCCTGTGACTTTGGGGTGGGTGTAGCCCTTAAAGGGACCCCGCGATGGCAACCCCATCCACGCCGGTGGCAGGGCCAGCGAAGACGTATGCACAGGTGGCAACCGCTTCCACGGCACCTCCTGCGCCACCTGCTGCCCTGCCACTGTTCAGACTTATAACAAAAAAACACGGTGTCAAGAGCTACACTCACCCCACAATGAGCATCGAGGAGTGCGTGCGGGCGATGGCTGGGGTAGTCGGCCCCTCGGCCATTGTCGCAGCCTCCAAGATGTCTGGGAAGGCTGTATTCGTCCTGGGGTCGGAGCGGGCAGTGTCCCTGGTCCTTGAAAAGGGGCTCACGGTGGGCGGGACGTTCCTGCCGGTGGACCCTCTCGAGGCCACCGCGCAGAGGGTCATCCTTTCTAACGTCCCGCCCTTTGTTCCCGCTGGGCTCCTCCTCCCTCACCTACACCAACTGGGGGAGGTAAGGTCAGGGATCAACCCCATACCGCTCGGCCTCAGGGAGAACAGCCTGCGCCATGTCTTCTCCTTCCACCACCAGCTCTTTGTCTGGCTGGCGCGGGAGGAGACGACAGAGGGTAGTTTTAATGTGGTGCACGAGGGGACTGCCTACCACGTCTTGTGGACGTCGGACGGCGAGCGGTGCCATGCCTGTAGGGAGGTGGGGCATGATCGTAAGAACTGCCCCGCCTCCAAGGCCGCCAAACCACCGAGAGCGGCCAAGGCTGGCGCCGCCGCCACCCCTCCCCCTAGTAGCGTCCAAGTGCCGGGAGCTGTGGGTGCGCGGGCATCGTCGGGGGCCTTTGTTTTCACAGCCTCTGGCAGGGGGGAGGGAGAGCATCCGATTGGAAAGAAGGCGCGGAGGAAGGCGAAACATCTCGAGGCGGGTCCCCTCAGTGCACCAGACAGTTTGATCACCGCGCTCAGCCCAACCCAGTCATCAGCGTGCGCGGGGTGCCCTGAGCCCGTGCCCGAGCCGTTGACCAATACCGCAGAGGGGCTCGGGCGCGGGCAAGATAAGAAAAAGGGGGGGTGGAGCGGGAGCCCTCGGCAGACATGGAGGTCTCCTTGCCTCCGCGCACCCCCAGGAACAAAAGGAGGCGCCGCTCCAATGAGGCGGAGGGGGAACAACATCCCTCCACGGAGGAGTCGGTGCCCGTCACGTGTCCCGCGTCCCCCACCAGCGCCCCCAAACTGCGCCGTAGGCAAGAGGAATCTGTCCCCGGGGAGGGTGGGGCAGTCGAGGGTGCCCAGCCTCTGCCTCCCGGGGATGGCGTGGAAGATCCGCCTGTCGTGGGGGGCGCGGGGCCAATGGAGGAATGCGTTGCCGCCGGGTCGAGCATCCCGGGGACTGAGGCGGGCAGGGCCGAAAAGGCCGAACCTGAGCCCGCCCAGCCTTTATCCAACTTCCCCCGGGACTTGCTTGACTCGGCAGAAAATGAAAATTTAAAAAATTTTAACACACATCCACACGCCGGGGGGTGGCAGCGGGGAGGGGGAAGAACACCAACCCTCACCCCCTACTTTGGAGCTGGGGGACTGGGTAGACCTGGAGAATTTCCTAAACCAGGTCTCTCCGTGTTCCCCGGTTCCTGGGGCAGAGGAGGAACCCCTTCCGCTGTCGCTTCCTGACCCAGCACCGCTTTTAAAAGAGCCCAGTTGGGACTCCTCTGCCGACGATCCTGGGGCTGGGATCGGGGCAGAGCCAGGGTCGGATGGAGTGGCCGGGCCGTTTGCCATACCTCGTGTGGTCGACGGGCCGGCTGCTGGCGGCGACCTCCCGGAGGGGGACAGGGACTCGGTGGGGGACTTGGGAGAAGATCTCGAGTCCATTGCCAGTGAGGCGGTGGATCTCCTCGTGCCCGCCGCTTAGTCCCCCCTCATTCCTGCAAAGGAATTCCGGGACTTTTTGGCCCAGAGCCAGGGTCGCCGCAACCGAGCCCATCTGGCCCTGGAAAGATGGTCCGAGCCGGGGTTGCTCATCGCGTCCGTCCGCGCCGCCGCTAAAACCATGGCCGTGGGCGGGCCCTTATCAAAGGCGCAAGGCCTTGAGCTGCGCCGGCTCAAAAGGTTCCTCGCTGGGCTGCTGAAGGAGTGGAGGTCAACAAACGACTTCACTCCCCCCCCACACAATAGGTTAGGTAGAGGTTGCACTATGCTTTTGTCATGAAGATAACCATAGCCAGCCTCAACATCAACGGCGGCAGAGAGGCACGCCGTAGATTTAACAATTTTTCGCTCCTGTGGGAGGGGAAATATGCGGTGTGCTTCCTGCAAGAAACCCACACCGTTCCGGGAGATGAAGCCATGTGGCTCCTGGAATGGCAAGGAGAGGTCCGCATGAGCCACCTCACCGCCACTTCTTGTGGGGTGGCCATCTTGCTGGCCATGCATTTTCAGCCGGAGATCTTGAGGGTCGAGGAGCCCGTGCCAGGCCGCTTGCTGCACGTCACGGTTCACCTGGGGGACGTGCCGCTCCATCTCGTGAACATGTACGCCCCTCAGCCCGGCCCGCAGCAAACGCGCTTCTTCGAAGAAGTGTCCGCTCTTCTTGGCTCCGTCGACGTCGGCGACTGCATTGTCCTCGGGGGGGATTTTAACTGCACCCTCGAGGCGTGGGACCGCTCCGGTGCCCCGCAGAGCATGTCGGCGATCGAGAAGTTGAGGGATCTGGTCGGGTCCTTCGACTTGGTGGACGTCTGGCGAAATCTCCACCCCGACTCCAGTGCCTTTACTTGGGTGAGGCCTGGAGTAGTATGGTCCAGAATCGACCGCCTTTACGTGTCTCAGGCGTACGTTTCCTGCGTCTCGGCGGCTTCCATGCGGCCAGTGCCGTGTTCGGACCACCACCTGGTGTGGGCGGAGCTCGCTTCTCTCCGCGCGAGGACGGGGTCCTCGTACTGGCACTTTAACAACCGGCTGCTGGAGGACGTGCGGTTCCAGGACTCGTTCCGTCGTTTCTGGGCCGACTGGAGAAGGAAGCAGCGGAGCTTCCCCTCCTTGAGGCTATGGTGGGACGTGGGCAAGGCTCACGTCCACGTCTTCTGTCAAGAGTACACGAGGGGGTCGACCAAGAGGCGGGCGGCCAGGGTCGGGTGCCCAGAAAAAGAGGTGCTCGACCTGGAAGCCCGTCTCGGTCAAGTTGTCGAGGACCCGGCCCTGCGGACGGTGTACGAAGCGAAGAAGGCCCGCTGAAGGACCTGCAGCTCGTCGGGTCCCGAGGCGCGTTCGTGAGGTCACGGATCCGGTTCCTGCGGGATCTGGACCACGGCTCCCCCTTCTTCTACTCGCTGGAAAAAAGACAGAGTGTCCGTAAGCAGCTCTCGACGCTGCTGGCCGACGACGGCTCTCTCGTCTCGGATCTGGAGAGCGTCAACAACAGGGCCCGTGAATATTACGGGGCTCTGTTCTCTCCAGAGCCGTCCAGCGAGGAAGCACATAGAGTTTTGTGGGAGGACCTGCCGAAGGTCAGCCCGGAGGGTGCCGAAAATCTGGAAGCTCCGCAAAGCCTGGCGGAGCTGACCGGCGCCCTCGACCGGCTCTCGAGGGGAAAAGCCCCGGGGCTGGACGGGCTGACCGTGGAGTTCCACAGGGCGTTCTGGGACGTCCTGGGGGGCGACTACGCGCGGGTCCTGGGGAAAGTCTGGCGACCGGGGAGATGCCCCTCTCTTGGCGCAGGGCACTCATTGTCCTGCTGCCTAAGAAGGGCGATCTCCGCCTCCTTAAGAACTGGCGCCCGTTCTCCCTCCTCAGCACGGACTACAAAATCTTCGCCAGGGCGATGTCTGCTCGCCTTGGCGCCGTGCTGGACCACATGATCTACCCCGACCAGTCCTACACGGTCCCGGGCCGGACAATCCACGATAACATCCATCTGGTCCGGGACCTCATCCATCATTCCCAGGAGGCTGGTCTGTCGGTCGCCTTCCTATCTCTCGACCAAGAGAAGGCGTTCGACAGGGTGGATCACGACTATCTGTTCGGGACTCTGCGCGCTTTCGGGTTTGGGACGCATTTCGTCGCCCAGATCCGACTTTTGTACGCCGCCGCGGAGTGTCTGATTAAGGTTAACAGGTCCTTGACAGCGCCCCTTCGCTTTGGGAGAGGGTTGCGCCAGGGATGCCCCATGTCCGGCCAGTTATATGCCATCTGCGTGGAGCCTTTCCTGCGCCTCCTGCGGACGAGGTTGACGGGACTGGCTCTGCAAGGGCCGGGCGTGGAGGTCGTCCTCTCGGCTTACGCCGATGACGTGCTCCTCGCAGTAGAGGATCCCGCTGATCTGCGGAGGATGCGTGAGTGCCAGGAGATTTACTCGGCCGCATCCTCCGCCAGGATCAACTGGGAGAAATGTTCCGGACTCCTGGTGGGTCAGTGGCGGGTGGACTCCCTGCCGGAGGAGCTCAGGCCTTTTGCCTGGAGCGTGACCCATCTCCTCTATCTGGGAGTCTACCTTAGCCCCGACGAGGAAGCCTGGCCGGCGAACTGGCAAGAGCTGGAGGCCAAGGTCGCCGCTCACCTAGGGCGCTGGACAGGCCTGCTCCGAGTGCTGTCCTACAGGGTTCGAGCGCGAGTCATAAACCAGCTGGTGGCCGCCATGTTGTGGTACCGGCTGGTCACTTTGACCCCTCCCCCTGCGTTTGTCACCAAGATACAGAAGAAGCTGGTGGACTTCTTCTGGAACAACAGGAAGCACTGGGTCTCTGCCGCGGTCTTGAGTCTCCCGCTTGGGGAGGGCGGTCAGTCGTTGGTGTGCGTCAGCACCCAGCTCGCGACTTTCCATCTTCCGACCCTGCAGAGATACCTTTACATCGAGCCCCCTCCTAGGTGGCGTGCTTTGGCGACATATTTCTTCCGCCAGCAGCACGGCCTCAACTATGACACGCAGCTCCTGTTTGTGAGCTTGGGGGGCGTCAGGACCGCCGTCCAGGAGCTGCCTGTCTTTTACAAGGAACTCACCAGGGTCTGGCACAAAGTCTCCACCAAGCGCAGCTCTCCACCGGCTGGAATGGCGGCCGTCCTGCAGGAGCCGCTGCTCTGGAATCCGTACCTCCACGACCGAGGTTTCAGGTGGTAGTCGGACGAGAGGGCTGTGGCTGGTGAAGTGACCAGGGTCAGGGACCTGCTCAATGGCGGAGGCGTGGGAATGGCGCCAGACGCGCTGCCGCGGCACCTAAATTCGGCCGACGTCCGCCGCGCGGCCGATGCCATCGAGTTGTTAAAAACAGCTCTGGGCCCTGACTCCGTTAGGTGCATCGAGGAGGCTCAAGCACGTGGGGAGATCCCGTCCGAACTGACCCCCGTCCGGACGGAATTCCTCATCGGCGCCAAACCCCGGAACCTCCCTCGGGAGCTGGCGCCTCACAACTTGAGCCGCCTTGAGGAAATCCCCTCTGTGCCTTTCAGTTCCGCGCGGAGGCATTTCCTGTACGGGCTGCTCCTGCACTCTCAACTTTGCCATCCTCGCCTGCCGTCCGGACACGCCATGGCGTACCATCTTGCCGTCCAGAGGAGGCGGGGGTCCCCGATGGAGGGCACTCTACGCGGGAGTCCTCCCAGTATTTATCGGGGACTTGGCCTGGAGGGTGATGCATGGAGCAATGCCGTGCAATAAATTTTTAAGGCGGTTCACGGGCTCCCAGGCCGCCTGCAATTTCTGCAGTCTGGAAGAGTCCGTGTTCCATGTTTTTACCGAATGCACGAGGTTGCAGCCCCTGTTTTATTATTTAAATGGCTGCTCCTGAATTTCTGGCTGCACTTCAGTCCCACACTCCTGATCTTTGGGCACCCTGTGCGGAGGGGAGCGGGTAGGTCCGAGGGCCTCCTCGTAGGACTGCTCCTGGGCACGGCCAAGGGTGCCATCAGCCGGTCCAGGCAGCGGGCGGTCGAGGGGGTCGTTCAACCTGACTGCCTGCCTCTCTTCCGCGCGTACATCCACGCCAGGGTGTCCTTGGAGATGGAGCATGCGGTGTCCACCGGTACGCTCGCGGCCTTCCGTGAGAGGTGGGCACCAGAGGGACTGGAGGGCATCATCACGCCCGGCAACCAAATTTTAATTTGATTTTATGTTTTAAAGTTTAAATTGTTTTAATTGCCGGTGGTTTTAGTGTCCCCCTCCCCTTTTGTAGGGGGCACTTGGAGAAAAAAAATATATATCTGATTTTAGTGCCCAAAAAAAAACTTTAAAAAAAACAAAAACACAAAAAAAGGGCCTTGTAAATGTTTGGTGTGCCCCCCAGATTGGGGGACACGATTTAAGAATTAATGTTTTGGTTTCCTCCCAAAAGAGTTCTGTGGATCAATGGTGGAGCTTTGGAGGCGTGGCCTATTCAGTTGGAGCTCTGTTGCTGTGAGAGAAGGAGCTACCTGCTTTGCTCCTGCCTGGAAGGCCTAGAGTGAACCGTGAGACCAGGAAGAGGAGGAAGGGGCTGCCTTACTACAATTCAATGTCCAGGGGGAGAGGAGGAGAGCAGAAAATTTATCAACTTATTACTATGACAGAGAGTTGGAGAGAGGGGGAAAAGAACAACCTGAGAAAACACCATCCAGTGTGGAAGGAGGGAGAGCCATTTCTACAATCTTCGACAGGTGGGTGTGTTTTGGTGCATTCCCCGAAAGACTTTGTTGTATTGGTGGGGGGAGGAAAGAAGACCTTTCGAGGGCCGGAACATCGCGGGGGGTGTGTGTGTGTGGACGTGTGTGTGGGGATCTTGCTTACAGCTAGGCCCCACACACCACTGAAGCACCCCTCCCCCATTGCCAAGCCTGGGATAGCTGGAGCTACCTGGCTGAAATATTACTAATCACCCTATTTAACATCGTTGGGAGTGTGTGCCTGGGTGGCTCCAGCTGACCCAGGTGAAGACATCTTCTCCCCCCCACCCGAAGACCATTCTACAAAGACTGTGTTTTTTGCCATCTGGGGAGTGCACCCCAAGAAACACACACCCATCGCTGTGAGGGGAGACCTGCCCTCGCAGCTTCCCTCTTTCCCAGCCCCTCACGCTTTCTCTCTCTCTGTCTCTCCCCTCTCTCTCTGAGAGTCCTTTCCTCCTAATTGAAAAAAAACAATTAAGAAAACTGAGCAGAGGGAGCAAGGCCCCTCCCCAATTGTCAACTAGGGGAGAGGTGTGCCTCATTGAGAGCTCCTCTGCTCATACACTTAAACGAGGCCAATTTAAGAACATTAAGGCCTGTGACTTTGGGGTGGGTGTAGCCCTTAAAGGGACCCCGTGATGGCAACCCCATCCACGCCGGTGGCAGGGCCAGCTAAGACGTATGCGCAGGCAGCGTCCACATCCACGGCGCCTCCTGCGCCTCCTGCTGCCCTGCCATAACAAAAAAACACGGGGTCAAGAGCTACACTCACCCCACAATGAGCATCGAGGAGTGCGTGCGGGCGATGGCTGGGGTAGTCAGCCGCTCGGCCATTGTCGCAGCCTCCAAGATGTCTGGGAAGGCTGTATTCGTCCTGGGGTCAGAGCGGGCAGTGTCCCTGGCCCTTGAAAAGGGGCTCACGGTGGGCGGGACGTTCCTGCCGGTGGACCCTCTCGAGGCCACCGCGCAGAGGGTCATTCTTTCTAACGTCCCGCCCTTTGTTCCCGCTGGGCTCCTCCTCCCTCACCTACACCAACTGGGGGAGGTAAGGTCAGGGATCAACCCCATACCGCTCGGCCTCAGGGAGAACAGCCTGCGCCATGTCTTCTCCTTCCACCACCAGCTCTTTGTCCGGCTGGCGCGGGAGGAGACGGCAGAGGGTAGTTTTAATGTGGTGCACGAGCGTACTGCCTACCGCGTCTTGTGGACGTCGGACGGCGTGCGGTGCCATGCCTGTAGGGAGGTGGGGCATGTTCGTAAGAACTGCCCCGCCTCCAAGGCCGCCAAACCACCGAGAGCGGCCAAGGCTGGCGCCGCCGCCACCCCTCCCCCTAGTAGCGTCCAAGTGCCGGGAGCTGTGGGTGCGCGGGCCTCGTCGGGGGCCTTTGTTTTCACAGCCTCCGGCAGGGGGGAGGGAGAGCATCCGATTGGAAAGAAGGCGCGGAGGAAGGCGAAACATCTCGAGGCGGGTCCCCTCAGTGCGCCAGACAGTTTGATCACCGCGCTCAGCCCAACCCAGTCATCGGCGTGCGCGGGGTGCCCTGAGCCCGTGCCCGAGCCCTTGACCAATACCGCAGAGGGGCTCGGGCGCGGGCAAGATAAGAAAAAGGGGGGGTGGAGCGGGAGCCCTCGGCAGACATGGAGGTCTCCTTGCCTCCGCGCACCCCCAGGAACAAAAGGAGGCGCCGCTCCAATGAGGCGGAGGGGGAACAACATCCCTCCGCGGAGGAGTCGGTGCCCGTCACGTGTCCCGCATCCCCCACCAGCGCCCCCAAACTGCGCCGTAGGCAAGAGGAATCTGTCCCCGGGGAGGGTGGGGCAGTCGAGGGTGCCCAGCCTCTGCCTCCCGGGGATGGCGTGGAAGATCTGCCTGTCGTGGGGGGCGCGGGGCCAGTGGAGGAATGCGTTGCCGCCGGGTCGAGCATCCCGGGGACTGAGGCGGGCAGGGCCAAAAAGGCCGAACCTGAGCCCGCCCAGCCTTTATCCAACTTCCCCCGGGACTTGCTTGACTCGGCAGAAAATGAAAATTTTAAAAATTTTAACACACATCCACACGCCGGGGGGTGGCAGCGGGGAGGGGGAAGAACACCAACCCTCGCCCCCTACTTTGGAGCTGGGGGACTGGGTAGACCTGGAGAATTTCCTAAACCAGGTCTCTCCTTGTTCCCCGGTTCCTGGGGCAGAGGAGGAACCCCTTCCGCTGTCGCTTCCTGACCCAGCACCGCTTTTAAAAGAGCCCAGTTGGGACTCCTCTGCCGACGATCCTGGGGGTGGGATCGGGGCAGAGCCAGGGTCGGATGGAGTGGCCGGGCCGTTTGCCATACCTCGTGTGGTCGACGGGCCGGCTGCTGGCGGCGACCTCCCGGAGGGGGACAGGGACTCGGTGGGGGACTTGGGAGAAGATCTCGAGTCCATCGCCAGTGAGGCGGTGGATGTCCTCGTGCCCGCCGCTTAGTTCCCCCTCATTCCTGTAAAGGAATTCCGGGACTTTTTGGCCCAGAGCCAGGGTCGCCGCAACCGAGCCCATCTGGCCCTGGAAAGATGGTCCGAGCCGGGGTTGCTCATCGCGTCCGTCCGCGCCGCCGCTAAAACCATGGCCGTGGGCGGGCCCTTATCAAAGGCGCAAGGCCTTGAGCTGCGCCGGCTCAAAAGGTTCCTCGCTGGGCTGCTGAAGGAGTGGAGGTCAACAAACGACTTCACTCCCCCCCCACACAATAGGTTAGGTAGAGGTTGCACTATGCTTTTGTCATGAAGATAACCATAGCCAGCCTCAACATCAACGGCGGCAGAGAGGCACGCCGTAGATTTAACAATTTTTCGCTCCTTTGGGAGGGGAAATATGCGGTGTGCTTCCTGCAAGAAACCCACACCGTTCCGGGAGATGAAGCCATGTGGCTCCTGGAATGGCAAGGAGAGGTCCGCATGAGCCACCTCACCGCCACTTCTTGTGGGGTGGCCAACTTGCTGGCCATGCATTTTCAGCCGGAGATCTTGAGGGTCGAGGAGCCCGTGCCAGGCCGCTTGCTGCACGTCACGGTTCACCTGGGGGACGTGCCGCTCCATCTCGTGAACATGTACGCCCCTCAGCCCGGACCGCAGCAAACGCGCTTCTTCGAAGAAGTGTCCGCTCTTCTTGGCTCCGTTGACGTCGGCGACTGCATTGTCCTCGGGGGGGATTTTAACTGCACCCTCGAGGCATGGGACCGCTCCGGTGCCCCGCAGAGCATGACGGCGATCGAGAAGTTGAGGGACCTGGTCGGGTCCTTCGACTTGGTGGACGTCTGGCGAAATCTCCACCCCGACTCCAGTGTCTTTACTTGGGTGAGGCCTGGAGTTGGATGGTCTAGAGTCGACCGCCTTTACGTGTCTCGGGCGTACGTTTCCTGCGTCCCGGCGGCCTCCATGCGGCCGGTGCCGTGTTCGGACCACCACCTGGTGTGGGCGGAGCTCGCTTCTCTCCGCGCGAGGACGGGGTCCGCGTACTGGCACTTTAACAACCGGCTGCTGGAGGACGTGCGGTTCCAGGACTCGTTCCGTCGATTCTGGTCCGACTGGAGAAGGAAGCAGCGGGGCTTCCCCTCCTTGAGGCTATGGTGGGACGTGGGCAAGGCTCACGTCCGCGTCTTCTGTCAAGAGTACGCGAGGGGGTCGACCAAGAGGCGGGCGGCCAGAGTCGGGCGCCTAGAAAAAGAGGTGCTCGACCTGGAAGCCCGTCTCGGTCAAGTTGTCGAGGACCCGGCCCTGCGGACGGTGTACGAAGCGAAGAAGGCCCGCTGAAGGACCTGCAGCTCGTCGGGTCCCGAGGCGCGTTCGTGAGGTCGCGGATCCGGTTCCTGCGGGATCTGGACCACGGCTCCCCCTTCTTCTACTCGCTGGAAAAAAGACAGAGTGTCCGTAAGCAGCTCTCGACGCTGCTGGCCGACGACGGCTCTCTCGTCTCGGATCTGGAGAGCGTCAACAGGGCCCGTGAATATTACGGGGCTCTGTTCTCTCCAGAGCCGTCCAGCGAGGAAGCACATAGAGTTTTGTGGGAGGACCTGCCGAAGGTCAGCCCGGAGGGTGCCGAAAATCTGGAAGCTCCGCAAAGCCTGGCGGAGCTGACCGGTGCCCTCGCCCGGCTCTCGAGGGGAAAATCCCCGGGGCTGGACGGGCTGACCGTGGAGTTCCACAGGGCGTTCTGGGACGTCCTGGGGGGCGACTACGCGCGGGTCCTGGGGAAAGTCTGGCGACCGGGGAGATGCCCCTCTCTTGGCGCAGGGCACTCATCGTCCTGCTGCCTAAGAAGGGCGATCTCCGCCTCCTTAAGAACTGGCGCCCGTTCTCCCTCCTCAGCACGGACTACAAAATCTTCGCCAATGCGATGTCTGCTCGCCTTGGCGCCGTGCTGGACCACATGATCTACCCCGACCAGTCCTACACGGTCCCGGGCCGGACAATCCACGATAACATCCATCTGGTCCGGGACCTCATCCATCATTCCCAGGAGGCTGGTCTGTCGGTCGCCTTCCTATCTCTCGACCAAGAGAAGGCGTTCGACAGGGTGGATCACGACTATCTGTTCGGGACTCTGCGCGCTTTCGAGTTTGGGACGCATTTCGTCGCCCAGATCCGACATTTGTACGCTGCCGCGGAGTGTCTGATTAAGGTTAACAGGTCCTTGACAGCGCCCCTTCGCTTTGGGAGAGGGTTGCGCCAGGGATGCCCCATGTCCGGCCAGTTATATGCCATCTGCGTGGAGCCTTTCCTGCGCCTCCTGCGGACGAGGTTGACGGGACTGGCTCTGCAAGGGCCGGGCGTGGAGGTCGTCCTCTCGGCTTACGCCGATGACGTGCTCCTCGCAGTAGAGGATCCCGCTGATCTGCGGAGGATGCGTGAGTGCCAGAAGATTTACTCGGCCGCATCCTCCGCCAGGATCAACTGGGAGAAATGTTCCGGACTCCTGGTGGGTCAGTGGCGGGTGGACTCCCTGCCGGAGGAGCTCAGGCCTTTTGCCTGGAGCGTGACCCATCTCCTCTATCTGGGAGTCTACCTTAGCCCCGACGAGGAAGCCTGGCCGGCGAACTGGCAAGAGCTGGAGGCCAAGGTCGCCGCTCACCTAGGGCGCTGGACAGGCCTGCTCCGAGTGCTGTCCTACAGGGTTCGAGCGCGAGTCATAAACCAGCTGATGGCCGCCATGTTGTGGTACCGGCTGGTCACTTTGACCCCTCCCCCTGCGTTTGTCACCAAGATACAGAAGAAGCTGGTGGACTTCTTCTGGAACAACAGGAAGCACTGGGTCTCTGCCGTGGTCTTGAGTCATCCGCTTGGGGAGGGCGGTCAGTCGTTGGTGTGCGTCAGCACCCAGCTCGCGACTTTCCATCTTCCGACCCTGCAGAGATACCATTACATCGAGCCCCCTCCTAGGTGGCGTGCTCTGGCGACATATTTCTTCCGCCAGCAGCACGGCCTCAACTATGACACGCAGCTCCTGTTTGTGAGCTTGGGGGTCGTCAGGACCGCCCTCCGGGAGCTGCCTGTCTTTTACAGGGAACTCACCAGGGTCTGGCACAAAGTCTCCACCAAGCGCAGCTCTCCACCGGCTGGAATGGCGGCCGTCCTGCAGGAGCCGCTGCTCTGGAATCCGTACCTCCACGACCGAGGTTTCAGGTGGTAGTCGGACGAGAGGGCTGTGGCTGGTGAAGTGACCAGGGTCAGGGACCTGCTCAATGGCGGAGGCGTGGGAATGGCGCCAGACGCGCTGCCGCGGCACCTAAATTCGGCCGACGTCCGCCGCGCGGCCGATGCCATCGAGTTGCTAAAAACAGCTCTGGGCCCTGACTCCGTTAGGTGCATCGAGGAGGCTCAAGCACGTGGGGAGATCCGGTCCGAACTGACCCCCGTCCGGATGGAATTCCTCATTGGCGATAAACCCCGAAACCTCCTTCGGGAGCCGGCGCCTCACAACTTGAGCCGCCTCGAGGAAATCCCCTCCGTGCCTTTCAGTTCCGCTCGGAGGGGTTTACTGTACAGGTTGCTCCTGCACACTCTCAACTTTGCCATCCTCGCCTGCCGTCCGGACACGCCACGGCGTACCATCTTGCCGTCCGGAGGAGGCGGGGGTCCCCGATGGAGGGCACTCTACGTGGGAGTCCTCCCACTATTTATCGGGGACTTGGCCTGGAGGGTGGTGCACGGAGCAGTGCCGTGCAATAAATTTTTAAGCCGATTCACGTGTCTCGGGCGTACGTTTCCTGCGTCTCGGCGGCTTCCATGCGGCCGGTGCCGTGTTCGGACCACCACCTGGTGTTGGCGGAGTTTGCTTCGCTCCGTGCGAGGATGGGGTCCGCGTACTGGCATTTTAACAACCAGCTGCCGGAGGACGTGCGGTTCCAGGACTCGTTCCGTCGTTTCTGGGCCGACTGGAGAAGGAAGCAGGGGGGCTTCCCCTCCTTGAGGCTATGGTGGGACGTGGCCAAAGCTCATGTCCGCGTCTTCTGTCAAGAGTACGCGAGGGGGTCGACCAAGAGGCGGGCGGCCAGGGTCGGGCGCCCAGAAAAAGAGGTGCTCGACCTGGAGTCCCGTCTCGGTCAAGTCGTCGAGGACCCGGCCCTGCGGACGGTGTACGAAGCGAAGAAGGTCGCGCTGAAGGACCTGCAGCTCGTCGGGTCCCGAGGCGTGTTCGTGAGGTCGCGGATCCGGTTCCTGCGGGATATGGACCATGGCTCCCCCTTCTTCTACTCGCTGGAAAAAAGACAGAGTGTCCGTAAGCAGCTCTCGACGCTGCTGGCCGACGACGGCTCTCTCGTCTCGAATATTACGGGGCTCTGTTCTCTCCGCAGCCGTCCAGCGAGGAAGCGCGTAGAGTTTTGTGGGAGAATCTGCCGAAGGTCAGCCCGGAGGGCGCCGAAAATCTGGAAGCTCCGCTAAGCCTGGCGGAGCTGACCGGCGCCCTCGACCGGCTCTCGAGGGGAAAAGCCCCGGGGCTGGACGGGCTGACCGTGGAGTTCCACAGGGCATTCTGGGACATCCTGGGGGGGCGACTATGCGCAGGTCCTGGGGGAAAGTCTGGCGACCGGGGAGATGCCCCTCTCTTGGCACAGGGCACTCATCATCCTGCTGCCTAAAAAGGGCAATCTCCGCCTCCTTAAGAACTGGTGCCCGGTCTCCCTCCTCAGCACGGACTACAAAATCTTCGCCAGGGCGATGTCTGCTCGCCTTGGCGCCGTGCTGGACCACATGATCCACCCCAACCAGTCCTACACGGTCCCGGGCCGGACAATCCACGATAACATCCATCTGGTCCGGGACCTCATCCATCATTCCCAGGAGGCTGGTCTGTCAGTCGCCTTCCTATCTCTCGACCAAGAGAAGGTGTTCGACAGGGTGGATCACGACTATCTGTTCGGGACTCTGCGCGCTTTCGGGTTTGGGACGCATTTCGTCGCCCAGATCCGACTTTTGTACGCCGCCGCGGAGTGTCTGATTAAGGTTAACGGGTCCTTGACGGCGCCCCTTCGCTTTGGGAGAGGTGTGCGCCAGGGATGCCCCATGTCCGGCCAGTTATATGCCATCTGCGTGGAGCCTTTTCTGCGCCTCCTGCGGACGAGGTTGACGGGACTGGCTCTGCAAGGGCCGGGCGTGGAGGTTGTCCTCTCGGCTTACGCCGATGATGTGCTCCTCGCAGTAGAGGATCCTGCTGACCTGCGGAGGATGCGTGAGTGCCAGGAGATTTACTCGGCCGCATCCTCCGCCAGGATCAACTGGGAGAAATGTTCCGGACTCCTGGTGGGTCAGTGGCGGGTGGACTCCCTGCCGGAGGAGCTCAAGCCTTTTGCCTGGAGCACGACCCATCTCCTCTATCTGGGAGTCTACCTTAGCCCCGACGAGGAAGCCTGGCCGGCGAACTGGCAAGAGCTGGAGGCCAAGGTCGCCGCTCGCCTAGGGCGCTGGACAGGACTGCTCCGAGTGCTGTCCTACAGGGGTCGAGCGCTAGTCATAAACCAGCTGGTGGCCGCCATGCTGTGGTACCGGCTGGTCACTTTGACCCCTCCCCCTGCATTTGTCACCAAGATACAGAAGAAGCTGGTGGACTTCTTCTGGAACAACAGGAAGCACTGTGTCTCTGCCGCGGTGTTGAGTCTCCCGCTTGGGGAGGGCGGTCAGTCGTTGGTGTGCGTCAGCACTCAGCTTGCGACTTTCCATCTTCAGACCCTGCAGAGATACCTTTACGTCGAGCCCCCTCGTAGGTGGCGTGCTCTGGCGACGTATTTCTTCCGCCAGCAGCACGGCCTCAACTACGACACGCAGCTCCTGTTTGTGAGCATGGGGGGCGTGAGGACCGCCGTCCAGGAGCTGCCTGTCTTTTACAAGGAACTCACCAGGGTCTGGAACAAAGTCTCCACCAAGCGCAGCTCTCCGCCGGCTGGAGTGGCGGCCGTCCTGCAGGAGCCGCTGCTCGGGAATCCGTAACTCCACGACCGAGGTTTTAGGTGGAAGTCGGATGAGAGGGTTGTGGCTGGTGAGGTGACCAGGGTCAGGGACCTGCTCGATGGCGGAGGAGCGGGCTGGATGTGGATGGGCAATGGCAGACATTTAGAGACCGCATGGATGAATTACAACAATTGTACATTCCTGTCTGGCGTAAAAATAAAAAAGGGAAGGTGGCTCAACCGTGGCTATCTAGGGAAATCAGGGATAGTATTAAAGCCAAGGAAGTGGCATACAAATTGGCCAGAAATAGCAGCGAACCTGGGGACTAGGAGAAATTTAGAACTCAGCAGAGGAGGACAAAGGGTTTGATTAGGGCAGGGAAAATGGAGTACGAGAAGAAGCTTGCAGGGAACATTAAGGCGGATTGCAAAAGTTTCTATAGGTCTGTAAAGAGAAAAAGGTTAGTAAAGACAAACGTAGGTCCCCTGCAGTCAGAATCAGGGGAAGTCATAACGGGGAACAAAGAAATGGCAGACCAATTGAACAAGTACTTTGGTTCGGTATTCACTAAGGAGGACACAAACAACCTTCCGGATATAAAAGGGGTCAGAGGGTCTAGTAAGGAGGGGGAACTGAGGGAAATCTTTATTAGTCGGGAAATTGTGTTGGGGAAATTGATGGGATTGAAGGCCGATAAATCCTCAGGGCCTCATGGACTGCATCCCAGAGTACTTAAGGAAATGGCGGATGCATTGACAGTCATTTTCCAACATTCCATTGACTCTGGATCAGTTCCTGTGGAGTGGAGGGTAGCCAATGTAACCCCACTTTTTAAAAAAGGAGGGAGAGAGAAAACAGGGAATTATAGACCGGTCAGCCTGACCTCAGTAGTGGGTAAAATGATGGAATCAATTATTAAGGATGTCATAGCAGTGCATCTGGAAAATGGTGACATGATAGGTCCAAGTCAGCATGGATTTGTGAAAGGGAAATCATGCTTGACAAATCTTCTGGAATTTTTTGAGGATGTTTCCAGTAAAGTGGACAAAGGAGAACCAGTTGATGTGGTATATTTGGACTTTCAGAAGGCTTTCGACAAGGTCCCACGCAAGAGATTAATGTGCAAAGTTAAAGCACATGGGATTGGGGGTAGTGTGCTGACGTGGATTGAGAACTGGTTGTCAGACAGGAAGCAAAGAGTAGGAGTAAACGGGTACTTTTCAGAATGGCAGGCAGTGACTAGTGGGGTGCCGCAAGGTTCTGTGCTGGGGCCCCAGCTGTTTACATTGTACATTAATGATTTAGACGAGGGGATTAAATGCAGTATCTCCAAATTTGCGGATGACACTAAGTTGGGTGGCAGTGTGAGCTGCGAGGAGGATGCTATTAGGCTGCAGAGTAACTTGGATAGGTTAGGTGAGTGGGCAAATGCATGGCAGATGAAGTATAATGTGGATAAATGTGAGGTTATCCACTTTGGTGGTAAAAACAGAGAGACAGACTATTATCTGAATGGTAACAGATTAGGAAAAGGGAAGGTGCAACGAGACCTGGGTGTCATGGTACATCAGTCATTGAAGGTTAGCATGCAGGTACAGCAGGCGGTTAAGAAAGCAAATGGCATGTTGGCCTTCATAGCGAGGGGATTTGAATACAGGGGCAGGGAGGTGTTGCTACAGTTGTACAGGGCCTTGGTGAGGCCACACCTGGAGTATTGTGTACAGTTTTGGTCTCCTAACTTGAGGAAGGACATTCTTGCTATTGAGGGAGTGCAGCGAAGATTCACCAGACTGATTCCCGGAATGGCGGGACTGACATATCAAGAAAGACTGGATCAACTGGGCTTGTATTCACTGGAGTTCAGAAGAATGAGAGGGGACCTCATGGAAACGTTTAAAATTCTGACGGGTTTAGACAGGTTAGATGCAGGAAGAATGTTCCCAATGTTGGGGAAGTCCAGAACCAGGGGTCACAGTCTGAGGATAAGGGGTAAGCCATTTAGGACCGAGATGAGGAGAAACTTCTTCACCCAGAGAGTGGTGAACCTGTGGAATTCTCTACCACAGAAAGTAGTTGAGGCCAATTCACTAAATATATTCAAAAGGGAGTTAGATGAAGTCCTTACTACTCGGGGGATCAAGGGGTATGGCGAGAAAGCAGGAAGGGGGTACTGAAGTTTCATGTTCAGCCATGAACTCATTGAATGGCGGTGCAGGCTAGAAGGGCTGAATGGCCTGCTCCTGCACCTATTTTCTATGTTTCTATGTTTTCTATGGATGGTGCCAGACACGCTGGCGCGGCACCTAAATTCGGCCAACGTCCGCCGCGTGGCTGATGCCATCGATTTGTTAAAAACAGCTCTGGGCCCTGACTCCGTTAGGTGCATCGAGGAGGCTCAAGCACGGGGGGAGATCCTGTCCGAACTGACCCCCTCCGGACGGAATTCCTCATTGGCGCCAAACCCCGAAACCTCCCTCGGGAGCCGGCGCCTCACAACTTGAGCCGCCTCGAGGAAATCCCCTCCGTGCCTTTCAGTTCCGCGCGGAGGGGTTTACTGTACGGGCTGCTCCTGCACACTCTCAACTTTGCCATCCTCGCCTGCCGTCCGGACACGCCATGGCGTACCATCTTGCCGTCCGGAGGAGGCGGGGGTCCCCGATGGAGGGCACTCTACGCGGGAGTCCTCCCACTATTTATCGGGGACTTGGCCTGGAGGGTGGTGCACGGAGTAGTGCCATGCAATAAATTTTTAAACCGGTTCACGGGCTCCCAGGCCGCCTGCAATTTCTGCGGTCTGGAAGAGTCCGTGTTCCATGTTTTTATTGAATGCAAGAGGTTTCAGCCCCTGTTTTATTATTTAATGGGGCTGCTCCTGAAATTCTGGCTGTACTTCAGTCCCACCCTCCTGATCTTTGGGCACCCTGTGCGGAAGGGAGCGGGTAGGTCCGAGGGCCTCCTCGTAGGACTGCTCCTGGGCACGGCCAAGAGTGCCATCAGCTGGTCCAGGCAGCGGGCGGTCGAGGGGGTTGTTCAGCCTGACTGCCTGCCTCTCTTCAGTGCATACATCCTTGCCAGGGTGTCCTTGGAGATGGAGCACGCGGTGTCCACCGGTACGCTCGCGGCCTTCCGCAAGAGGTGGGAACTGGAGGGACTGGAGTGCATCATCACGCCCGGCAACCAAATTTTAATTTGATTTTATGTTTTAAAGTTTAATTTGTTTTAATTGCCGGTGTTTTTAGTGTCCCCCTCCCCTTTTATAGGGGGCACTTGGAGAAAAAAAATATGATTTTAGTCCCCCCCAAAAAAACACAAAAAAAACACAAAAAAAAAGGGCCTTGAAAATGTTTGGTGTGTCCCCCAGATCGGGGGGGACACGATTTAATGTTTTAGTTTCCTCCCAAAAAGAGTTCTGTGGACAAGCACTCCAAGGTCCCTTTTTTCATCTACACTATTAAATGGCCTATCATTTAATGTGTATACCCTTCCTTTATTAGTCCTCCCAAAGTGCATCACCTCACACTTCTCTGAATTAAATTCCATTTGCCACTGCTCTGCCCACCTGACCAGTAGATTGATATCCTCCTGCAGCCCATGACTTTCCTCTTCATTATCAACCACACAGCCAATTTTAGTGTCATCTGCAAACTTCTTAATTGTTATGTGCGCATGCCTACAATGTTATGATGTACTGTAACACTGAATGTACCTTCACCCTGTATACACCTTACCTGTACACCAGAGGATGCTGCTGCTGGAGACCTAAAGGTCACCTGCATACTGCAGTTAACCCAGTATAAAAGGGAGCTCACCTCTTGGTGTCCTCACTCTAGGAGCTGCAATAAAGTACTACAGTTTTCACAGTTTAAGTACCATACCCCTGCCTCATGGAGTCATTAACAGAGTGCCTACATATACAATAACTGGTGACAAGGTCACGAACTACACACACATGTCGAATCTCAGCAACTTTCAACAATTCACCGATGGGGAAGATTGGGACGCCTTCGTGGAAAGGTTAGAACACTTCTTCAAAGCCAACACCAGCCACAGTGCCGAACAAGCACAGGGCCATCCTGCTTAGTAGTTGTGGGCCCACTATCCATGGCCTCGTCAGGGACTTGCTAGCTCCAGCAAAGACAATAACCAAGTGCTATGGGGAACTTGTAACCTTAATACAAGAGCAACTAAAACCCAAAGAAAGCATTCTCACAGCCAAGTACCAGTTCTACTCTCACCGGCGACCCGAAGGCCAAGAAATTGCTAAGTATGATGCAGATTTAAGAAGATTGGCTGCACCGTGTGATTTTGGCGACCACCTTAACAAAGCACTGAGGGACATATTTGTTATCAGAATTGGCCACAAGCGCCTCCTCCACAAACTGCTCTCTACAGACTTCACAGTCACCCTGCAGAAGGCAATTAAAGTGAGCCAGGCCTACATGATTTCGGTCGGCAACTTCAAGCGAATGATGACCCACACCCAGGACTCTAAACTGATGAGTGTAGTGAACCGAATGGCGACTTCTAAAGGCAGAAATGCTGCTCCGAGTCCCGCAACCCTGAGTCCGCCACATGGGGCCAACCGGCTAGCCCCGTGCTGGCGCTGTGGAGGAAACCACAGGGCCCACCTGTGCCGCTACAAAGACTTTACCTGCAAAGGCTGCAACGCAAAAGGTCACCTTCAGAGAATGTGCAGAAAAAGCTTTACTCACCGTGTCGCTGAAGAGTTGGTTGATCACCTGGGCTCCGACACAGATGAAGACGAAGCTGCTCAAACCCTGGAATAAGAGTATGGAATTTATAGTTGCTCCACCGAAAGTTTCCCATGGAAGATGGAAATAGACATCAACGGAGTTCCAGTTTCGATGGCGATCGACACAGAGGCGAGCCAGGCTTTGATGAGTCAGACGACCTTTGAAAAACTTTGGATCAATCCCGCCAAATGACCAAAACTGTCTCCTGTCCAGGTGAAGCTGCTCACCTACACCAAAGGTAAAATCCCAGTCATTGGCAGCGTGGACATCCAGGTCTCCCAGGGCGACGTGATGAACTCCTCCTATGCATCGCTGCCGGCAATGGTCTAACGCTGCTGGGAAGAAGTTGGATGAAGCAAGTCCAAGTCAGTTGAAGCAACAACGGCCTTCGGGCTCCAGCGATCGACATCCCACGCAGTCCTGAACTTGGATCCATCGCTGCACCTAGAAATCCTACCGTCCAGCGCGACTGCGCGGCGACAACTTCACAACACCATGGCGAGATCACCAAAACCGAACATCCAGACTTCACCTTCCGGGCCGTGGCAGAACTCCAAAGGAAGGATATAATCGAAAAAAGTGGATTCCCGACGTCTGTGGCTGAACCTGAGAAGGAAAAGATCACCACAGCCTACCTGGAGAAGAGCGAGAAGATGGCGGCCGCACCACGAGGCGAAGAACCTAAAATCAAAATGGCCGTGACCAGACCACGAGGGGCAGCGTTGGAGGAGCGACACATGACACCAAGCGGCAAACCGGATTGGAAGGCCCCCTTAAAGGAGACTGGTAACCCAAAGAATTTAAAGGGACAGTTTCACTCTAAAGATGACAAGGACTTTAAAGTTAAAAATGCAGTTAGAGAATGCAGGTATGATAATGTAACGTGGAATTGTGATGCCAGAGTAACTGATGAGAAAAATATAATGAATGCTTGTGTAAGTGATGTTAAGAACAAGTTTGTAATGCTTAATGATGATGATAGCAATTTTAACATGACAAATGTACCATGTAACCGAGACACAAGAAAGTGATGTGAATGCTGTAAGTAACAATGCAAACAGAGATAACAGTGTAGATTCAACTATGTATGATCGGAGCCAATTTGTCATGTATACAGGAAGTAGGCTGTTAAAGGACACCGGGTTCTACAGGGACAATATAAATGCCAGAGGAATCCCCCCCGTAGGAGAACCCCAGGTCCAGCGGGCGACCTGACATAGAAACATAGAAACATAGAAAATAGGTGCAGGAGCAGGCCATTCAGCCCTTCTAGCCTGCACCGCCATTCAACGAGTTCATGGCTGAACATGAAACTTCAGTACCCACTTCCTGCTTTCACGCCATACCCCTTGATCCCCCGAGTAGTAAGGACTTCATCTAACTCCCTTTTGAATATATTTAGTGAATTGGCCTCAACTACTTCCCGTGGTAGAGAATTCCACAGGTTCACCACTCTCTGGGTGAAGAAGTTTCTCCTTATCTCGGTCCTAAATGGCTTACCCCTTATCCTTAGACTGTGACCCCTGGTTCTGGACTTCCCCAACATTGGGAACATTCTTCCTGCATCCAACCTGTCCAAACCCGTCAGAATTTTAAACGTTTCTATGAGGTCCCCTCTCACTCTTCTGAACTCCAGTGAATACAAGCCCAGTTGATTCAGTCTTTCTTGATAGGTCAGTCCCACCATCCCGGGAATCAGTCTGGTGAATCTTCGCTGCACTCCCTCAACAGCAAGTATGTCCTTCCTCAAGTTAGGAGACCAAAACTGTACACAATACTCCAGGTGTGGCCTCACCAAGGCCCTGTACAACTGTAGCAACACCTCCCTGCCCCTGTACTCAAATCCCCTCGCTATGAAGGCCAACATGCCATTTGCTTTCTTAACCGCCTGCTGTACCTGCATGCCAACCTTCAATGACTGATGTACCATGACACCCAGGTCTCGTTGCACCTTCCCTTTTCCTAATCTGTCACCATTCAGATAATAGTCTGTCTCTCTGTTTTTACCACCAAAGTGGATAACCTCACATTTATCCACATTATACTTCATCTGCCACGCATTTGCCCACTCACCTAACCTATCCAAGTCACTCTGTAGCCTCATAGCATCCTCCTCGCAGCTCACACTGCCACCCAACTTAGTGTCATCCGCAAATTTGGAGATACTACATTTAATCCCTTCGTCTAAATGATTAATGTATAATGTAAACAGCTGGGGCCCAAGCACAGAACCCTGCGGTACCCCACTAGTCACTGCCTGCCATTCCGAAAAGTACCCATTTACTCCTACTCTTTGCTTCCTGTCTGACAACCAGTTCTCAATCCACGTCAGCACACTACCCCCAATCCCATGTGCTTTAACTTTGCACATTAATCTCCTGTGTGGGACCTTGTCGAAAGCCTTCTGAAAGTCCAAATATACCACATCAACTGGTACTCCTTTGTCCACTTTATTGGAAACATCCTCAAAAAATTCCAGAAGATTTGTCAAGCATGATCTCCCTTTTACAAATCCATGCTGACTTGGACCTATCATGTCACCATTTTCCAAATGCGCTGCTATGACATCCTTAATAATTGATTCCATCATTTTACCCACTACTGAGGTCAGGCTGACCGGTCTATAATTCCCTGCTTTCTCTCTCCCTCCTTTTTTAAAAACCATGTAGCCTGGACCTTTGGCACAAAGGTGATGCCCCTGGAAGGGCTCACACACACCCAGTAGGAGCAGACCCACTGCAGGGACAGCGGTCAATGGGCAGCACAGTCATCACCACTGGCAACCTGCACCAGACCGGCCCTACACCCCCTGACCACCAGGGCCAACCCCAGGAATGAGAGGCCAGTACCCTCCAGCTTTCCTGGCGGACCCTGGGATGACCGGACTTTTATTACTAATTGAGGACAAGGAGCTCACATCGTCGTGTGGCCCTGCCCACCACCACACACCACCACTTACCCATTCTACAGAGTATGTATCTTACCCATTGCACTGGCTCCGCCACTGAGGGATCCCACAACAGTGACACCCACATGGTCTGTGTGTGGGGAGGGGGGGGGAATGAATGAGGCCAGCCTCAAGCACAGGGATCACACCTGGCACCCACATAACCCTCACCACAACCTCCCACAGCCCACTACTGATCACCTCCCCCAGGTCATGGCAATAAGGACTTGAAAAATGCTTAGGGGAAAGTGTTTTTATGTATGCATGCCTATAATGTTATGATGTAGTGAAACACTGAATGTACCTTCACCCTGTATACACCTTACCTGTACACCAGAGGGTGCTGCTGCTGGAGACCTAAGGATCACCTGTACCCTGCAGGTAACTCAGTATAAAAGGGAGTTCACCTCTTAGTGTCCTCACTCTGGGAGCTGCAATAAAGAACTACAGTCTTCACAGTTTAAGTGCCATACCTCTGCCTCGTGGAGTCATTAACAGAGCGCGTACATATACAATATTAATCATACTCCCTATATTCAAATCTAAATCGTTGATATATACCACAAAAAGCAAGGGACCCAGTACTGAGCCCTGCGGAACCACACTGGAAACATCCTTCCAGTCACAAAAACATCCATCAATCATTACCCTTTGCTTCCTATCTCCAAGCCAATTTTGGATCCAACGTGCCACTTTGCCCTGGGTCCCATGGGCTTTAACTTTCATGACCAGTCTACCATGTGGGACCTTATCAAAAGCCTTGCTAAAGTCCATATTTACTACATCGTATGCACTCCCCTCATCGACCCTCTTGGTTACCTCCTCAAAAAATTCAATCAGGTTCGTCAAACACGATCTTCCCTTAACAAACCTGTGCTGACTGTCCCTAATTAATCTTTGCCTTTCCAAATGTAGATTTATCCTGTCTTTCAAGATTTTTTCCAATTATTTTCCCACCACTGAGGTTAGGCTGACAGGCCTGTAATTACTCGGCCTATCCCTTTCCCCGTTCTTAAACAAGGGTACTACATTAGCAGTCCTCCAATCCTCTGGCACCATGCCCAGATCCAAAGAGGACTGGAAAATGATGGTCAAGGCCTCTGCTATTTCCTCTTTTACTTCGCTCAACAGCCTGGGATGCATTCCATCCAGGCCTGGGGACTTACCTACTTTCAAAGCAGCTAAACCCCTTAATACTTCCTCTCTCACTATATTTATTTCATCCAGAATATCACACTCCTCCTCGATAGCAGTATCTGC
This sequence comes from Pristiophorus japonicus, assembly GCF_044704955.1. Taxonomy (NCBI): domain Eukaryota; kingdom Metazoa; phylum Chordata; class Chondrichthyes; family Pristiophoridae; genus Pristiophorus; species Pristiophorus japonicus. Next base: position 413,911,820 of record NC_091977.1, read on the forward strand.
ATTGCCCCTTTTCTTTGTGAAAACAGATGCAAAGTATTCGTTGAGAAACTTACCAACATTTTCCGCCTCCACACAAAGATTGCCCTCATGGTCTTTAATAGGTCCTACCCTTTCTTTAGTTAACCTCTTACTCTTAATATATTTATAGAACATCTTAGGGTTTTCCTTAATTTTACTGGTCAAGAATTTCTCATGCTCTCTCTTAGCATTCCTAATATCCTTTTTAATTTTGCCTTTTAACTTTCTATATTCCTCTAAAGGTTCTATAGTATTTAGCTGTTGGCATATGACATAAGCATCCCTTTTTTTCTTAATCCTCCCCTGTAAATCCCTAGACATCCAGGGGGACTCTAGAATTATTTTTCTCAGCCTTTTTCTTTAAGGGCACATGTTTGGCCTGAACCTTCCAGATCTCCTCCGGATCTCCGCCTTCCGCTGTTCCGACACTGATTTACCCACAAGTAACATAGAAACATAGAAACATAGAAAATAGTTGCAGGAGCAGGCCATTCAGCCCTTCTAGCCTGCACCGCCATTCAATGAGTTCATGGCTGAACATGAAACTTCAGTACCCCCTTCCTGCTTTCTCGCCATACCCCTTGATCCCCCGAGTAGTAAGGACTTCGTCTAACTCCCTTTTGAATATATTTAGTGAATTGGCCTCAACTACTTTCTGTGGTAGAGAATTCCACAGGTTCACCACTCTCTGGGTGAAGAAGTTTCTCCTCATCTCGGTCCTAAATGGCTTACCCCTTATCCTCAGACTGTGACCCCTGGTTCTGGACTTCCCCAACATTGGAAACATTCTTCCTGCATCTAACCTGTCTAAACCCGTCAGAATTTTAAACGTTTCCATGAGGTCCCCTCTCATTCTTCTGAACTCCAGTGAATACAAGCCCAGTTGATCCAGTCTTTCTTGATAGGTCAGTCCCGCCATCCCGGGAATCAGTCTGGTGAATCTTCGCTGCACTCCCTCAATAGCAAGAATGTCCTTCCTCAAGTTAGGAGACCAAAACTGTACACAATACTCCAGGTGTGGCCTCACCAAGGCCCTGTACAACTGAAGCAACACCTCCCTGCCCCTGTATTCAAATCCGCTCGCTATGAAGGCCAACATGCCATTTGCTTTCTTAACCGCCTGCTGTACCTGCATACTAACCTTCAATGACTGATGTACCATGACACCCAGGTCTCGTTGCACCTTCCCTTTTCTTAATCTGTCACCATTCAGATAATAGTCTGTCTCTCTGTTTTTACCACCAAAGTGGATAACCTCACATTTATCCACATTATACTTCATCTGCCATGCATTTGCCCACTCACCTTACCTATCCAAGTCACTCTGCAGCCTAATAGCATCCTCCTCGCAGCTCACACTGCCACCCAACTTAGTGTCATCTGCAAATTTGGAGATACTGCATTTAATCCCCTCGTCTAAATCATTAATGTACAATGTAAACAGCTGGGGCCCCAGCACAGAACCTTGCGGCACCCCACTAGTCACTGCCTGCCATTCTGAAAAGTACCCGTTTACTCCTACTCTTTGCTTCCTGTCTGACAACCAGTTCTCAATCCATGTCAGCACACTACCCCAATCCCATGTGCTTTAACTTTGCACATTAATCTCTTGTGTGGGACCTTGTCGAAAGCCTTCTGAAAGTCCAAATATACCACATCAACTGGTTCTCCTTTGTCCACTTTACTGGAAACATCCTCAAAAAATTCCAGAAGATTTGTCAAGCATGATTTCCCTTTCACAAATCCATGCTGACTTGGACCTATCATGTCACCATTTTCCAGATGCACTGCTATGACATCCTTAATAATTGATTCCATCATTTTACCCACTACTGAGGTCAGGCTGACCGGTCTATAATTCCCTGTTTTCTCTCTTCCTCCTTTTTTAAAAAGTGGGGTTATATTGGCTACCCTCCACTCCATAGGAACTGATCCAGAGTCAATGGAATGTTGGAAAATGACTGTCAATGCATCCGCTATTTCCAAGGCCACCTCCTTAAGTACTCTGGGATGCAGTCCATCAGGCCCTGGGGATTTATCGGCCTTCAATCCCATCAATTTCCCCAACACAATTTCCCGACTAATAAAGATTTCCCTCAGTTCCTCCTCCTTACTAGACCCTCTGACCCCTTTTATATCCGGAAGGTTGTTTGTATCCTCCTTAGTGAATACTGAACCAAAGTACTTGTTCAATTGGTCTGCCATTTCTTTGTTCCCCATTATGACTTCCCCTGATTCTGACTGCAGGGGACCTACGTTTGCTTTACTAACCTTTTTCTCTTTACATACCTATAGAAACCTTTGCAATCCACCTTAATGTTCCCTGCAAGCTTCTTCTCGTACTCCATTTTCCCTGCCCTAATCAAACCCTTTGTCCTCCTCTGCTGAGTTCTAAATTTCTCCCAGTCCCCAGGTTCGCTGCTATTTCTGGCCAATTTGTATGCCACTTCCTTGGCTTTAATACTATCCCTGATTTCCCTAGATAGCCACGGTTGAGCCACCTTCCCTTTTTATTTTTACGCCAGACAGGAATGTACAATTGTTGTAATTCATCCATGCGGTCTCTAAATGTCTGCCATTGCCCATCCACAGTCAACCCCCTAAGTATCATTCGCCAATCTATCCTAGCCAATTCACGCCTCATACCTTCAAAGTTACCCTTCTTTAAGTTCTGGACCATGGTCTCTGAATTTACTGTTTCATTCTCCAGCCTAATGCAGAATTCCACCATATTATGGTCACTCTTCCCCAAGGGACCTCGCATAATGAGATTGCTAATTAATCCTCTCTCATTACACAACACCCAGTCTAAGATGGCCTCCCCCCTAGTTGGTTCCTCAACATATAGGTCTAGAAAACCATCCCTTATGCACTCCAGGAAATCCTCCTCCACCGTATTGCTTCCAGTTTGGCTAGCCCAATCTATGTGCATATTAAAGTCACCCATTATAACTGCTACACCTTTATTGCATACACCCCTAATTTCCTGTTTGATGTCCTCCCCAACATCCCTATTACTGTTTGGAGGTCTGTACACAACTCCTACTCATGTTTTTTGCCCTTTGGTGTTCTGCAGCTCTACCCATATAGATTTCACATCATCCAAGCTAATGTCTTTCCTAACTATTGCATTAATCTCCTCTTTAACCAGCAATGCTACCCCACCTCCTTTTCCTTTTATTCTATCTTTCCTGAATGTTGAATACCCCTGAATGTTGAGTTCCCAGCCCTGATCATCCTGGAGCCACGTCTCCGTAATCCCAATCACATCATATTTGTTAACATCTATTTGCACAATTAATTCATCCACCTTATTGCGGATACTCCTTGCATTAAGACACAAAGCCTTCAGGCTTGTTTTTTTAACACCCTTTGTCCTTTTAGAATTTTGCTGTACAGTGGCCCTTTTTGTTCTCTGCCTTGGGTTTCTCTGCCCTCCACTTTTCCTCATCTCCTTTCTGTCTTTTGCTTTTGCCTCCTTTTTGTTTCCCTCTGTCTCCCTGCATTGGTTCCCATCCCCCCTGCCATATTAGTTTAAATCCTCCCCAACAGCACTAGCAAGTAGCTGTTTCCTTCTCCGTAACTTCTCTTTTTAGCCACGGTTGGAGCACTTTTTCTGTGAGGTTTTTGTGCTTTAAAGGAACGTATATTTGTTGTAGATTATGTATTAATTCTTTAAATGCTAGCCATTGCTCATCTACCATCAAACCTTTTAATGTAGTTTCCCAATCTACCTTGGCCAACTCACCCCTCATCCCTACATGGGATTTAAATTTAGATTTAAGACCTTAGTTTCGGATTTAACTAAATCACTTTCAAACTCAATATAAAATTCTATCATATTATGGTCAATTTTCCCTCAAGGTTGCTTTACTACAAGGTTATTAATTAACCCTTTCTAATTGCACAATACTAGATCTAAAATAGCCTGTTCCCTAGTTGGGTTCCTCAACACCTTATTGCCCACTCACTTAACCTGTCTATATCCCTTTGAAGGCTCTTTGAGCAAGATATTTGATACTGATCACATTATCATCTTGTCTTACATCCATCAGATGGCGGGTCAATTGAGGAAGCCAATTTCCTGCCTCCGTGGTCTCCTGATGGATTGCTTCTCAGCATTGCAATCTGTCCTGGAGCATGTGACAGCTCCAGGCAGAATTGCAGCATAGGTCCTCATGACAAAGGCTCTAATGGCAATCTCTCCATCTTTAGATGTTGAGATAACTACCATAGAGACATGAAACATCAGATTGGAGAGGATTGTCTCACTCAGCTTCCAAGTGTTTGGGGCTGGAATACAGACAAGTATTTTATAGGGCTTTGCTGATGTTGTTATTAGGGCTGCTTTCATACAGATAAGTAGCTATGCAGAGCCAGTGCCCAATACCAGTGGCATGGCACAAATGTGCTCAGATGATGATGCTGCCTCTCAGATTAGCTGCACATGCATGTTCTTCTACCAAACCCCACAGATACTGCCTATATGATAAAGGAGGCACGACCAGACTGTCCATACAGCAAGCAACACCAGGGGTTGCAGCAGGTACATCTCAGGACTTAGCTGCCACAAGGTAAAAGCCAACTCAGTCCCAAGAGGCTTATATCAATACCAAGCACCCAGTGACCCCTCACATTCCTGCCAATCAATCATCCAGAGGAACACTCAATCAGCACTACATTCATATTTCACATGCTGAAGCATTCGATACGTACACATTATGAGTTCTGATTAACATTCTAATTCCTCTAAAGTTTTGTATGATGGTAAGTGGATGTACAAGAACTGTTGGTGAAGTGGTCAGATGTGATACTCAAGAAAATATTTATCAGTGTGGCAGAAACGTTACTTGCAGCCAAGAAAAGATTGTCTTCCAACATCCTCTTCAAGCTGCTGCTGCTCCTCTGGCAAATGTAGGTAGGGGCACCTCTGCCTGCAGCTTCAAATGTCGGGGTACCAGCTCGCTCGCCTCTCTCTCCAATCCAACCTCAACATTTTGGCCTCTCTCTGTTCTTCTTCCTCATTTCTTCCATTAAACGAAGCTGGGGTGAATCCCCATTGAGAACCCCATATTGTATCCTGTCTGGAGGGGAATGGAGCCCCACAACAAATGGCATAAAGGCAGACGGTAAAATAGTTATGAGAATTTTTTAAAACTTTTTTTTTTTAAGTTTTAAATTGGTGGAGTAATACGATTCCACAAAGTTTAAAATAGTTGGCTAGCTCATCATTGATGTTCCTAATTTGTCTTGCTAATTGGTAACGGGTTTCCTTTGAACTAAGAGAATAACCGGAGGTGTGCTGGCTCGAAATGAAACGTTTCATTGGAACTGATTTCCCTATTTGAGTCCCACGTATTCATTGTTGGTCTTATCCAATGCCCTGGATCTGACTAACAATGTGCAGATATAACTAATTTACACATCAATTAATGGTCAGCAATATAAAACATGTTGCAGTCATCATTTATGACTTTTGGTGTATACTGGTGGGGAAAAATAATGCCGTCGCCTATCCCAGTTCACCGCATTTTACCAAAAGGATTTTCGCCGACCATATCGCTGAGGCCATGCAGCAGCCCCAACCAGCTCCAAGGAAAGGCTCAACACTTCTCTTTTACTAAGCAGTACAAGGCGTTACCACGACGCTTTTGGTACACGGTAATTTGGGATGAACTAAAGCTACTTGATCTTTTGGGTTCAGGCGGTTTCGGGTGGGTTTATAAGGGCACTTATTATGGAAAAACTGTAGCAATAAAGAAAGTGAGAAAATGCACGAAGAACAAATTGGCTGCTAGGCAGAGTTTCTGGGCCGAGCTGAACGTCGCGCACCTGGTCCACGAGAACATTGTGAAAGTTTTAGCAGCCACGGCATCCGTCCCCGCAGATCCGGAGGCTGAGGATAGCGTGGGCACGGTCATCATGGAGTATGCAGGAGGAACCAGCCTGGACCATAGGATTTATAACTGTGCAGACCCGTTAGACGTGGGAGATTGTTTAAAGTTTTCAAGTGACATTGTGAGCGGTTTGAGTTTCCTGCACTCGCACAGCATTGTCCACCTGGATCTCAAACCAGCCAACGTGTTGATTACGGAGGAGGGACGCTGCAAAATTGGCGATTTCGGATGTTCTCACAAGTTGGCGAGCGACAATGACTTGACTCCCAATGTCCAATTACGCCACCTTGCTGGTACCTACACCCACCGGGCGCCTGAGTTACTGAGGGGTTGCAGTGCTACTTTAAAGGCGGATATTTACTCTTTTGCGATCACTCTCTGGCAGATGATGAGCAGAGATCAACCCTATTCCGGCGATCGCCAGTGTGTGATGTATGCGGTGGTGGCTTACAACCGGCGTCCGTCTTTTTCAGCTATTTTCAATGAGTCTTCAATGGGCCGGAAGATTCGATCAGTCATCCATCATTGCTGGGAGGTTGAACCAAACGGCAGGCCGAATGCCAAACAATTATTGGAAAGTATTAATAGCTTGGCGGCACAGCTATAGCACGAACTTAATGTATTTTTTAAATGTACTTAATATAATTTAAAAAAATGTCTCGGGGTAGTCCGTTTTAATGTTGTCGACCTTGTTCTGAACAAAACAACTAACTAGTATTGTCTAAATAAAGGAAAAAGCTTAAATTTCATTTTTATTTTAAAATCCACTACAGATTTAAGTCGGTCCCCATTTATGTATTTAATTCACTACTGCATGTGTTATACTAGTAGGGCTACGGCAATTGGAGGGGAAGAAGGGGCTTGCAAATCCATATAATTCGACTTCGTGTGTGTTCAGATAATGTGTGCTTTCACTTTCCGTATGGTATCCTGCTTCGATACTATTTGCAGGGATTTTTCCAATTGCCTGAAGTGTCCTTTTATTGCAGCTTTAATTCGGATAAGTACAGTTACACTGGAACTACTCATTTGATTAGTAACTAGTGTGCCCTATTTGCAGCTGGCACTGTGGCCCCTATCTCTCAGCATATATGCCTGTTTTGTAAATTGAGCATAGTTGGAAATGTCTTTAAATAAGCTAGATTGTTCAGAAAGTCGAATGAATCCATTTGAAGAGTGCTCTGAAACTGCTACCTCGATTGGAGGGGATGGGGTGTCTCTCGCCCACTCACTCCAGACTCTTAAGCTCATTCTAGGGTAGTATTCTGCTTTTATGTTTGCTGAATAGCAAACTTTAAATGTAATACCTAGCTGAAGCTGTAGGCCATGACTAATGCAACATTTTCAACCACCATTCCCTCCAACTCAAACTCTCAAGTCATGTAGCACAAGATAGCATAAATGTAGTTGTCATGGATCCTGGTAGCTGGAACTGGTGGAGCATCACTTATGTGGAAGGTGCCTGTGAAGCTTGACTATAGGAACTAGTTTGATACTTTTTTTTTTGAAGTGAGTTTAGCACTTTAGGCTGCAATTCAGGTAGCTTTTACTGATTCCTTTTTCAGAATTGTTTGCCAAAACATGCACTTCTGATGCCAATTAGAAGGTTCTCATCTACTGTGCTCCCAATCAGTCCTTTAGTCCCTGAGGCAGCAGTTCTGTCCTAGTTGATATTTATGATTAGCGCACACATTCTAGATAGTCAAATGTCCTTGATTGCTGTCTCCTTGGAGAAACTGAGTAGAGGTGAATGCATTGAGCTCAAGATTGCACAAGTAAAAAGGTTGCTCTAAAATGCATGTAAATCCCATGAGTCCATGTAATGTTGCATAAGTAGGACTGAATGCAGTATAAATGGATGGTGGCCTGAATTTAAGGGGGATGGGGAAATGGAGATCTGCTTGTGCGATGGACTTTTTATTTTAAGTCCACTTGGGCTAGCCGACATTACAAAGGGCACCTTGAGGAACCAAGAGTCAGAAGGAACACAGTAAGGAGTAAATGGAGAAACAAACTGGGTAGTATCTGATAGGGTGGGGGAAAAAGTGGTGGTGTGGAATGTTCACTAAAAAGCAAGACACATTAAAAGGTGGCTAGATGTGCTAACTAAGCTTAAAGAAATGGTTATGGCCTTGGAAAGTAAAGTATAGACAGGGACAAGGGCTGGCAATATAATACCAATAACTACAAACTTGTAATGTAAAAATAATGAAATTGATCAGGAGTAAACTTGAATCTATACAATAACTACTAGAACAGCAGTCAAAATGGCTTTAGATGGAAAGAATTTGCCTGACCAACCTCCTTGATTTTCTTAAACAATCTGCGTTGAGTTGTAAACCCTATTTGTATTTAGACTTCCAAAAGGCATTTGATAAAGTTCCACATGCAAAATTACTAAGTAGGATCAAAATGGTGGAAACATGAGATTTAAAATATTTTAAAGTACTAGTTAGAGGACTAATGTTGGAACATAAGAATGGGGTTAAGGCATATAATCCCTTGAGCCATTCAATTTGATCATGACTGATCATTACCTCAACTTATTTATCTGCCTTTGCTCAATATCCCTTGATGCCCTTACCCAACAAAAGTCTATTGATCTGTTTTAAATTTCAATTGACTCTGCAGCCAAACAAGGCATTCTTACAAAGCTAGCTGGGACAGTAAGCTGTGAGGACAACAGTCTGTAAAGCAATTTATAGTTTGAGTGGGCAGTAAGGTGGCACATGGCTTATAATGTGAAGTTATTCACTTTGGTAGGAAGAATAGAAAAACAATATATATATTTTTTTAAACGGTGAGAAACTTTTAAATGTTCAGAGATTTGGGTGTCCTTGTGCAAGAAATGTAAAGCAAGCAATAAGGAAGGCAAATGTTGGCCTTTATAGCAAGGGGGTTGGAATACAAGAGTAAGGAAGTCTTGCTACAACTGTACAAGGCCTTGGTGAGACCACACCTGGAGTACTATATACAGTTTTGGGCTCTTTTTTTTAAAATCAAAGAAAAGACATACTTGCCTTGGAGGTGTTGCAAGGAAGCACTGCTTTGCTTTGATTTCTGGGGATGAGGGCATTCTTATGAGATTGTTAATGAGTCCATTATTAAAGAAGCAGTCGTAGGACATTTGGTCAAGCAGAGTCAGCATGAATTTATGAAGGGGGAGTCATGTTTCACAAATTTGCTGGAATTCTTTGAGGATGTAACAAACGGGGTGGATAAAGGGGAACCAGTGGATGTGGTGTATTTGGACTTCCAGAAGGCATTTGACAAGGTGCCACATAAAAGGTTACTGCATAAGATAAAAGTTCACGGGGTTGGGGGTAATATTAGCATGGATAGAAGATTGGCTAACGAACAGTCGGGATAAATGTTCATTCTTGGGTTGGCAACCATTAACTAGCGGGGTGTTGCAGGGATCAGTGCTAGGACCCCAACTATTTACAATCTATATAAACGACTTGGAAGAAAGGATGGAGTGTAATATAGCTAAGTTTGCTGACGATACAAAGATGTGAGGAGTGTTAAGTCCTTGCACACTATAAATTCACATGAGGCACATTCTGCAGACAAGACACTCTGTCCCTAACCTTTATTCACAGGACCAAGAAGTGATGACCCTCCGTGGGACCTCCCTTTTATATACCTGGATGACCAGGTGAGGATTGTGTCCCAAAAGTTCACTCCGTGGTCAAGGTATGCATTTCTTGGGTGTATACAGTGTTACATGAAGGTTGGTTACATACATGACATCACCTCCCATCCCCCCCAATGTCTTATGGGGTCAAAGATTAAGTCTTTCAGGTGGTTGAAGCTCTCTCGTGGGGCGCTGCAGTTGGTGCTCTGGTTGTTGAGCCTTGGCATCTGTCTCTGTCCTCCTGTGGTGATTCCAGCTCATCTGGGCTGGCTGCAGGGACTGTGCATGCTGCTGCAAGTTCTTGTTGCTCATTCACCAGTGGTGTGGGCAGCATCTCATGATCTTCCTCAGTCCATGCTGAACCTTTTTAAACTTGATCCAGATTCTTGTGGCATATCTGTCCATTGTTAAGTCTGACCACTATGACCCTATTCCCCTCTTTGCCAATTACAGTACCCTCAAGCCACTTGGGGCCCCAAAGTGTGATTAAGAATAAATACAGGGTCATCGATTTCTATACATCTCCCCTTTTGAATTTCAGTCATGGCACTCATTTTGGGACTGGCGCTTGTCCTCAACAATGTCTGACAGGACTGGATGAATGAGGGACAGCTGCGCTTTAAGTGTACGTTTCATGAGTAGTTCCGCGGGCGGTACTTCCCATGAGCGAATGCGGTTGGGACCTATAGGCCAGCAGGAGGCACGATAGACGTCAATGAAGGGAGGGTCCTTGAATCCAGAGCATGCCTTGTTTTATGACTTGGACCGCACGTTCCACCTGGCCATTGGAAGCCGGCTTGAACGGTGCTGTCCTGACATGTTTGATGCCATTACCCAACATGAACTACCGGAATTCATAGCTAGTGAAACCTGGGCTGTTGTCGCTAACCAGGATGTCTGGCAAGCCGTGGGTCGCAAAGACTGCATGCAGACTCTCCAGTGGTGGATGTCGTGCATGAATTTAATATGATGCACTCGATCCATTTCGAGTACGCATCAACAATGAGGAACATTTTTCCCATGAACGGGCCCGTGTAGTCTACATGAATACATGACCATGGCCTGGTGGCCATGGGCTGAGTGGGGCCTCCGGGGGTATTGCCCAGCTGGGCACATGTCGTGCACCTGCACAAGTGTTCCAGGTCTGAGTCAATTTCTGGCCACATTACATGTGACTGGGCAAAGGCCTTAATTAGCACAATGGCTGGGTGCTCGCTGTGGAGTTCCCTGATGAATGCTTCCCTTTCATTCTGGGGCATGACTACCCGGCTGCCCCATAGTAGGCAGTCGGCTTGGATGGAGAGCTCATCCATTCGTCTGTGAAACGGTCTGACCTCGGGGCATGCTCCATGTGCGGGCGCCCAATCCCCAGTCAGGACACATTTCTTAAGGATAGGAGGGGATCTCTGTTGGTCCAGATTTTGATCTGGCAGGCAGTGATGGGGAGCCTGCATGTCAAAAAAGCAGCGACAGCCATGACCATCTCAGCGCTTTGCTCTGTTGCCCCCTAGGTGGTGGCCAGTGGAAGCCTGCTGAGCGCACAGTGCAATTTTTGGTGCCTGGCCGGTGCCGTATGGTGTAGTCATACGCAGCCAGCGTGAGAGCCCATTGCTGTATGTGAGCTGATGCATTGGCATTGACAGTTTTGCTGTCTGACAACAGGGATGTTAACTGCTTGTGGTCCGTTTCTAACTCGAACCTTCTGCCAAAAAGGTACTAGTGCATCTTTTTCACCCCGTAGACACAAGCGAGTGCTTCCTTTTCAACCATCCCATATCCCCTTTCTGCTTGGGAGAGTGACCTGGAGGCATACTCCACAGGGTGGAGTTGGCCCTCATCATTACTCTGCTGCAACATGCAACCAACCTCATAGGATGATGCATCATATGTCAAAACCAATTTCTTACAGGGTCAACATCTTATTAGAATAAAGCAGGTTTTGCACCCGATTGAAAGCCTGTTCCTGACAGTCCCCGCCACCCCCCCCTCCAAAACCAATCGCAACCCTTACGGGTAGGCGCACATGTAGCGGCTCCAACAATGTGCTTCAGTTCGGCAGAAAGTTTCTGAAATAGTTGAGTCCCAGAAATAAACGCAACTCTGATGTGTTGCCGGGCCTGGGCGCATGACGAATCGCCTCCGTTTTGGATTCGGTAGGCCAGATCCCGTCTGCGGCAACTTTCCTGCCCAAAAACTCTACCTCTGGGGCCAAAAACACATACTTGGACTTCTTTAGTCGCAGGCCTACCCGGTCCAGTCGGCGTAGCACCTCCTCCAGGTGTGGAGGTGTTCCTCGGTGTCTCGACCCGTGATAAGGATGTTGTCTTGAAATACGATTGTTCCAGGGATGGATTTGAGCAAGCTTTCCATGTTCCTTTGAAAGATAGCGGTTGCTGAACGAATGCCAAATGGACACCTGTTGTAGACAAGCAGCCCCTTGTGCGCGGTGATGGTGGTCAGTAGCTTGGATTCTTCGGCCAGTTCCTGGGTCATGTAGGCTGAGGTGAGGTCCAACTTGGTGAACAGCTTGCCACCTGCCAGCGTGGCAAAAAGATTCTCTGCTCTCGGAAGTGGGTATTGGTCTTGTCGTGACACTCTGACACTCCTTGTAGTCGCCACAGATCCTGACCGAGCCATCTGTTTTTAGGACTGGGACAAGGGGACTTGCCCAGTCACTGAATTCAATGGGTGAAATTATGCCCTCTCTTAGCAACCTGTCCAACTTACTCAATTTTCTCCAGCATCACATACGGCACAGCTCTGCCTTTGTGGTGCACTGGTCTGGTATCCAGGGTGATGCGTATAACTACTTTGGTACCTTTTTGAAAGTCCCGCCACCAGGTTGAAATAGTGACTCAAATTTCTGTAGGACCGGTGAACATGAACTTCGCTCCACAGATGAAATGGCGTGCACATTCCCCCCCCCACCCCCACCCATATTTCCAGTTCATCTCGACTAGCCAGCTCCTCCCCAAAAGTGCGGGACCACTTCCTGGGACAATTCAGAGTGGCAGCCGGTTCTCTGATCCATTGTGTGACTGCCAACATTGCACTGCCCAGCACTGGGATGATCTCTTTGGTGTACGTCTGTAATTGCATGTCAGAGTGTTCTAATTTGGGTCTGCTAGCTCTGAGTAGCCATAGTTTCTCACTGTTGGATACTCATAAGTGACTGGCTGGCCCCTGTGTCCAGCTCCATGTGTACTGGGATACTGTTTAATAGTACTTTCATCATCATAGATGGCATTTTTGTATATGAGCTGTGGATGTTTGCCACCTGAACCCGCTGAACTTCAGCATCCATTGCTGTGTCCCAAACATCAACCTGCCTTGCAGACCCCTCTTGTGGTTCACCTGCCTTGTAAATTAGCCTCGCTGCAAGCTTCCTGCACATTCTGGCTAAATGTCCACTGAAGTTACAATTTCTGTAGATGAATTGTTGAAATCTGCAGGTTTTTGCAGCATGTCTGCCCCCGCACCTCCAGCATAAGCTGAGATTGTTCTGAACATAAAAACATAAGAATTAGGAACAGGAGTAGGCCCTCAAGCCTGCTCCGCCATTCAACAAGATCATGGCTGATCTGGCCGTGGACTCAGCTCCACTTACCTGCCCGCTCCCCGTAACCCTTAATTCCCTTATTGGTTAAAAATCTATATATCTGTGACTTGAATACATTCAATGAGCTAGCCTCAACTGCTTCCTTGGACAGAGAATTCCACAGATTCATAACCCTCTGAGAAGAAATTCCTTCTCAACTCGGTTTTAAATTGGCTCCCCCATATTTTGAGGCTGTGCCCCCTAGTTCTAGTCTCCCTGACCAGTGGAAACAACCTCTCTGCCTCTATCTTGTCTATCTCTTTCATTATTTTAAATGTTTCTATAAGATCACCCCTCATCCTTCTGAACTCCAATGAGTAAAGACCCAGTCTACTCAATCTATCATCATAAGGTAACCCCCCTCATCTCCGGTATCAGCTGAGTCTCTATACCCCCTCCAAAGCTAGTATATCCTTAAGTAAGGTGACCAAAACTGCACGCAGTACTCCGGGTGCGGCCTCACCAATACCCTATACAGTTACAGAAGGACCTCCCTGCTTTTGTACTCCATCCCTCTCGCAATGAAGGCCAACATTCCATTTGCCTTCCTGATTACCTGCTGCACCTGCAAACTAACTTTTTGGGATTCATGCACAAGGACCGGAGGGACTGGAGTGCATCATCACGCCCGGCAACCAAATTTTAATTTGATTTTACGTTTTAAAGTTAATTTGTTTTAATTGCCGGTGCTTTTAGTGTCCCCTTCCCTTTTATAGGGGGCACTGGGGAAAAATTGTGATTTTAGTGCCCAAAAAAAAACAAAAAAAAAAACAAAAAAAAAACACAAAAAAGGGGGGAAAAAAAAATGGGCCTTGTAAATGTCTGGAGTGTCACCCAGGTCGGGTGGCACCGTTTAATGTTTTATGTTTTCACAGATAAACTCAAAAGAGTTTCATGCACAAGGACCGGAGGGACTGGAGTGCATCATCACGCCCGGCAACCAAATTTTAATTTGATTTTACGTTTTTTAAGTTTAATTTGTTTTAATTGCCGGTGCTTTTAGTGTCCCCCTCTCCTTTTATAGGGGGCACTGGAAAAAAGGAAAAATTTGATTTTAGTGCCCAAAAAAAAACCAAAAAAAAAAAAAAAGGGCCTTGTGTGTCATCCAGGTCGGGTGGCACGGACACATGTTTTATGTTTTCGCAGGTAAACTCAAAAGAGTTTCATGCACAAGGACCCCCAGGTTCCTCTGCATCGCAGCATGTGTTAATTTCTCCCCATTCAAATAATATTCCATTTTTATTTATTTATTTTTTCCCCCAAGGTGGATGACCTCACTTTCCGACATTGTATTCCATCTGCCAAACCTTAGCCCATTCGCTTAACCGATTTAAATCTCTGCAGCCTTTCTGTGTCCTACACAACCTGCTTTCCCACTAATCTTTGTGTCATCTGCAAATTTTGTTACACTACACTCTGTCCCCTCTTCCAGGTCAACTATGTATATTGTAAACAGTTGTGGTCCCAGCACCGATCCCTGTGGCACACCACGAACCACCGATTTCCAACCCGAAAAGGACCCATTTATCCCAACTCTCTGCTTTCTGTTCGCCAGCCAATTCTCTATCCATGCTAATACATTTGCTCTGACTCCGCATACCTTTATCTACTGCAGTAACCTTTTGTGTGGCACCTTATCGAATGCCTTTTGAAAATCTAAATACACCACATCCATCGGTACACCTCTATCCACCATGCTCGTTTTTCCTCAAAAAATTCCAGTAAATTAGTTAAACATGATTTCCCCTTCATGAATCCATGCTGCGTCTGCTTGATTGCACTATTCCTATCTAGATGTCCAGCTATTTCTTCCTTAATGATAGCTTCAAGCATTTTCCCCACTACAGATGTTAAATTAACTGGCCTATAATTACCTGCCTTTTGTCTGCCCCCTTTTTTTTTTTAAAACAGAGGTGTTACATTAGCTGCTTTCCAATCCGCTGGTACCTCCCCAGAGTCCAGAGAATTTTGGTATATTATAATGAATGCATCTGCTATAACTTCCACCATCTCGTTTAATACCCTTGGATACATTTCATCAGGACCAGGGGACTTGTCTACCTTGAGTTCCATTAGCCTGTTCAACACTACCTGCCTAGTGATAGTGATTGTCTCAAGGTCCTCCCTTCCCACATTCCTGCGACCAGCAATTTTTGGCATGGTTTTTGTGTCTTCCACTGAATACCAAATCAAAATAATTGTTTAAGGTCTCAGCCATTTCCACATTTCCCATTATTAAATCCCCCTTCTCATCTTCTAAGGGACCAACATTTACTTTAGTCACACTTTTCGGTTTTATATATCTGTAAAAGCTTTTACTATCTGGTTTTTATGTTTTGTGCAAGTTTACCTTCGTAATCTATCTTTCTTTTCTTTAATGCTTTCTTAGTCATTCTTTGCTGTTGTTTAAATTTTCCCACTCTTCTATTTTCCCACTAACCTTGGCCACCTTATACGCATTGGTTTTTAATTTGATACTCTCCTTTATTTCCTTGGTTATCCCTTCTCTTACCGCCCTTCTTTTTCACGAATATATTTCTGTTGAGCACTATGAAAGAGCTCCTTAAAAGTCCTCCACTGTTCCTCAATTGTGCCACCGTTTAGTCTGTGTTTCCAGTCTACTTTAGCCAACTCTGCCCTCATCCCACTGTAGTCCCCTTTGTTTAAGCATAGTACGCTCGTTTGAGACACTACTTCCTCATCCTCCATCTGTATTACAAATTCAACCATACTGTGATCACTCATTCCGAGAGGTCTCATTACACAGGACCAGATCTAAGAGAACTTGCTCCCTTGTAGGTTCTGTAACATACTGTTCTAAAACAATCCCGTATGCATTCTATGAATTCCTCCTCAAGGCTACCCCGTGCGATTTGATTTGACCAATCGATATGTAGGTTAAAATTCCCCATGATTACTACCATTCCTTTTTCACATACCTCCATTATTCCCTTGATTATTGCCCTCCCCACCGTGAAGTTATTATTTGGGGGCCTATAAACTACACCCACCAGTGACTTTTTCCCCTTACTATCTCTAATCTCCACCCACAATGATTCAACATTTTGTTCATTAGAGCCAATATCATCTCTCTCAACTGCCCTGATATCATCTTTTATTAACAGAGCTACCGCACCTCCTTTCCCTTCTTGTCTATCTTTCCGAATCGTCAGATACCCCTGTATGTTTAATTCCCAGTCTTGGCCACCCTGCAACCACGTTTCTGTAATGGCCACCAAATCATACCCATTTGTAATGATTTGTGCCGTCAATTCATTTACTTTATTTCGAATGCTGCGTGCGTTTAGGCAGTGTTTTAATACTAGTTTTTAAACCATGATTTTTAGTTTTGACCCCTCCTGCAGCCCCTTTATATTCAGTGGCCCTTTTTGTTTTTTGCCTTGGGTTTCTCTGCCCTCCACTTTTACTCATCTCCTTTTCTGTCTTTTGCTTTTGTCTCCTTTTTGTTTCCCTCTGTCTCCCTGCATTAGTTCCCATCCCCCTGCCATATTAGTTTAACTCCTCCCCAACGGCACTAGCAAACACTCCCCTGAGGACATTGGTTCCGGTCCTGCCCAGGTGCAGACCGTCCGGTTTGTACTGGTGCCATCTTCCCCAGAACCGGTTCCAATGCCCCAGGAATGTGAATCCCTCCCTGCTGCACCACAGCTCAAGCCACTTATTCATCTGAGCTATCCTGCGATTCCTACTCTGACTAGCACGTGGCACTGGTAGCAATCATGAGATTATTACTTTTGAGATCCTACGTTTTAATTTAGCTCCTAGCCCCTTAAATTCATCTTGTAGGACCTCATCCCTTTTTTTTTTAACCAATGTGCACCACGACAACTGGCTGTTCACCCTCCCTTTTCAGAATGTCCTGCACCTGCTCCGAGACATCCTTGTTCCTTGTCCCTTGCACCAGGGAGGCAACATACCATCCTGGAGTCTCTGTTGCGGCCGCAGAAACGCCTATCTATTCCCCTTACAGTTGAATCCCCTATCACTTTTGCTCTCCCACTCTTTTTCCTGTGCTCCTGTGCAGCAGAGCCAGCCACGGTACCTTGAACTTGGCTGCTGCTGCCCTCCCCTGATGAGTCATCCCCCTCAACAGTACTCAAAACGGTGTATCTGTTTTGCAGGGGGATGACCGCAGGGGACCCCTGCACTACCTTCCTTGTACTGCTGGTCTTCCATTCCCTAGCTGGCTGTGGACCCTTCACCTGCGGTAAGACCAACTCGCTACACGTGCTACTCACGTCATTCTCAGCATCGTGGATGCTCCAGAGTGAATCCACCCTCAGCTCCAATTCAGCAACGCGGACCATCAAGGGCTGGAAGCGGATACACTTCCTGCACACGTAGTCGTCGGGGACACCGGAAGTGTCCGAGTTCCCACATGGTACAGGAGGAGCATATGTGACTGAGCTCTCCTGCCATGACTGAACCCTTAGATACACTTAAATTGGCAACAACAATGCTAAAGGTTTACATTCTGTTATAGAAGAGAAAAAAGAAAAACTACTCACCAATCAATCACTTATTCTCTTGGCTGTGACGTCACCTTTCTGTTTCTTTCTACTTTTTTGCCTTCTCCCTGTAGCTGCGCCGGCTAGCCTTTTATAGGCCTCTCTCTGAAGTCCTGACTGCCTCACCACACACCTCTCGCCGACGCTGCACAAAAGGGCTATTACCAGGCATTCCTCTCATTGTCTCTCTTTGATTATTCTTCAGCACTCTGTTAGTGGGTGTCAATGGCCTCATCCCGGGACGTAGTGTCCCTTGTGATGGTATAAATGTCTGTTCAACCTGCCATTGTCTCTGAGGACCCACTCTAGTCTGTTACTGCCTAGGTGGTGTCGAATTGCCCTTGCCTGCCTGCGGGGTTCTGAGTCGTGTTTACAATGTTACCTCCCTGCTCCATCGCCACGTTGGGAGCAGAGTTGCGTGCGTATATTATCTTGGTTTCCTCCTCCCCCGCCATGAAGGTCTGAGCCATCAATGCTGCCGCTTCCAAGGTCAAGTCCTTGGTCTCAATTAGCTTTCTGAAAATCCCAGCATGACCAATGCCCTCAATGAAGAAATCCCATAACATCTTCCCCCCCCTGCAGGAGTCTGTGAACTTAGAGGCTGGCCAAGTGCCGAAGGTCCACAACGAATTCCGGTATGCTCTGTCCTTCCCGACGTCTGTGTATAGAATCGGTGTCGGGCCATGTGTATACTGCTCGCCGGTTTGAGTTGCTCACCGATCAGTTTGCTGAGCGCCTCAAAGGTTTTGTCCGCCGGCTTCTCAGGTATGAGCAGGTCTTTCATCAGCGCGTATGTCTTAGGTCCACAGCTGGTCAGCCGCTGCGCCTCTCCCAGCCAGTCCTTCGTGACAAAGCTCTGCTGGAGCGTCTCAACGAAGTCGTCCCAGTCCTCACCAACACAGTACTGTTCCTCTGTGCTACCTGAGCCATTCTCGTGAGTCGCTGATTCCCGTTTCTCGTCGCTAAATGTTAAGTCCTTGCACACTACTATAAATTCACACGCAGCACATTCTGCAGACAAGATCACTCTGTGACCCTAACCTTTATTCACAGGACCAAGAAGTGATGACCCTGCTTGGGACCTCCCTTTATATACCTGGATGACCAGATGAGTAATGTCTCCCACAAGTTCACCCCCTGTGGTCAAGGTGTGCATTTTGTAGGTGTATGTAGTATGCAGTGTTACATGAAGGTTACATACATGACAAGGAGGACACACAAAAATCTGCAAAAGGACATAAACAGGCTAATTGAGTGGGCAAACATTTGGCAGATGGAGTATAATGTTGGAAAGTGTGAGGTCATACACTTTGGCAACCAAAAAAATCAAAGGGCAAGTTATTTAAATAAAGTGCTGCAGTACAGTGGAACCTAGGGGTACTTGTGCATGAAACACAAAAGGTTAGTATGCGGGTACAGTAAGTGATCAGGAAGGCCAATGGAATCTTGGCCTTTATTGCAAAGGGGATGGAGTATAAAAGTAGGGAAGTCTTGCTACAGTTATACAGGGTATTGGTGATGCCACACCTGGAATACTGTGTACAATTTTCCTTTCCATATTTACGAAAGGATATATTTGCTTTGGAGGCAGTTCAGAAAAGGTTCACTAGGTTGATTCCAGATATGAAGGGGTTGACTTATGAGGAAAGGTTGGGCCTCTACTCATTGGAATTCAGAAGAATGAGAGGTGATTTTATCAAAACGTAAAAGATTGTGAAGGGGCTTGACAAGGTGGATGCAGAGAGGATGTTTCCACTGATGGGGGAGACTAGAACTAGGGGGCAAATTCTTAGAATAAGGGGCCACTCATTTAAAACTGAGATGAGGAGGAATTTCTTCTCAAGGGTTGTAAATCTGTGGAATTCGCTGCCGGAGAGCTGTGGAAACTGGGACATTGTCTATCTGTCTTAAATGTATTCAATTTATTAACTGATAAGGGACTAAGGGGTTATGGGGAGCGGGCAGGGAAGTGGACCTGAGTCCATGATTGGATCAGCCATGATCGTATTAAATGGCGGAGCAGGCTCGAGGAGCTGTATGGCCTACTCCTATTTCTTATGGGGGGCGGGGGTGGGGAAGGGAAGAGAAAGAAAGAGTTTGTTTTCCATTGCCCTTCGTGGAAAAATGTTTCCTGATTTAATTCTTGCATGGCCTAGCTCTAATTTATGATTCTGCCCCCTTGTTCTGGATTTCCCCAACAGAGCAAATAATTTCTCCTTATCTCCCTATTAAATTCTTTATTATTTTAAAGACCTCAACTAGATTACTCCTCAACCGTCTATGCTCAATGGAATATAAATTGAGTTTATACAATCATAATTTATAGGACCTGGTGTTCTGGTGAATGTGCACTGTACCCCCTCCAAGGCCAATATATATTGAGCTTTGGTGTTCAAAACTTCGAGGTTCTCCAGAAGGGGTCTGACCAAAGCTCTATACAACCTGAACTATCACTTCCTTACTTTTGTATTCCAACCCCCTTCAGATAAACATTCCATTAGTCTTTTTTACTTTCTGTGTCTGACAACTAGCTTTTAATTTGTGTACATGGACGCACATCCCATTGCTCCTAGCCATTTAAAAAAAAACTATTTTTCTTTCTGATCCCAAAGTTGATTATCTCATTTGTCCAAATTGAACTCCCATCTGCCATAGTTTTGCCCACTCATTTAGTCTATGTTCCATTGTAACTTTCTCCTCCCATCTACACGACTTACTGTGCCTCCTTACTTCGTGTATCTGCAAACGTGGATATACAGCTCTCTTCCTTCATCCAAGTCATTACTATATAGGTTGAAAATCTGAGGATCCAGGACTGATCTCTGGGGAAGACAGAGCCAATGTAGGTCAGCGACCACAGGGATGATGGGTGAATGGGACTTGGTGCAATTTAAGACAATCAGAGTTTTGGATGACCTCAAGTTTACATAAGGTAATTGGAGTACATTCCATTTATCTCTACTCTCCCAACCAATTACTGACCATGTCGCAAATTTATCTCCAATTCAGTGCACTTTCATTTTTGCTGATCTGTTGTGGAACTATATCCATTGCATTCTGGAATACCACAACATCCATTGACACTCCCCATCCACCGTGCTAGTGACTTCCTCAAGAAAATCAACTAGATTATTCAGACATGACCTATCCTTTACAAATCCATGCAGACTCTTTGATCTATTGATACTTGTCCAGGTTCTCTGTCACTCTCACTAATTGATTCCCCACAACTGATGTTAAATTGATGGGTCTGTAGTTTCTCCCTCGCACTTTTAAATAATGGATAGACATTTGCAATTTTCCAATCCAAAGGCACAATTCTTGAATCTGCAGAGCTCTGGAAAATGATGACTAATGCATCTGCAATTTCCCCTCCACTCTTGTTTTAATACTCTGGTGTGACTTGACTTCCAACACACTCCTGGCTGGCCTCCCACGTTCTACCTTATGTAAACTTGAGGTCATCTAAAACTCTGCTACCCGTGTTGTTATCCAAAACTCTGCTACCCGTGTCCTAATTTGCACCAAGTCCCATTTACCCATCATCCCTGTGGTCGCTGACCTACATTGGCTCTCGGTTAAGAAAAGCCTCGTGTTTTTTTTTTAAAATTTTCATCCGTTTTCAAATTCCTCCATGGCCTCACCCCTCCCTCTCTCTGTAATCTCCTCCAGCCTCACAACCCCCCGAGATATGTGCACTCCTCTAATTCTGCCCTCTTGAGCATCTCTGATTGTAATCGCTTAACCATTGGTGGCTGTACCTTCAGCTTAATAGACCCTGAGCTCTGTAGTTCCCTCCCCAATCCTCTCTACCTCACTTTCCTCCTTTTTAAGACGCTCCTTAAAACCTACTTCTTTGACCAAGCTTTTGGTCATTTGCCCTAATTTCTCCTTATATGGCTCAGTGTAAATTTTTTGTCTTAAAATAGTTCTGTGAAGCTCCTTGGCCATTTTACTTTGTTAAAGACACTATATAAATACTTGTTATTGGAAATCATCAGATCCTGGATAGGAGTCCCTTTATTTTTTTTCTCTTACTTTCTTTAACTTGTATTAAAACCACCTTCCCTCCCCAATTTATTTATTTATTTATTTATTTTAAATTCGTAGCCAATCGTTCCAATTCTTTGTCAAATCACAAACGCCAGAGGTCACCTTGCACATGCCAAGGATCACTCTGCGCCAATGCTCTTAGCCAAAAGGCCTAGAGCCACTGCACCGTTCCTGGAAGTACTGCAATACCAGGTTCGTGCCATGGAGGTGGATGGGTCAGGTCCGCTACAGCAATCAGCAGAGGAGGAGCACAATAAATCTGGCTCCTCTACTTCAGGGCTGCCCAGAGCTGCTTTCTATGCTGCCAATCACTTTTTTCTAGGTACCAGCCTAGAGACACCGAGGGTGGGACAGAAGGCATAAGTGCCCAGGAGAAAGTGGGACTGGAAGATCAGGAGGCAGTCATTGCTGATTGAACATAAGAATTAGGAACAGGAGTAGGCTATCTAGCCCCTCGAGCCTGCTCCGCCATTCAACAAGATCATGGCTGATCTGGCCGTGGACTCAGCTCCACTTACCTGCCCGTTCCCCGTAACCCTTAATTCCCTTATTGGTTAAAAATCTATCTATCTGTGATTTGAATACATTCAATGAGCTAGCCTCAACTGCTTCCTTGGGCAGAGAATTTCACAGATTCACAACCCTCTGGGAGAAGAAATTCCTTCTCAACTCGGTTTTAAATTGGCTCCCCCGTATTTTGAGGCTGTGCCCCCTAGTTCTAGTCTCCCCGACCAGTGGAAACAATCTCTCTGCCTCTATCTTGTCTATCCCTTTCATTATTTTAAATGTTTCTATAAGATCACCCCTCATCCTTCTGAACTCCAACGAGTAAAGACCCAGTCTACTCAATCTATCATCATAAGGTAACCCCCTCATCTCCGGAATCAGCCTAGTGAATCGTCTCTGCACCCCCTCCAAAGCTAGTATATCCTTCCTTAAGAAAGGTGACCAAAACTGCACGCAGTACTCCAGGTGCGGCCTCACCAATACCCTGTACAGTTGCAGCAGGACCTCCCTGCTTTTGTACTCCATCCCTCTCGCAATGAAGGCCAACATTCCATTTGCCTTCCTGACTACCTGCTGCACCTGCAAACTAACTTTTTGGGATTCATGCACAAGGACCTCCAGGTCCCTCTGCACCGCAGCATGTTGTAATTTCTCCCCATTCGAATAATATTCCCTTTTACTGTTTTTTTTTCCAAGGTGGATGACCTCACATTTTCCAACATTGTATTCCATCTGCCAAACCTTAGTCCATTTGCTTAACCTATCTAAATCTCTTTGCAGCCTCTCTGTCCTCTACACAACCCACTTTCCCACTAATCTTTGTGTCATCTGCAAATTTTGTTACACTACACTCTGTCCCCTCTTCCAGGTCACCTATGTATATTGTAAACGGTTGTGGTCCAAGCACTGATCCCTGTGGCACACCACTAACCACCGATTTCCAACCCGAAAAGAACCCATTTATCCCAACTCTCTGACTTCTGTTAGCTAGCCAATTCTCTATCCATGCTAATACATTTCCTCTGACTCCGCGTACCTTTATCTTCTGCAGTAACCTTTTGTGTGGCACCTTATCGAATGCCTTTTGGAAATCTAAATACACCACATCCATCGGTACACCTCTATCCACCAATCTCATTATATCCTCAAAGAATTCCAGTAAATTAGTTAAACATGATTTCCCCTTCATGAATCCATGTTGCGTCTGCTTGTTTGCACTATTCCTATCTAGATGTCCCGCTATTTCTTCCTTGATGATAGCTTCAAGCATTTTTCCCACTACAGATGTTAAACTGACCAGCCTATAGTTATCTGCCTTTTGTCTGCCCCCTTTTTTAAACAGAGGCGTTACATTAGCTGCTTTCCAATCCGCTGGTACCTCCCCAGAGTCCAGAGAATTTTGGTAGATTATAACGAATGCATCTGCTATAACTTGATACACTCCTTTATTTCCTTGGTTATCCACGGCTGGTTATCCCTTCTCTTACCGCCCTTCTTTTTCACTGGAATATATCTTTGTTGAGCACTATGAAAGAGCTCCTTAAAAGTCCTCAATTGTGCCACCGTTTAATCTGTGTTTCCAGTCTACTTTAGCCAACTCTGCCCTCATCCCACTGTAATCCCCTTTGTTTAAGCATAGTACGCTCGTTGAGACACTACTTCCTCACCCTCAATCTGTATTACAAATTCAACCATACTGTGATCACTCATTCCGAGAGGATCTTTTACTAGGAGATCGTTTATTCTTCCTGTCTCATTTATACAGGACCAGATCTAAGATAGCTTGCTCCCTTGTAGGTTCTGTAACATACTGTTCTAAGAAACAATCCCGTATGCATTCTATGAATTCCTCCTCAAGGCTACCCTGTGCGATTTGGTTTGACCAATCGATATGTAGGTTAAAATCCCCCATGATTACTGCCGTTCCTTTTTCACATGCCTCCATTATTCCCTTGATTATTGCCCGCCCCACCGTGAAGTTATTATTTGGGGACCTATAAACTATGCCCACCAGTGACTTTTTCCCCTTACTATCTAATTTCCACCCACAATGATTCAACATTTTGTTCATTAGAGCCAATATCGTCTCTCACAACTGCCCTGATATCATCCTTTATTAACAGAGCTACCCCACTTCCTTTCCCTTCTTGTCTATCTTTCCGAATTGTCAGATACCTCTGTATGTTTAATTCCAATCTTGGCCCCCCTGTAACCACGTTTCTGTAATGGCCACCAAATCATACCCATTTGTAAATCCCCCTTCTCATTGATGCCGATTGATGAGGCAGATGTCTGTCCTCAGTTAGGGATGCTCAAGAACTAGATATTAGGGGCTCTGAATGAAAAGTATGCTTGTTGAGCATCAGGCATACTTACAGGCAGTGGGACCTACTAGATGTGCCATAGTTATTTCGTTTGTCCTTGTACATTTCCATTATCCCATGACTCAATATGCTGCAAATGGTGCCTCAGGGAGAATTCATTTCCTGCATCTGATAGATGTGTATGGAGCCCTGTATAGTGGGCTGCACCACACTCCATGCCCGCCACATCAAACCAATAGCATCTAGAATGAAAACTGTGAATACTGGCTTGGACAACAGAGTGGAGAGGGTTGTTTCTTGTGACCTGCAAGCGGTTGCAGTTGGAATATAGTCTCTGAGCTTCAAAGATCTGATCTGTACTGTTTGGGCAGCTTTCCCTCTACTTAGTGGCTAACTGGAGCTAAGGTCTAACACTGGCAGGTGTGTCCTCCCATGATAATGCTGTCTCTCAAAACAGTACTATGAATGTGTTTTCCTGCCAGCTCGCTCAGATCCCTGCACACATGGCAGAGAGTGCCCAGTGCCATTTCAGCAATAGATATGACACAGCCTGCAACAGGTTCTTCTGTGGCCTCAGCTGCCCTGAGATGAGAGTGACCTCAAACCTCAAAGGCTCCTGGAAGAAATTATCATTTTCCTGACACTGACAAAGCAACAAAGAAAGTAGATGTGAAATGAAAATGCACTGTTGTAGGCACTAAAGGGAACCAAAGGAAGACACACAGATATATGTTCATTGAAATGCTGTTTGCAGTGATGGTATGTGTGCAGACTTTTTTTGCCTGCTTGTGGGAATGGCTTGAAGAATGTTTTAGAAATAATAGGCATGGAAGTTGTATAGAAGAGCCAAATCTATGCTTTTGAATGATTTGGCTTTTCTGGAAAGGGGAACATGGGGCTATGACTGTTGTTGCAGTGGCCACGGTTATATCTGCCTGTAGATGTCTTGCAGCTGACACGGGTTCTCCATTGTAAATTCTTCCTGTAAAAGACTTCAATTGCCAGTTCATCCTGCTGACCCTCTTCCAGTACTCATCTTCCTTCTGGAAGAAAGTGTTTACGGCATTGTAAGAGACAGGAACTTGGCAGAACATGACACCACCCCATTTTTCTATTCCAGCCATTCCAAAACTGTTCAAGATTGGACAGTAACATAGAAGAAAATTCAGCCCAATCAACAAAATTGCTTTCTCTAAATACTATTCCAGTATTTGGGAGACTATTGGTAAATTGAAATCTGCTTACCTCACTGCCCATAAATAACTGATATTCAAGGCCCTAAAGATTATTGGGAAGCATAGACAGCAAGTAATTAACTTAAGAACTGATGGTAATCCTGATGGTTTCTGTCTTGTGTCCATAGGTTGAAGAGGAGGGTATTCTACATTTTTTGCCACTGCTTGAAACCCCAAATATTTAACTATGGGTACTTGAAGGCAAGTTACTAAAACTGTTTGGGATTACATACATTTGCTGATGAAAGGGTCTTATTCTGTTGCTTTGTGCTTATAGATGATGAGCTAGAGGCACGGCAGCCTGCCCATGAGCCCTCCACATTGAACAATGGGGGCGAGGAGGAGGGAGGAGGAAGGTGACGAAAGTGTTGCGACAGAGCGGGACTATCCATCAGTTGCACCCAGTGGGGACACCACTTCGGTGGAACAGCTACCATTCCTGGGAATTGAAGAGCCCGAGGCTCCTGGCCCCAGTGGCCTGCAGCAATGCCTAATGCGAAAGGAAACTCTGGGATCATTTCCCCGGAGGATGAGTCGGCCCATGAGTCCTGCTCACAGACACTCAGATGTGGACCTGGACTTGGAGGCTGTCCAGAGAGTCCATACAAATATACCACGATCTTATTGGTGCATTGGAAAAGGTCCTGCACAGCATGGATTGCACTTGCTGAAGTTGGCGGAGGTCACCTCAAGCATTGCCCGTGCGCCTCAGCAGTCCAACAAGGCCTTCCTTGTCCGCTTACAGAGGGAGATGGACTCAACGAGTAACAATGGTGTCCCAGAGGTGATGACGGGTGCTATGGTTGACGTGGCGGCGCCCCCCCCCCACACACACACCACTGACCTGTGAGAATACAGCATCGACAGGCGGAGGTATAAGTAGGAGAGCCAGACGTGTTCCAGAGTGGCACCCCCCAACCTGCGAAAAAGCAGCATCAGCTGGCGGGGGTATAAGTAGGAGAGCTAGACCATGTTCCAGTGCAGCACCCCGTCCCAACCTGCGAGAAAACCGCATCGGCAGCCGGGGTATAAATAGGAGAGCTAGCCACTGCAGGGAGTGGGGCCACTTCTACAAGAGCGACTGGACTGACATCACTGGAATCCAGGCAGCGCATTGAGCGGCGTTCGGGCCCAGCGGGGGGGCCGAGATCTGGACCCAGCAGGTGCGGATGCCGAGCCCAGCGAAGGGCAGAGGTCAAGCCCAGCAAGGGGTGGCTTTCGAGCCCAGTGAGGGGCATCCATTTCCCTGAGATCTCGCCATAATCTCCCTGAGTGGGAGGGTTGATATTACAGGTACATAAAAATCAAGAGTCACATACGTAGTTAATTTATGTTACTGGAATGAATGTTGGTCCCTGATCTCATGAGGAGGGCCTTCTATCCATTACAAATGGAACTATCCGCAGCAGAAACAATTACAATTAGCTCTCATCACCTGTGATAAGAGAAGTGGGAAATGTAAAATTCCTGCCTGCAAATTGAAACCGGTTCAAACTGCCCCCTTGTGTACAGTGACCAGTTCTGGTCACCAATAAACAAGTCTTTCATGCACTAAAGGCAGTGTAGAAAAAAAATTCTCAAGACCGATCCTTAGTGTCAAAAGGCTGAACTATGAGGAAAGATGGGGGAGATTTGGGATATTCATCTTGGAAAGGAAGCATCTGAGAGGTGACCTTACAGAGGTATAAGAAATAGGGGAATGGAAAAATGTAAATCCAGAATACTACTTTAAATTGAATTTCCAGAGTAGGGCAAGGGGATATAGATTAAAACTAGTAAAAGGTACATTTATTGTCTAGAAATTCTTCTTCGCTGAGTGATCAACGTACAGAATATATTTACAGATAGAGTAGTAGAAGCAAAAGTCCTGGACTCTTTAAAGAAACAACAGGATGCTGAAATAAGAACATAAGAATTTGAAGCAGGAGTAGGCCATTTGACCCTTCAAGCCTGCTCCACCATTTAATAAGATCATGGCTGATATGATCTTGGGCTCAGTTCCACTTCCCTGCCCGCTCCCTATAGCCCTTCACTCCCTTATCACTCAAAAATCAGGTCTGCACCTGGGCAGGACTGGAACCAATGTCCTCGGGGGAGTGTTTGCTAGTGCTGTTGGGGAGGATTTAAACTAATATGGCAGGGGGATGGGAACCAATGCAGGGAGACAGAGGGAAACAAAAAGGAGCCAAAAGCAAAAGACAGAAAGGAGAGGAGGAAAAGTGTAGGGCAGAGAAACCCAAGGCAAAGAACAAAAAGGGCCACTGTACAGCAAAATTCTAAAAGGACAAAGGGTGTTAATAAAACAAGCCTGAAGGCTTTGTGTCTTAATGCAAGGAGTATCCGCAATAAGGTGGATGAATTAATTGTGCAAATAGATGTTAACAAATATGATGTGATTGGGATTACGGAGACGTGGCTCCAGGATGATCAGGGCTGGGAACTCAACATTCAGGGGTATTCAACATTCAGGAAGGATAGAATAAAAGGAAAAGGAGGTGGGGTAGCATTGCTGGTTAAAGAGGAGATTAATGCAATAGTTAGGAAAGACATTAGCTTGGATGATGTGGAATCTATATGGGTAGAGCTGCAGAACACCAAAGGGCAAAAAACGTTAGTAGGAGTTGTGTACAGACCTCCAAACAGTAATAGGGATGTTGGGGAGGGCATCAAACAGGAAATTAGGGGTGCATGCAATAAAGGTGTAGCAGTTATAATGGGTGACTTTAATATGCACATAGATTGGGCTAGCCAAACTGGAAGCAATACGGTGGAGGAGGATTTCCTGGAGTGCATAAGGGATGGTTTTCTAGACCAATATGTTGAGGAACCAACTAGGGGGGAGGCCATCTTAGACTGGGTGTTGTGTAATGAGAGAGGATTAATTAGCAATCTCATTGTGCGAGGCCCCTTGGGGAAGAGTGACCATAATATGGTGGAATTCTGCATTAGGATGGAGAATGAAACAGTAAATTCAGAGACCATGGTCCAGAACTTAAAGAAGGGTAACTTTGAAGGTATGAGGCGAGAATTGGCTAGGATAGATTGGCGAATGATACTTAGGGGGTTGACTGTGGATGGGCAATGGCAGACATTTAGAGACCGCATGGATGAAGTACAACAATTGTACATTCCTGTCTGGCGTAAAAATAAAAAGGGGAAGGTGGCTCAACCGTGGCTATCTAGGGAAATCAGGGATAGTATTAAAGCCAAGGAAGTGGCATACAAATTGGCCAGAAATAGCAGCGAACCTGGGGACTGGGAGAAATTTAGAACTCAGCAGAGGAGGACAAAGGGTTTGATTAGGACAGGGAAAATGGAGTACGAGAAGAAGCTTGCAGGGAACATTAAGGCGGATTGCAAAAGTTTCTATAGGTATGTAAAGAGAAAAAGGTTGGTGAAGACAAACGTAGGTCCCCTGCAGTCAGAATCAGGGGAAGTCATAACGGGGAACAAAGAAATGGCGGATCAATTGAACAAGTACTTTGGTTCGGTATTCACTAAGGAGGATACAAACAACCTTCCGGATATAAAAGGGGTCAGAGGGTCTAGTAAGGAAGAGGAACTGAGGGAAATCTTTATTAGTCGGGAAATTGTGTTGGGGAAATTGATGGGATTGAAGGCAGATAAATCCCCAGGGCCTGATGGCCTGCATCCTAGAGTACTTAAGGAGGTGGCCTTGGAAATAGCGGATGCATTGACAGTCATTTTCCAACATTCCATTGACTCTGGATCAGTTCCTATGGAGTGGAGGGTAGCCAATGTAACCCCACTTTTCAAAAAAGGAGGGAGAGAGAAAACAGGGAATTATAGACCGGTCAGCCTGACCTCAGTAGTGGGTAAAATGATGGAATCAATTATTAAGGATGTCATAGCAGTGCATCTGGAAAATGGTGACATGATAGGTCCAAGTCAGCATGGATTTGTGAAAGGGAAATCATGCTTGACAAATCTTCTGGAATTTTTTGAGGATGTTTCCAGTAAAGTGGACAAAGGAGAACCAGTTGATGTGGTATATTTGGACTTTCAGAAGGCTTTCGACAAGGTCCCACACAAGAGATTAATGTGCAAAGTTAAAGCACATGGGATTGGGGGTAGTGTGCTGACGTGGATTGAGAACTGGTTGTCAGACAGGAAGCAAAGAGTAGGAGTAAACGGGTACTTTTCAGAATGGCAGGCAGTGACTAGTGGAGTGCCGCAAGGTTCTGTGCTGGGGCCCCAGCTGTTTACATTGTACATTAATGATTTAGACGAGGGGATTAAATGCAGTATCTCCAAATTTGCGGATGATACTAAGTTGGGTGGCAGTGTGAGCTGCGAGGAGGATGCTATTAGGCTGCAGAGTGACTTGGATAGGTTAGGTGAGTGGGCAAATGCATGGCAGATGAAGTATAATGTGGATAAATGTGAGGTTATCCACTTTGGTGGTAAAAACAGAGAGACAGACTATTATCTGAATGGTGACAGATTAGGAAAAGGGAAGGTGCAACGAGACCTGGGTGTCATGGTACATCAGTCATTGAAGGTTGGCATGCAGGTACAGCAGGCGGTTAAGAAAGCAAATGGCATGTTGGCCTTCATAGCGAGGGGATTTGAATACAGGGGCAGGGAGGTGTTGCTACAGTTGTACAGGGCCTTGGTGAGGCCACACCTGGAGTATTGTGTACAGTTTTGGTCTCCTAACTTGAGGAAGGACATTCTTGCTATTGAGGGAGTGCAGCGAAGGTTCACCAGACTGATTCCCGGGATGGCGGGACTGACCTATCAAGAAAGATTGGATCAATTGGGCTTGTATTCACTGGAGTTCAGAAGAATGAGAGGGGACCTCATAGAAACGTTTAAAATTCTGACGGGTTTAGACAGGTTAGATGCAGAAAGAATGTTCCCAATGTTGGGGAAGTCCAGAACCAGGGGTCACAGTCTGAGGATAAGGGGTAAGCCATTTAGGACCGAGATGAGGAGAAACTTCTTCACCCAGAGAGTGGTGAACCTGTGGAATTCTCTACCACAGAAAGTAGTTGAGGCCAATTCACTAAATATATTCAAAAGGGAGTTAGATGAAGTCCTTACTACTCGGGGGATCAAGGGTTATGGCGAGAAAGCAGGAAGGGGGTACTGAAGTTTCATGTTCAGCCATGAACTCATTGAATGGCGGTGCAGGCTAGAAGGGCTGAATGGCCTGCTCCTGCACCTATTTTCTATGTTTCTATGTTTCTATGTTTCTAAATATGTTCAATGATCCAGCCTCCTAAGCTCTCTGGGGCAGAGAATTCCACAGATTCACAAGGTTCAGAGAAGAAATTCCTCCTCATCTCAGTTCTAAATGAGAGGACTTATGAGTTCTCTGGATGGCTGAAATAAGATAAGCTAAATGGTCATCTTATCTGTAACTATCGTGACACACAATATTTTGAGGATGCAGGTCTACAATACAGATTACAATGTTAAGCACGAGTGTGAATATTTGTATGTATATCTGTTTTCTTGCAATGAGCAATTTCAATTAATATTTATTCAAAGAGAACCTGTCGTTCGTGAATTGAGATGCTATTTATATGGACTTCCATAAAGCATTCGACAAGATTCCACATAAGAGATTGTTAACAAAAATTAGAGTGCATGGAATTGGCGGCAATCTATTGACTTGGATAGAAATTTGGTTAGGAGATAGGAGACAGAGAGTAGGGATAATGGGTATGTACTCAAATTGGCAGGATGTGACGAGTGCAGTCCCTCAGAGATCTGTACTGGGCTTCAGCTTTTCATTATATTTATAAATGACTTGAAGGAATAGTGAGCTGACGACACAAAGTTAGGTGATACCGTAACTAGGATAGATTGCGTTACATCGAGTGTACAGCACAGAAACAGACACTTCGACCCAATAGGTCTATGATTAAATTTATGCTCCACACAGGCCTCCTCCCACCATACTTCTTTGATCAGTGTATCCTACTATTCCTTTCTCCCTCGTGATTATCTAGCTTTCCCTTAAATGCATTTATTCTATCAGCCTCTATTGCACCCAGTGGTAATGTTTCACATTCTTACCACTCTTTGGGTAAATACATTTCTCCTGAATTCCCTATTGGATTTATTCGTGATTATCTTATAGTTCAGACCTTTTATTTTGGATTTCCCGGAGGTGGAAACATTTTCTGTAAGTCTATGCTACTAAACTCTTTTATTATCTTAAAGACCTCTAAAAGATCACCACCAACACCCCCCCCCCTCCCCCACCAGTCTTTTTTCTATAAAAAAGAGCCTCAGCTGATTTAACCTTCCCTGATAGGCATATTCTCTCAGTTCTGGTATCATCCTTGTGAATCTTTTTTGCATCTTTTCCAATGCCTCTATATATTTTTTATAATATGTCCAGAACTGTGTGTAGGGAAGACTTCTCTCCTTCAAGATGGACTCCCTGACATAAGGAATCGACAGCTCCGCCTGTTGATATAACGACCACGGAATCACTCAGACGAAACCTTCGGTTCAACCGGTTTATTCGGGCATATGCAAGGGGAAAGTTCAAACTTGAACCTTCCCAGAACAATGGTTTTTACCCACAATTATACAACAAACCGAAGTGTGTGCCTCTCCCACAAAAGCACCGGTTGGTTTACTGCTTATCAGCGAAGTTACATTGATTTGTCGTCTCTTATCAGACTGGCTGAGTGATGTTTCCCAACTGTCCATCTTCCATCATATGTTAATTGTGTTGTTCAATGATGTGAACTTTGACGTGTAAAGTAACTCTGTTCCCAAACACCGGCTTTCTTATCTCTTCCCCGAGAGACTCTAGTCAAAATATTATGTATCTTAATTGCTGACCTCTACTTGTTATGTGTTACTAAGGTTAAAGATGGTTCATTAACCATCATGCTTTAAGTGTAATAAGTGTGCTTTACATACGTAAGCAAGTGTTGCATACAATCTGTCAATAGGCAATTACAATTCATACCATAAGTAGAGGAACTTCACCGATTCCTCAGACCCTCCTAATACTGATAAGCCGTATAATCTGCACCATATATCAGATTAGTTCACTACCTTTTAGCATACCTGTTAGTGACCACCTATCTGTCTGCTCTTTGCCTGCTACAACTCTATACCCCTTACACTATGCATAGCAGAAAGTTGCAAAGAGACATTGATAGATTAGATGAGTGGCCAAAAAATGTGGGGAATGGTGTTTAATATGTTAGCCATGGCTCAGTGGGTAGCACCCTTGCCTCTGAGTCCGAAGATTGTGGGTTCAAATCTCATTCCAGAAACTTGAGTATTAAAATCTAGGCTGATACTCCAGTGCAGTACTGAGAGAGTGCTGCATTGTCGGAGGTGACGTCTTTTAGATGAGACGTTAAACCAAGGCCCCATCTGCCCTCTCAGGTGGACATAATATATCCCATGGCACTATTTCGAAGAAGAGCAGGGGAGTAATTCCCGCTGTCCAGCCAATATTTATCCCTCAATCAACATCATTAAAACCGATTATCTGGTCATTATCATATTACTTTTCGTGGAAGATTGCTGTTCACAAATTGGCTGCTGCATATCCTACATTACAACAGTGACTGCACTTCAAAAAGTAATTCATTGTCTGCAAAGTGCTTTGGGATGTCCGGTGGTCATCAAAGCCGCTATATAAATATTAAAGTCATAGTGAAAGAGAAGGTAGTTGAGATACTGGATGGGATAAGAATTGATAAGGAGGAGGTACTAGAGACTGCCTGTACTTTAAGTCGATAAGTCACCAGGACCGGATGGGATGCATCCTAGGATGCTGAGGGAAGTAAAGGTGGAAATTGCGGAGGTACTGGCCGTAATCTTCCAATCCTCCTTGGATACAGGGCTGGTGCCAGAGGACTGGAGAATTGCAAATGTTACACCATTGTTTAAAAAAGGGTGTAAGGATAAACCCAGCAATTACAGGCCAGTCAGTTTAACCTCCGGTAGTGGGGAAGCTTTTAGAAACAATAATCCGGGACAAAATTAACAGTCACTTGAACAAGTATGGATTAATTAAGGAAAGCCAAATCGTTAAAGTCAAATCGTGTTTAACTAACTTGATTGAGTTTTCTGATAAGGTAACGGAGTGGGTTGATGAGGGCAGTGAAGTTGATGTTGTGTACATGGACTTCCAAAAGGCTTTTGATAAAGTGCCACATAATAGGTTTGCCAGCAAAGTTGAAGCCCATGGAATAAAAGGGACAGTAGCAGCACGAATACAAAATTGTCTAAGAGACAAGAAACAGAGTAGTGGTAAATGGTTGTTTTTCAGACTGGAGGAAGGTATACAGTGGTGTTCCCCAGGGTTTGGTACTAGGACCACTGCTTTTCTTGATATGTATTAATGACTTGGGCGTACAGGGCACAATTTCAAAATTTGCAGATGATACAAAACTTGGAAGTATCGTGAACAGTGAGGAGGATAGTGTTGGACTTCAAAAGGACATAGACAGGCTGATAGAATGGGCGGACACGTGGCAAATGAAATTTAACACAGAAAAGAGCAAAGTGATACATTTCGGTGGGAAGAATGAGGAGAAGCAATATAAACTAAAGGGTACAATCCTAAAGGGGGTGCAGGAAGAGAGAGACCTGGGGGTATATATATGCACAAATCGTTGAAGGTGGCAGGGCAGGTTGAGAAAGCCGTTAAAAAAGCATATGGGATCCTGGGCTTCATAAATGGAGGCGTCGCGTACAAAAGCAAGGAAGTTATGATGAACCTTTTATAAAACACGGGTTCAGCCTCAACTGGAGTATTGTGTCCAATTCTGGGCGTCGCACTTTAGGAAGGATGTGAAGGATTTGGAGAGGGTGCAGAAAAGATTTGCAAGAATTGTTCTAGGGATGAAGGACTTCAGTTACGTGGATAGACTGGACAATTTGGAGTTGTTCTCCTTGGAGCAGAGAAGGTTGAGAGGAGATTTGATAGAGGTGTTCAATATCATGAGGGGTTTAGACAGAGTGGATAGAAACTCTTCCCATTGGTAGAAGGGTCGAGAACCAGAGGACACAGATTTAAGGTGATTGGCAGAAGAACCAAAGGCGACATAAGAAAAACTTTTTTATGCAGCAAGTGGTTAAGATCTTGGATTCACTGCTTGAAAGAGTGGTGGAGGCAGATTCAATTGTGGCTTTCAAAAGAGAATTGGATAAGTACATGAAAGAAAAAAAAATGCAGGGCCATGGGGAAAGGGCGGGGGAGTGGGACTAGCTAAAGTGCTCTTGCAGAGAGCCGGCACAGGCTCAATAGCCCAATTGGTTCCTTCTGTGATGTAACCATTCTACGATTCTATGAACCAAGGCTAGTAGATGGAATTAACAAACAGATCAGCCATGATCTAACTGAACGGCAGAACACGCTTGAGGGGCTGAATGGCCTACGTTCCTATGAGAGATAAGGAACATGGCACCTTTTCAAAACATAAGTCCAATATTGTGTCTAATATGATGGTCTGTGTTGATCAGTGAATTAATAGTGTACACACTTCAGGAAGTCTATACATTTTTAGGGCCATTTTCTATTTTTCATGAAAGCTAATTTTAAGTATCGAAAAGTAAGTATATAACTGAAATTGTCATTGATAAAACTCTATAAACATTTTCAGGAAGCTTGTTTGCAGCAGCAACAGAAATTCCCACTATCGGAGGTATCATACACACAATAAAAAGGTTCTGTTTGTCATGCATATTATGCAGGTTAATTGTACCACAATCGACAGGATAAAGTATGCTCAGCATGTTTATAGTGAATTCAACATATAGTACTTTCCATTCAATTATAGTATCTCAAAAAACTGAATAGAACTGAAAGCAGTTACGTTTGTTCTTTGAATTTCTGGGGAAATAGCCAATCTGCCAGGAACTGCAAGTAAAACCATCAGGTGTTCATGTAATGCTAACTGCAACGGGTTGGTTTAGATGGGTGGAGCTGTGGAACACCAAAGGGCAGAAAACGCTAGTGGGAGTAGTGTACAGAGCGGCAAACATTAGTAGTGAGGTTGGGGATAGCATCAAACAAGAAATTAGGGATGCGTGCAATAAAGGTACAGCAGTTATCATGAGCGACTTTAATCTACATATAGATTGGACTAACCAAACTGGTAGCAATATGGTGGCGGAGGATTTCCTGGAGTGTATTAGAGATGGTTTTCTAGACCAATATGTCGAGGAACCAACTAGAGGGCTAGCCATCCTGAACTGGGTGATGTGTAATGAGAAAGGACTAATTAGCAATCTGGTTGTGCGAGGCTCCTTGGGGAAGAGTGACCATAATATGGTAGAATTCTTTATTAAGATGGAGAGTGACACAGACTAGGGTCCTGAACTTAAGGAAAGGTAACTTCGATGGTATGAGACATGAATTGGCTAGGATAGACTGGCAAATGATACTTAAAGGGTTCACAGCGGATAGGCAATGGCAAACATTTAAAGTTCACATGGATGAACTCCAACAATTGTACATCACTGTCTGAAGTAAAAGTAAAACTGGGAAGGTGGCTCAACCGTGGCTATGAAGGGAAATTAAGGATAGTGTTCAATCCAAGGAAGAGGCCTATAAATTGTCCAGAAAAAGCAGCCAACCTGAGGACTGGGAGAAATTTAGAATTCAGCAGAGGAGGACAAAGGGTTGAATTAGGAGGGGGAAAAGAGAGTATGAGATTCTAACGGGTTTAGACAGGTTAGATGCAGGAAGAATGTTCCCAATGTTAGGGAAGTCCAGAACCAGGGGTCACAGTCTAAGGATAAGGGGTAAGCCATTTAGGACTGAGATGAGGAGAAACTTCTTCACCCAATGAGTGGTGAATCTGTGGAATTTTCTACCACAGAAAGTTGTTGAGACCAATTCACTAAATATATTCAAAAAGAAGTTACTACTAGGGGGATCAAGGGGTATGGCGAGAAAGCAGGAATGGGGTACTGAAGTTGCATGTTCAGCCATGAATTCATTGAATGGCGGTGCAGGCTCGAAAGGCCGAATGGTCTACTCCTGCACCTATTTTCTATGTATCTATATATTTCTATGAAGCTTGCTGGGAACATAAAAACTGACTGCAAAAGCTTCTATAGATATGTGAAGAGAAAAAGATTAGTGAAGACAAATGTAGGTCCCTTGCAGTCAGATTCAGGTGAATTTATAATGGGGAACAAAGAAATGGCAGACTAGTTGAACAAATACTTTGGTTCTGTCTTCACGAAGGAAGACACAAATAACCTTCCGGAAATACTAGGGGACCGAGGGTCTAGTGAGAAGCACGAACTGAAGGAAATCCTTATTAGGCGGGAAATTGATGGGATTGAAGGCCGATAAATCCCTGGGGCCTGATCGTCTGCATCCCAGAGTACTTGAGGAAATGGTCCTAGAAATAGTGGATGCATTGGTGATCATTTTCCAGCAGTTTATTGACTCTGGATCAGTTCCTATGGACTGGAGGGTAGCTAATGTAACACCACTTTTTTAAAAACGAGGGAGAGAGAAAACAGGTAATTATAGACCAGTTAGCCTGATATCAGTAGTGGGGAAAATGTTGGAATCAATTATTAAAGATGAAATAGCAGCGCATTTGGAAAGCAGTGACAGGATCGGTCCAAGTCAGCATGGATTTATGAAAGGGAAATCATGCTTGACAAATCTTTTAGAATTTTTTGAAGATGCAACTAGTAGAGTGGACAAGGGAAAACCAGTGGATGTGGTGTATTTGGACTTTCAAAAGGATTTTGACAAAGTCCCACACAAGAGATTTGTGTGCAAAATTAAAGCACATGGTATTGGGGGTAATGTACTGACATGGATAGAGAACTGGTTGGCAGACAGGAAGCAGAGAGTCGGGATAAATGGGTCCTTTTCAGAATGGCAGACAGTGACTAGTGGAGTGCCGCAGGGCTCAGTGCTGGGACCCCAGCTATTTACAATATACATTAATGATTTAGATGAAGGAATTGAGTGTAATATATCCAAGTTTGCAGATGACACTAAACTGGGTGGCAGTGTGAGCTGTGAGGAGGATGCTAAGAGGCTGCAGGGTGACTTGGACAGGTTAGGTGAGTGGGCAAATGCATGGCAGATGCAGTATAATGTGGATAAATGTGGGGTTATCCACTTTTGGTGCAAAAACACAAAGGCAGAATATTATCTGAATGGCGGCAG
This sequence comes from Pristiophorus japonicus, assembly GCF_044704955.1. NCBI lineage: Eukaryota > Metazoa > Chordata > Chondrichthyes > Pristiophoridae > Pristiophorus > Pristiophorus japonicus. The sequence continues at coordinate 413,949,772 of NC_091977.1, forward strand.
ATTAGGAAAAGGGGAGGTGCAACGAGACCTGGGTGTCATGGTACATCAGTCATTGAAAGTTGGCATGCAGGTACAGCAGACGGTGAAGAAGGCAAATGGTATGTTGGCCTTCATACCTAGGGGATTTGAGTGTAGGAGCAGGGAAGTCTTACTGCAGTTGTACAGGGCCTTGGCGAGGCCTCACCTGGAATATTGTGTTCAGTTTTGGTCTCCTAATCTGAGGAAGGACGTTTTTGCTTTTGCGGGAGTGCAGCGAACCAGACTGATTCCCGGGATGGCAGGACTGACATATGAGGAGAGACTGGATCGACTGGGCCGGTATTCACTGGAGTTTAGAAGGATGAGAGCGGATCTCTTGGATACATATAAAATTCTGACGGGACTGGACAGGTTAGATGCAGGAAGAATGTTCCCGATGTTGAAGTCCAGAACCAGAGGACACAGTCTAAGGATAAGGGGTAAGCCATTTAGGACTGAGATGAGGAGAAACTTCTTCACTCAGAGTTGTTAACCTGTGGAATTTCCTGCCGCAGAGTTGTTGATGCCAGTTTGTTGGATATATTCAAGAAGGAGTTAGATATGGCCCTTACAGCTAAAGGGATCAAGGGGTATGGAGAGAAAGCAGGGAAGGGGTACTGCAGGAATGATCAGCCATGATCTTGTTGAATGGTGGTGTGGGCTCGAAGGGCCGAATTGCCTACTCCTGCACCTATTTTCTATGTAACACTGAGTACTGGATCGCAAAACTTGGAGTCTATTAACTCATCCAGCAAGTACAGTTGATGGACATTAGTTTTGTAATCTACTTGGAGCTAGAGATGAATCCCATCTTGGACTGGGCTCCCTGAGGTCCCTTTAGGCTCAAGAGTACTGTTGGTGATGACAGTAGATAAACACACATTGTGTTTGTGTAACATTCATTTGTCTGCTATTTTAGTACAAGTATTAACCCATTTAATGTAAACAGCTTAATGCTGTTGTAAATATAGCAGAGGAATATCAGACAAATATAGTAATCATCTGTGTTAATATCAGCAAAATCATTTTACCTTTTGTTGGACTAAATTTGAGATAATCTCCAACTCAACTTGGTAATGACTATTTTCCTGGGAAATTTGAATCCTAACAAGGCAAGGGGATTGCATGAAACTTTAGTCAGTGCCCTAGTGAAACACTACATGAACAATTTAGAAACAATTGACTAAAAAGGGCATTTGAAGTTTTAGATAGCTACTTCCAATTATTTTAAATATGCATAATTATATGACAAACAGGGACATTTTTCTTTAATTGTTTAAATCATTAGATCTGAAATGAAGACTGCCACTAAATTACAAAATAGCAATCAACGCTTCAGGAAAATAGCTAGCTGATAAAATGAATTCCTATTGATGCCAGAAGTCTGTAGTTGATAATTGTATGTCTTGACAGATTATTGAGCTATTAGGACATGTCATTGCCAAGTATGAAATCCAGTCTAGGGAAGCGCATGGAGGAAATGTGGAGGATTGAATTTCCAATCATTAGCAAATCACTTCCCAGATGTAAAGATTGTGACCATTTATTTTTGTTTACTTCAAATATTGTCGTAACTACATGTGCAATTATACATATAAGCAGAAAAGTACAGCATGTGCAACATGAAAAAAAGCACCATGGCATGTAGCCATGATACTGACCATTAGTTTTCAGTTATGACAAAAATAATTCACACTCTGGGTAAACTGGAACTTGCATCTTCCACACGCTATATCTCTATTAAAGAGTCAAATCTGACTGTGTCACCCAAAAATCTGGTTACTTGTCAAATATTTTAAGTACCTTTCTAAAAGGGTATATTAGTCTCCTGTGAATTGATTCCAGTTTTTTTTGTTTTTCAATATTATATTGTTTGTATCTTGCTATTCTTTTCTGCTTCTATATATAATTGCACATGTAGATGAATATGACCTAGTAGGTTTAGTCTGTATAAATAGCTGACTATAAGCTCCCAGGCTAACTTCTCACCATTCAAATACCAGAAGAACTTTAGTGGACTTCTTTGAATGGTGCTATGGGATCTTTTAAATACATTTGAGCAGGCAGACGTTACCTCAGTTTAACCTCATCCAACGGATGACATTTCTGAGAATGCAGCACTCCCTCGATAATGTACTGAAGTGTCAGCTAAGATCACGGAGTAGAATTTGCGGTTGAGGCTTCCTCCAGCGGATACCTCCAACCTGCAAAAGATCTACAAGCTTACTTGGTGGTCCAGGAGGTTTGGTGACTTGCGGTCCTGGGCCTCTACGCGTAGGCCTGCGTAGAAACCCACGTATTTCAAGAGTGCATATAGTTTGCAAACGCCTCTGGGATCACATGGGCCGGCCCACCAATGAAAGTAGGAGGATCCCTATTCTTACTTAATGGTGAGTTCCATTTTTACGGAGCTGCCGTAAGTATGAATGGGAATACCCCCCCCAAAATATATAAACACATGAAATAAATAAAAAAAACATTACATATTTAAAATTAATTAAAATTACATGTTTTTTTATTTTTTATTTTTTTTATGTTTTAACAGGGCTAAACATAAACTTACCTTAATGGACGGGGTTTTTAATATATAAATGAATGAAAAAAATATATTTTTCTATTTTTTAAAACTCTTACGCTGCCTGCTTTTACCAGACATAAGTATTTTAAGGACATTCACTGGGCAGAAGCTGGGCAAATAGCCCAGCTCTCCACAGCAAATGCCCATTTCTGTCAGGTTTTCTTGACAGATCGCAAGTTCAGGGTTTCAGTGCATGCCTAAACCCAAAACTTGTGGGGCCACTACGGGCTCGTATGGGGCCGCAAATTCAGCCCCCATATGCTCAACTCTCTCACGACCATTGACTCCGAGGCAAAGGTATTACCGCTAAGCAAAGACTGACCTTTCTAAATCAGAACTGTAAAAAAAAAAAAATGCAATAATGGTGCTGGGAATATTGGGATATGTCTGCAGCTTTAGTTTTAACAAGCTCCTGTTCACTGTACTCTGTAACTACTTGTTTTTTTCGAAGTGCTCCTTCCTGCAGGCACTGACTGTCCCTGATGAGTATCTCTCCATTCTTAGCCCTCAGTGGGGTAGGATCTTGAGTGCTTGGGCCGTAGGTGGTCCTGACTGTGCTTAAAAAAAAAGTAGCGCACGTCATGGTTGTTGGCTAGTTGTTGGATCTCCTGCGCTCTTTCCACCCACCATCTGTTCTTTAGGACATGAGTTTTTTTTTTGTTGGACCTCGGACTTCAGTTGCCTGTAGATCTGTTTTCTCTTTTCCAATTCAAGAATGCCTTGCGTTTATGGTTTATTACCTCCTGGATCTCCTGGTCGTTCTCATCGAACCAGACTTGATGTTTTCTGTTAGAGTACCCAACAGTTTCTTCACAAGTTCTAATTATGGTGGATTTGAGGGCAGACCAGACACTATGGGTACCCCGTGGCTCCGGTTCATTTGAAGTAGTCAGGCGTTGGCTGAATTGAGCTTTTTTTTGCAGGGTCTTTGACTGCTTCAGCGTTGATTTTTTTGCAGTAGTGTTTTTGTTGCCAACGTTGATGGAGATAACAGAGCAGATTAGGCAGTGGTCAGTCATGAGCTCCTGTGATATAGACGTCCTTGGGGGTCCCTCGCTTGGACAATGACGTAGTCTAGCAGATGCCATTGCCTGGAACGAGGATGTTGCCATGAAGCCTTGGAATTGTCTCTCTGACGAAACAAAGTGTTGGTTATGACAAGACCGTTTTCTAAACATTTCGTCAGGAAGAGAATACCGTTGGAGTTGGCTTTCCCTACCCCTTCCCTGACCATCGTGCCTCTCCATAGGTCTGTGTCCTTTCCAACTCTGGCATTAAAGTCGCCAAGGAGAATCAGCTCGTCTCCGTTGGAACTCGGGATAGGGATTGTTCAAGGCTGGAGTAGAATTCCTTTTTGGTCTCATCTGTAGCTTCTAAGGTTAGGGCATACACACTGATGACCGTAGTGTACTGGTTCTGGGTTCGGGTGAGCCGGAGGGTACATGAGGCATTTGTTTATTCTGCCTCATGTACCCTCCGGCTTATTAAGGGGCATCTCTAAGGCACCAGACTAGCTCATTTTTGATGGCAAAGCCGACCCCATGGAGATGGCGTTCTTCTTCTGGTTTGCCTTTCCAGAAGAAGGTGTATCCACCACTTTGTTCCTTGTGCTGGCCGCCTTCTGCCTGCCGTGTCCCGCTCAGGGTGGCGATGTCAATGTCAAAGCATCTGAGTTCTTGGGCAACGATAGCAGTGTGACATTCAGGTCTGTCGCTGTTGGGGTTTTCCATGAAGGTCCTGATGTTCCAGGCCCCGAACTTTATTTTAGAGGGTAAAAGATGCCTCAAAAGTTTGTCACCATTCTCCGCCTGCTTCACGATGGCATGCAAGCCATGATCCTTACCAACGGATCCACCACAGGCTCAATACAAGTGCAGACTCGGGTCAAGATAGACTGTGTCATTGCACCGATGCTCCTCTGAATCTTTCTCGCTGCAATGCTTCATCTAACCACCAACAAGCTTCCTGCTGGAGTGGAGCTAATCTACAGGACGAACAGGAAATTGACAACTTCCGTCACCCCCAGTCGAACGCCAAGGTTGGCCCAACCTTTGTCATTGAACTACAGTATGCAGACAACACTTATGTTTGCATACACTCAGGCTGAATTCCAAATCATTGTTGACACCTTCACTGAAGCGTACGAAGAGTCTGGGCCTTACATTAAACATCCGTAAGACAAAGGTTCTCTACCAACCTGCCCCGCCTCACAGTACTGCCCCCGATCATCAAGATCCACAAGACCTTGGACAGCATGGACCACTTTCCATACCTTGGGAGCCTCCTGTCAGCGAGGGCAGACATTGATGAACAAACCCAACACCGCCTTCAGTGTGCCAGTGCAGTCTTCGGTCGCCTGAAGAAGAGTGTTTGAAGACCAAGATCTCAAACCTGGCACCAAGCTCATGGTCTACAGAGCAGTAGTGGTTCCCGCCCTCCTTTATGTTTCAGAGACATGGACAATGTACAATAGGCACCTCAAAGCACTGAAGTACCATCAACATTGCCTCCGCAAAATTCTACAAATCCATTGGCTGGATAAACGTACCAACATCAGTGTTCTCGCTCAGGCCAACATCTCCAGCATTGAGCGTGATCGATCCTTCGATCAGCTCCGATGGACTGGCCACGTAGTCCGCATGCCTGATACAAGGCTCCCGAAACAGGCACTCTACTCTGAGCTCCATCACGGCAAGTGATCCCCAGGACGGCAGAGAAAATGCTTCAAGGACACCCTCAAAGCCCGCCTGAAAAAATGTATCATCCCCACCGACTCTTGGGAATCCCTGGCCGATGACCACTCAAAGTGGAGAAGCATTCGGGAAGGTGTCAAACACTTTTTTGAGTCTCTTCGTCGGGAGCACACGGTGGTCAAGTACAAATCGCAGAAGGAGCATACGACAAACCAAGCACCCCACCCACCCGGCCCTTCGACCACCACCTGTCCCACCTGTGACAGAGACTCTAGATCCCACATTGGACTCATCAGCAGAAGCAAATCATCCGTGGGACTGCCGAAGAAGAGAACTTGTTTTCACACGTCAAGGGTAAGACCATTGGGCTTCAGCTTTTATAGAGATTTAACCGAATTGCAGAATATGAAACGCGTTAAAAATTCTGGAATTGTGCAAGAAAAGCAGAATTCAACTACTTTGGTCACCTTTAAAGCAGTGGCCCTGCTCACAGGCCTATAGTCAGTCCCATTTGAGTTGTCGGGTTTTGTGATTTTCTAGATTGGAACAGACAGCTCAAGTATTGGCACATCAGGTCAACTGGTGGCAAACTGAAATCACGCCCGAAACTTGGGTGAGCAGGAGCCCAAGCTGCATTAGGACCGCAGCACCATGCAATTCCATGGGGTCCGAGCGGATCCAGTGAAAGGACATGCATGCAATGGTAACAGTGGATCCCTGGTCATTTGTCAACTATTCTTGCATTAACTTTTTGCAAACATGCCTTTTGACGATTGTGCTTGAGCAGCTCTGACACCAGATCAGTTATCATTGTACAGTAAGATGCCATTCCGGACCACCCCGCTGTGGAGCCGCAGCTCCTGTTCAGAACCCGGGCTCCGGGTTTTCCCGCTCGATTAGCTGTCCACTCCGCCCCCAAACAAGCAGCTTCCGGGGCGTCTGCATTTAAGCGCCGCCAAGGCCGCGCCGCTTCCTCTTGAGCTGTGACTGCGGGCCTGCACGGAGCTGGAGGCTGCTCGCTTGTTCCTGACTCACCGCTGTTCGTTCACTTTCACAATCCCAACCGAAAGAGTCGACGGATAAGTCGGTCAGGAAGTTACCATGGTGAGGGGCGGACCTGGGGAGGGTGAGGGAGGAGAGGGACGGTGGGGACCGCGAGCACACACACACACACACTAGGCCTCGGGCCCGGCTGGATGGTTTTTTCCGCGTGCTCCACTTTTCGGACGGGTTTGTTGTGGAGTGGCGCGGCGCACAGTGAGGTGGCGGGGGAGCCGCTGCGCTGTTGTGTCGATGTTGCTTCTTACTCGGGCGGCTGGCACAGAGAAAGAGGAGGTGAGCTGGAAACATTCAGCAGGTTAAGGAGCATCTGAAGAGAGAAACCCGCGTCAGTGTTTCCTGTCGGACCTTTCCGGTGTTGAATTGTTTTCGCTTCTGGATGGTCGTTAGCCCCTTGTGCGGGTTAAGTAATTTAGTACAACAAATGTGCCCTGTTTAAACCGAGCAAAACGTTGACTGCCCTTCCCCCAACCCGCATCTGGAGGGAACGGACTTTATTTAATTTAATTTCATGTGGTTCGTTTTGGGCAGGTTTAACTGGAATCCCTAATGTGTTTCATGTAAGTCACATTTTAAGTAAGAAATTAGTAATTCAGACACTGCGTGGGCTGGTATATTGCAAGTGTCATATTGTCTTTTAAGTAGATGCAGCCGTATGACTGGTGCAAGATGTTAAAATAGAAGTTTACTAAAGCTGTTTGGCTCTGTTATCAGATTTTTTTAGTGTGCCCTTGAGTCTCTGTTGGCTATAAGCGCATTTAGCATTTCCCGACAACATAATTGATATTGGGATTTCACCACAACGTGGAAGATTTCAAGATTATCATACAACAATTTGGTTCAGTTAGATGTTTTACTTTCGATCTTAATCTGGTGTTAATATCATAGAATCAGAAATTTACAGCACCGAAGGAGGTCATTCGGCCCATCATGTCCGTTCCTATATAAGAAATAAGAACAGGAGTAGGCCATACGGCCCCTTAAGCCTGCTCTGCCATTCAATGAGATCATGGCTGATCATCAACCCCAACTCCACTTTCCTGCTGATCTCCATATCCCTTGATTCCCCATGGATCCAAAAATCTATCTTTCAGCCTTGAATATACTCAGATGAGCACCCACAGCCTGCTGGGAAAAAAATTCTGAAGATTCACAATCCTTTGTGAAGAAATTGCTCCTCATCTCTCTCAAATGGTCCACCCCTTATCCTGAGATTATGCCCCCTGATTCGAGACTCTGGACAGGAGAAGCAACCTGGATACGAAGGGAGAGTTGGCTAAAGTGGACTGGGAAAATAGATTGAGGTGTGGGATGAGTAGTGGCAGACATTTAAGGAGATATTTCATAACTCAACAGAAATATATTCCAATGAGAAGGAAAGACTAAGAGAAGGGATAACCACTTGTGGCTAATTAAGGAGGTAAAGTATCAAACTGAAAACAAGGGCATACGAAGTGGCCAAGACTAGTGGGAGGCCAGAGGATTGGGAAACTTTTAAAAGCCAGCAAGGAACGGCAAAAAAATTAATAGAGAGGGAAGATGGATAATGAAAGTAAACTAGCACGAAATATAAAAACAGATACAGGTTGAACCTCCCTTAACCAGAACTACCCCATATCCAGAACCATTCCCGGCCATCGGGTGGCGCATGCACATGACTCCGACATGAACAAATTGAAGTCCTTCCTCACTGCCGACACCTGCAATCGCTGGTCTGACCCCATAATCCACCCCACCCCCCCAATGATCTCTCCGCCACACTCCCAAGCCAGCCAACCCCGATATTCCCCCTGCCATCCAATTTAACGTGACCAACCCTCGTCCGGAAAAATCCCTTATCCACAACAGGCCAGGTCCTGAGGGTTCTGGATATGGGAGGTTCAACCTGTAGTAAGAGTTTCTACAGGTACATAAAAAGGAAAAGAGTGGCTAAAGTAAATGTTAGTCCCTTAGAGGATGAGACTGGGGAATTAATAATGGGGAACAGGGAAATGGCAGAGACTATGAACAAATATTTTGTATCGGTCTTCATGGTAGAAGACAAGAAAAACATCCCAATAGTGGATAATCAAGGGGCTACAGGGAGGGAGGAACTTAATACTATCACTAATGAAGTAGTACTTGCCAAAATAATGGGACTAAGGCAGACAAGTCCCCTGGACCTGATGGCTTGCATCCTAGGGTCTTACAAGAAGTAGCTGCAGCGATAGTGGATGCATTAGTTGTAATCTACCAAAATTCCCTGGATTCGCAGCAGGTCCCAGCAGATTGGAAAACAGCAGATGTAATGCCCTTTTTAAAAATTAAAAAAAGGAGGCAGACAGGAAGCAGGAAAAGATAGACCAGTTAGACTAACATCTGTATTTGGGGAAAATGCTGGAGTCTGTTGTTACGGAAGCAGTAGATGGACATTTGGAAATGCATAATTCAATCAAAGTAGAGTCAGCATGGTTTTATGAAAGGGAAATAGTGTTTGAAAAAATTGCTGGAGTTCTTTGAGGATGTAACGAGCAGGGTTTGAGGGGGAACCAGTGGATGTGTATTTGGATTTCCAGAAGGCATTCGATAAGGTGACACATAAAAGATTACTGCACAAGATAAGTTCACTGGGTTGGGGTTAATATATTAGCATGGATAGAGGATTGGCTAACAAAACAAATTTGGGATAAATGGGTCATTTTCAGGTTGGCAAACAGTAACTAGTGGGGTGCTGCGGGGATCGATGCTGGGGCCTCAACTATTTACAATTTATATTAATGATGTGGATGAAAGGACCGAGTGTAATGTAGCCAAGTTTGCTGCTGATACAAAGATGGATGGGAAAGCAAATTGTGAGGAGGACGCACAAAAATCTGCAGATTAATATGGACAGCCTAATTGATGGGTAAACATTTTGCAGATGGAGTAAAATGTGAGGTTATCTACTTGGAAAAAATAGAAAAGCAAATTTATAATTTAAATGGACAAAAATTGCAATGTGCTGCAGTACAGAGGGACCTGGGGGTCCTTGTGCATGAAACACAAAGTTAGTTTGCAGGTACAGCAAGTAAAGGAAGGCAAATGGAATGTTGGCCTTTATTGTAAGGGGGATGGAGTATAAAAGCAGACAAGTCCTGCTACAATTTTACAGGGCATTGGTAAGGCCACCTGGAGTTCTGCGTACAGTTTTGGTCTCCGTATTTAAGGATGGCTATACTAGCATTGGAGGCAGTTCAGAGAAGGTTCACTAGGTTGATTCTGGAGAATGAGGGGGTTGACTTATTAAGATAGATTGGGCCTATACTTATTGGAGAGTGGGGGCTCGACAAGGTGGATGCAGAGAGGATATTTCCACTCAAGACTAGCAGGCATTGTCTCAGAATAAGGGACTGCCCATTTAAAACTGAAATTTCTTAGGGTTGTAAATCTGTGGAATTCTCTGCCCCAGTGGAGGCTGGGCCATTGAATATATTTAAGGCAGAGGTGCAGATTGTTGAGCAATATGGTGGTAAAGGGTTATGGAGAGTGGGCAGGAAAGTGGAGCTGAGTCCTATGATCAGATCAGCCAAACTCATTAAATGGTGGAGCAGGCTCGAGGGGCCAAATGGCCTACTCTCACTCCTAATTCTTAAATTATGTTTTCTCAGCATTTATCCTGTCAATTGCCTTCAGAATCTTGTATGTTCCAATGAGATCAACTTTCATTCTTCTCAACTCTAGAGACAATTGGTCCATTCTACACAATCTCATCCTAAGACAGCCCTCTCATCCCAAGAATCAATTTAGTGAAACTTCGTTGCACCGCATTCAATGCAAGTACAGGGTGGAGCGTCTGAAATTCGGGGCCGTGGTACGGGTATTTCCGGATTTCGGAACGTCTTTCCGACGTCCCAAATCTGGAAACAACTGGCCCCAGGTATGTGGGGACGGCCGGGGCCTGGGGAGTTCGGGTGGGTGAGGTCTGAGTTTGACGGCCAAGGCCTGTGGAGTTCAGGCAGCTGAGGCGGGGGAGTCTGGATTTCAGAATATTTTTCGATTTCAGGACGACCCTGTCACGGACAGGTCTGGATTATGGAACATTACGAATTTTGGAACTCTGGATTTTGGACACTCAACATGTATCTCCTGCCTTTGATAAGAAGGTGCTTCATCAGAACGTCTTTTTTGAGAATTTGTTTTTTGTCTATGTCACCTGACTTTTTTCTTCCAAACAGGCATTTAAAGATACTGGCAAAGCACCTGTAGAACAGGAGGTTGCAATCCACCGCATTAGAATTACCTTGACCAGCCGAAATGTAAAATCACTTGAGAAAGGTAAGCATAACTTAATACATAGGGATCATTAAAATCATTTCTTACCAATTTCCCCAATGAATGGATGGATGTTATGGGTAATGAATCAGCAAACATTTGAGGGAGCAGAATTTGATGTCTTGCCAAAATTCTGGTCTGTAAGATAACTGCGCCGTTGATGCAATTTCATCATCATAGGCAGTCCCTCGAAACGAGGATAACTTGCTTCCACGCCGAAAAGGGACGAGTTCACAGGTGTTTCAATGAAGGACATGATATTCCAGATCCCGAACTACATCTTGAATGGCACCAGCCATCACAGGCTTGACCGAGCTAGTTCTTGGTCCAGTGACAAGGATTAACCAAGATGATTGGAGATCAGCTCTGCTGCACGGACCTAGTGCGCACACATATCAGTGTGGGCTGGCCTGTGCTGCCCCTTGGCCCCGAACACACTCCTCTCCGGGGCCCCGATCATATCCCTCTACGAAGTCTTGCTGCTCCTTCTCCCTGACCTCGCCGTTGATGCTGTTGCCCGCACCGCAATCAGCCGTCGCCCTCCTGCAGAAGCACGCGCTGCTCCCTCTAATGGCCCCAGCCTGCTGGTGGTCTTGCACATCTTGGAACACTATTTTCTCAACAGTGAAGGAAATTGAGGCAATTTGGATTTTTAAAGGGACCTAGAAAGTGTCCATCTTGCTTTTGGAGTTTGACTTTCAAAATAAACTAGTTTTCTCAATTTACCAAGGATCCTGTTATTTTTCACTGACTTTGTGCCACCAGGAAACTTTAGCTTTTAAAATTGACAAATACTAATCCACACTCATGCAACTGGATGAAGTGGTAATCTGTTCTTGAGGAGAATCTAAATCTTTGGTTGCAAACAAGCATAAGATTTTTTAAACCGAAACCAAATGTTCATACTGTACAGCGAAGGATCTAAACGGGCAAATGGAACACATCTTCCATAATACAAGAATAAATTGGTAGAAGCATAAACTTGTATTTGTTTCAACTAAGCTGCTGGGTTTTGCACTTGCTGGCAATGAGGATATATACTGTAAATGAAACAACATGATTGCGTTATACGCTATTCTGAGCCAGTTTTGATGCTGACAACATAAATTATAGTGATGTATGCTTTTTCCCCCTAACTACACTGTTCCTCCATTTCCAGTTTGTGCCGATCTAATTCGTGGTGCCAAAGAGAAGAATCTGAAGGTCAAGGGACCTGTTCGCATGCCCACCAAGGTGAGATCTTGTTTAGATAAAAGGCTGAGGGAGATCAGAACTTTTGAGAAACATTGATTTTATGACCTTTGTATTTGCAGCCCAGAGAATTGATGGGAATGTTTAGATCACTGATTATAGTAGTAATTACAGGGCTGGGGAGGAGATGAGAATGATTGGAATTAGATTGGCGGCTGGGGTGACAGATTGCTCATCAGTCGATCAACTTTTTCTTGGCTCAGTGGTAGAACTCTTTCAGAATGCCCCTCTCCAGAGGCTTGTACATAATTTTGACTGACCATCAAATATGTAATCTGTTGGATGAGACTGAGGAGGACCTGTCTCCCTTGAATGTAAAAGATCTCATGGTAATATTCAAAGAGCATGGGAGTTCTGATGACCAGGCCAACATTTAATCCTCAACCTATATCGCTTAAAATAAGTTATCTCGTCATTTATCTCATGGCTGTTCATGGGACTACTGTGTGCAGGCTGTCATGCACATTTGCCTGCATTATAGCAGTGACTACACTTCAAAAAGTATTAATTGATTGCGAAGCACCATGGAATGCTCTGAGGATGTGAAAGGTACTATATAAATGAGCATTCTTGCTTTGTATCAAGTCCTGGGGTGGATGTTGTAGCCATATTCTAGTCTTGGAGTTAGAATTTCCTGGAAGCGGATTTTAGGAATGGAGAGATATGACTTCCATTTAAGGTTAGTATGGCAAACGTCAAAGGAAGGGTAGTAGCTAGACTTTTAAAATGTCTGTCTAAAAAATTGAAATACTTGATTCACTTTTTTAAACAATGGAGATAGAGATGACTATTGAGGAATTGCAATCTGAAAGGTAGATGCAGAAAGTTAAAATGCAGGTGCAGCAAGCAATTAGGGAGGCAAATGGTATGTAGCCTTTATTGCAAGGGGGTTGCAATATAAAGGTATGGAAGTCTTGCTGCAATTATATAGGTCTTTGGTGTGACAACACCTGGAGTATTATAGTTTTAGTTTCCTTAACCAAGGACGGATATACTTACTGTTGAGGGGGTGCAACAAAGGTTCACTAGATTGATTCCTGGGATGAGAGGACTGTTTTGAGGAGCGATTGAGTAGAATAGGCCTATATTCTCTGGTGTTTTAGAAGACTGAGAGGTGATCTCATTGAAACATAATATTCTTAGTGGGCTCGACAGAGTTAGATGCTGAGGCTGGAGGTTCATAATCTCAGAATAATGGTTGGCCATTTAGAACTGAGATGAGGAGAAATTTCTTCACTTGGGAGGGTTGTGAGTGTTCAGTTGATAAGTATATTCATGACCAAGATTGATATATTGTTTGGCATCGAGGGATAGGGTAGGAAAGTGGAGTTGATGTAGATCATCAGCCATGATCTCAATGCATGGGAGACCAGGCTCGAGGGGCTGTAAAGGCTACTCCCTCTCCTATTTCTTGCGTTCTTGTTGCTAGTAGAACTGGGTGATGATTGCCATGATTCCTACATTACATCAGTGATGACTAAAAAGTATATTAGCTGTAATGAGCTTTAGAACATCCTGAGGTTATGGAAGGTGCTATATAAATAGATGTGGAGGAACAGAATGGCATAAGGTAGAGCCTATATAACTTTTGTGATTTCAGAATCTGGGTAGCCAGGAATATAGCTTGGGTGGAATGTTGTGAATTTAGCAGAGTTCTGTGCCAGACTGCAAACCCCAATAAAGGCATTGGAGGTGTCTGCCAATTGCAATATTCAAGCAATGTCTGAGAGGCCTTATGTAGGGGGCATGATCACTTGTGATCCAACTGTGCTGACGACAATTTTTGAAATGCTGCATAATATGTTTTGTTTAGAGTTCGGCCTGTGTTTTCTCCCATGTATTGTTTAGATAAATTTGCTGTGTAATATGTACCATGTAGTACCTATCTAGAAGGCACAGCTAGGCTGGTCATTAAGTGCTAAATTTCCCTGCTGAAATTTCCACTATTTTCTGTTTTTATATATTATACACTAAGCGCTAGTGTCTGACTGAAATTGATTTTTTTTTGTCAGCCGGGGGGAAAGTGCAAGAAATTGAGCTGAAATGGCTGAAGTTCCGTGGTAGTTTCCATGGAATTGAGCAATAGGCCCCTCCCACCCCCACCATTCAAAAAAAACCTGGCATTCTAAAAACTTGAGATATTAAACTACTTTCATAATGCATGCAGTAATTTGCTGCCAATTATGGTTGTAACTTGCATTTGGTGTCTTGTAACATCACTGTCTCAGAAGTGGCAGCCATTCTCATATTGGCCAAGTTGCATAATAGCACTGCGATAGACCTCCATCTTTAATGACCTCTGGTTTATGTCTCAGAATGGTGGTTACAGTGCAATTTGTTCGATATTGCATTGGACTGTCGCTACAGATGAGTTCAAGCCATGGCATTGTGCTTGCACCCATAGCCTTTGACTTGAGACAAGTGCTGCTAGTTGAGCCAGACTGACTAAGCATCGTTTGGTGACCAGTAGAATCAGATCTTTGATCAGTCATCCAGTCTCGTATAGCTTATCTTTTCTCTTTCTGCTGCTGACAGTTTACTTGACTGTTTATTCTTAAATTAGATGCAATTCAAAATATTATGACCTCCTGCAGGACAGTAACAGTTAAATTCACTATTTAATCTGCTAAATGCTTTGTTTCAGACTCTGCGTATCACAACAAGAAAGACTCCTTGTGGTGAAGGTTCCAAAACCTGGGATCGTTTCCAAATGCGGATCCACAAGCGTCTAATTGATTTACACAGTCCATCTGAAATTGTGAAACAGATCACCTCCATCAGTATCGAACCTGGTGTTGAAGTAGAGGTTACTATTGCCGATGCTTAAATGTCTATGGAAATACAATAAAAGAAACTTAAAATCCTATGGTGCTTTTTTCTAATCTAAATTTATTAATTTTATAAGGATATTATAGTCCAAATAGGCTTTTCTCCAGTGTAATCAGTGAAACCACTTTTTTTGTAATGGAATTTATCCCTTCAAGTATTTATACTGTGGGGTTGATTTTAGCAATAATATAACTGCATTTGTAGATTTTCTCATGTACAATTGCAAGTATTCAAGACACTGCATTGCAAGCCCATCAAGACGTTAAAGGCTTGAGTAACCCCCTTTGAATTAAGTCAAGATATCTGGGTTACTTCGGAGTGAATGAGGTGAAAGAAGTTGCCACGGTGCTGCCAAACCCGGTTCTTCCCCCCAATTTATTGCATGTTGTCAATCATACTAACTGGGTTGGGATAACACCTGAACTTTTCAAAGCAAAATATTTCTTTGGCTTTATTGTCAATTCTTTAAAAATCCAGCCTTGGATATAGTTGGGTATAATTACAAATACAAAATTTAGTTCTATTACAGATGGTTACTTTTCTCATTGAATCTAAACTATACCCACAATTGATCATATGCTACAATGGTAAACGGATGGGATCTTTGCTTGATTGTTCCTCTTCTGACACAACCAGAGACTTCCCCATGTGAAGTTCACATCAAATTAGTTGCTGTCTAATACCATTTTTTTTTGTTCAGTGACGAGTTTTTTGTGTCCTGCGCATGCGAGCATTGGACTCCATCCTCGATTCGGTCGAGTGTGCGCAGTGCGATGTACGAGGAAGTGGGAGCCAAACCGTGAGGCTGCGTGGAGCAGTCAGCTGGAGGTAGAGAGAGAGAGACACTGGGGGGCGGAGGCGGAGAGAGGAGAACTTGGGAAGACGAATCCTGTTTTTCCAACCCCCCTTTGCACTCATCCAATATCTCGGAAAGTTTGTGTGACCAGGGACATTGGAATGGATGAAATCTGGAAGTCACGACATGGTCATTTAACTTCATACCCAATTAACCTGTTAACAATCCATGATACACGCATAATGTCCCATCTATGGTTGGGGGGTCAGAATGGCTCAAATTGCACTTTGCAAAGTCACTTTGGACTTGGATTGGGTGGTTCCAATTACACATTCCAGAGAAGTGTGGCTTGTGGCAATCGGGTCATGTGTTCATGGAGAGCTAATCAGCATTTTCTAATACAGATAGCTACATCTATTTAGTACTCTTGCTGCTTGTACAAGCTCAGATGCCTTATTATCTCCCATAAAATTAAATGTATGTAATCCCTGTGGACAGCACTGGTCAATGCTACAAATATTTGACTAGAGAATATTGTGATGCTACTTTTGTGGATATCCTAAATGGAACAAACTGCATATACTAGTAATTTTAAGCACTGGAACTGAAGTGCAGCAGTGCAGATGGACTTGTGCATGAAACAGTTAGTATGCAGGTACAAGTAATCGAAGGCAAATGGAATGTTGGCCTTTATTGTAAGGGAGATGGAGTATAAAAACAAGTCCTGCTACAGCTGTACAGGGTATTGGTAAGGTCACACCTGGAGTACTGCATACGGTTTTGGTGTCAGTATTTAAGGAAGGATATACTTGCATTCAGGAGCAGCACGGGCCAGCCCACACTGCGATATGTGTACGCGTTCGGTCCATGCAGCAGAGCAGGTCTCCAGTCGTCTCGGGTAATCCTTGCCACTGGACCAAGACCTAGCTCTGTCAAGCCCGTGTGGTGGCTGGTGTGCAATGGCTACCACACGTTAAAAAAATCCATACACTGGCATCTCCCACCCTTCAGGATGTAGTTCAGGACCTGGAATTTTAGATCCTTCATTGGAACACCTGTGAACTTTTGGTGTGGAAACATTGTCCTCGTTTTGAGGGATCGCCTATGATATTTGCAGAGGAGGCAGTTCAGAGAAGGTTCACTAGGTTGATTCTGGAGATGAGGGGGTTGACTTATGAAGATAGGTTGAGTACGTTTCGCCTATACACATTGGAGTTCAGAAGAATGAGGTGATCTTATCGAAACATAAGATAATGAGGGGGTTTGACAAGTTGGATGCAGAGAGGATATTTCCACATAGGGGAAACTAAAACTAGGGTTCTGCTGAGGGAGTATGAACAGCTGGGGGCTAAATTAAAATGCAGAACCACAAAGGTAATAATCTCTGGATTACTATATGAGCCACGAGCAAATTTGCATAGGGTAAATAAGATCAGAGAGATGAACGTGTGGCTCAAAGATTGGTGTGGGAGAAATGGGTTTCAATTTATAGGATACTGGGGTAAGAGGAAGATGTTCTGTTGGGATGGGCTTCACTTGAAGCAGGTTGGGGCCAGAGTCCTGGTGAATCGAATAACTAGGGCTGTAGATAGGGCTTTAAACTGAATAGTGGGGAGAGGGATCCGATGAGCAGAAATGTAAAAAGAGAAAGAAAGCGGCAAAAGTGCAGGAAGGGACACATCGTATACACATAAGACAACATTAAAAGCTCTATATCTGAATGCACGCAGCATTTGTAACAAGATAGATGAGTTGAAGGCACAAGTAGAAATAAATGGGTATGATCTGATTGCCATTAAAGAGATGTGGTTGCAAGGCGACCAAGGATGGGAGCTGAATATTCAGGGGTATTTGCCATTTCATAAGGATAGGTAGAAAGGAAAAGGAGGTGGGGTAGCTCTATTAATAAGGGATGAGATCAGTGCAGTAGTGAGAAATTATACTGGCTCAGAAGATCAAGATGTAGAATCAGTTTGGGTGGAGCTAAGAAATAATAAGGGTAGGAAGTCACTGGTGGGAGTGCTCTACAGGCCCCCAAACTAGCCACACTGTAGGGCAAAGTATAAATCAAGAAATAATAGAGGCTTGTAAGAAAGGTATGGCAGTAATCATGGGTGATTTTAATCTTCATATTGACTGGACAAATCAAAATGGCAAAGGTAGTCTGGAGGAGGAGTTCATAGCGTGTATGTGGGATGGTTTCTTAGAACAATACATTGTGGAACCAATCAGGGAGCAGACTATTTTAAATCTGGTATTGTGTAACGAGTCTGGATTAATTAATGATCCCTTATGAAGGATCTCTTGGGAAGAGTGATCATAGCATGGTAGAATTTCAAATTCAGTTTGAGGGTGAGAAAGCTAGTTCTCAAACTAGTGTCCTGAACTTAAATAAATATAATTAAAAAGGTATGAAGGCAGAGCTGGGTAAAGTGGACTGGGGAAATATATTAAAGGGTAAGACTGCAGAAAATCAGTGACAAACATTTAAGGAGATATTTCATAACTTTCAGCAAAGATATATTCCAGTGAGAAAGACGCTAAGAGAAGGATGAACCATCCGTAGATAACTAAGGAAGTAAAGGATGGTATCAAATTGAAAACAAAGACATACAATGTTGCGAAGAACAGTGGAAGGCCAGAGGATTGGGAAAGTTTTAGAAACCAACAAAGGACGACTAAAAAAATGATAGAGAGTGAGAAGATAGCTTATGAGAGTAAATGAGCAAGAAATATAAAAACAGACAGTAAGAGCTTCTACAGGTATATAAAAAGGAAGTGAGTAGCTAAAGTAAACATTGGTACCTTAGAGGATGAGACTGGGGAATTAATAATGGGAAACAGAAATGGTAGAGACTTTGAACAAATATTTTGTATCGGTCTTCACGGTAGAAGACACTAAAAGCATCCCAATAGTTGATAATCAAGGGGCTATTGGGGGGGGGGGGGTGACTTAACACAATCACCATCACTAGAGAAAAAGTACTAGGCAAACTAATGGGCCTAAAGGTGGACAAGTCCCCTGGACCTGGTGGCCTGCATCCTAGGGTCTTAAAAGAAGTGGCTACAGAGAAAGTGAATGCATTGGTTGTAATTGACCAAAATTCCTTGGATTCTGGAGAGGTCCGAGCAGACTGGAAAATTGCAAATGTAACACCCCTATTTAAGAAAGGAGGGAGACAGAAAGCAGAAAACTATAGACCAGTTAGCCTAACATCTGTCATTGGGAAAATGCTGGAGTCCATCATTAAGGAAGTAGTAGCAGGACATTTAGAAAATCATAATGCAGTCAAGCAGAGTCAGCATAGTTTTATGAAAGGGAAACACTATTTGACAAATTTACTCAAGTTCTTTGAGAATGCAACAAGCAGGGTGGATAAAGGGGAACCAGTAGATGTCGTGTATTTGGATTTTCAGAAAGCATTCGATAAGGAGCCACGTAAAAGGTTACTGCACAAGATAAGAGTTCACAGGTTTGGGGGAATTAATAATGGGAAACAGAAATGGCAGCGACTTTGAACAAATATTAGCGTGGATAGGAGATTGGCTAACTAACAGAAAGCAAAGAGTCAGGATAAATGGGTAATGGCAAACTGTAACTAGTGGGATGCCACAGGGATCAGTGCTGGAGCATCAACTTTTTACAATTTATAATAATGACTTGGATGAAGTGTAATGTAGCCAAATTTGCTGATGATACAAAGATAGGTGGGAAAGCAAGTTGTGAGGAGAACGCAAAGAATCTACAAAGGGATATAGACAGGCTGAGTGGGCAAAAATTGGGCAGATGGAATATAATGTGGGAAAATGTGAGGTTATCCACTTTGGTGGGAAAAATAAAAAAAAGCTAATTATTTAAATGGGGAGAGATTACAAAATGCAGTGGTACAGAGGGAACTGGGGGTCCTTGTACATGAAACACAAAAAGTTAGCATAGCAAGAAATTAGGAAGGCAAATGGAATGTTGGCCGTTATTGCAAGGGGGATGGAATATAAAAGTAGGGAAGTCCTGCTACAAGTGTACAGAGTGTTGGTAAGACCACACCTGGAGTACTCCGTGCAGTTTAGGTCTTCTTCTTTAAGAAAGGATATACTTGCACTGGAGGCAGTTCAGAGAATGTTCACAAGGTTGATTCGTGAGATGAAGGGGTTGTCTTATGAAGGGAGGTTGAGCAGGTTGGGCCTATCTATACTCATTGGAGTTTAGAAGAATGAGAGGTGATCTTATTGAAACGTATAAGATTCTGAGGGGGCTTGACAGGGTAGATGCAGAGAGGATGTTTCCCCTCATGGGGAATTTAGAACTAGGGGACATAGTTTCAGAATAAGGAGTCCATTTAAAATGGAAATTCAGAGGAATTTCTTCTCTCAGAGGGTTGTGAATCTTTGGAATTGTCTACCTCAGAGTGCTGTGGACACTGGGTCATTGAATGTATTTAAGGTGGAGATAAACAGAGTTTTGAAAGATAAGGGAGTCAAAAGTTATGGGGAGCAGGCGGGTAAGTGGAGTTGAGGCCAGGATCAGATCAGCCATGATCTTACTGAATGGCAGAGCAGGCTTGCAGGGCCAAATGGCCTACTCCTGCACTTATTTCTTATAAATCTAGAAGTAAAAAAAATTAGTGCATGTTGTACCTCTCCAATCTTTGGACGGGATCATCCCTGGTCCGGCATCATTCCCAGCGGGGGGGTCGCGACCCGCGCTCTTCATGGAACCTAAGTTCAATTATTTAGATAAACTGCAGGTGCTTCAACAGACAGCTCACCCATTTTAGGAAATGAATTTCCAGCCATTTGCTTCGCTTGGGCAGATGCTGTGAGGTTAGGAGGGGGATGCGGAGGGAGGAAAGCGGGAGGGGGGGGGGGCCTTGATCGCGAACGACACTGGTTCTCCTCCTGGCCCCACATGAATTTTTTAAAAAATTGAACTTACCCTTTTAGTGGCAGCCACTTGCAGGAGAGATTCACCAGAAAAGTTTAGCAGGGTGATTTTCTGACATCATGGTCCCGATGGGGAGCCTTTATCCCTGGAGCAGTTTTACAAAAGATTCAGGCAAATGCCATGCATCATTTTCCACCCATTTGAATTAAGTTTGGAAAGCTGTTCGCATCACATGCCTGAATTTCCTATATGCTGCTCTCAGCATAGACTTCCCATCGGGAGCAAGTCAGAAATTCAATCTTGGGTGTTAAAGTTGCCCGTTACAAGCATCAGCATTTTACATAGATTTATGGTTGTCTGAACTGATGTTCAAAGGTAGACTTCATTCAAACTAAGAAGTTCCCAGGTTTGATTCCCAGTCCATATTAAGTTAGCAAGCCTTATCTAATTCAGTAGTGAGCACTATATAGCGACCCTGACTGGAAATATATGGGCTACATTTTCCTAATTGGCGGATAAGGCTGGAAGTACATTAGAACTGTTTTTAAACATGCCACTTATTATCAGTTATACCACTGAGAATCCAGCCACTCTTCCACAGGGTACCTTCGGCGTGACCTCCGGTGGTCCAGAAAATTCTCTGGTCCTGCACCGGTCAGGTCCCGAGGATGCCGGACTGGAGAGGTACAACTTTTATCAATAATGGTGACCATGGAACAACCGGTTTGTCATAAAAACCCATCTGGTTCACTAATGTCCACTGGGAAGGAAATCTGCTGTCCTTACCCGGATTGGCCAATATGTGACTCCACGCCCACAGCTTTGAGGTTGATTCTTAATTGCCCTCTGAAATGGCCTAGCAAGCCACTCTGTTGTATTCAAGAAGTTGGCTCAGCACCAACTTCTCGAGGGCAATTAGAGATGGGCAATAAATTTGGCCTTGCCGGTGACGTTCACATCCTGTGAATGAATGAATAAAAAATCTAGTCTTCCTTTGACTTGCTTAAGACCTCAGCTTAACACTCAGTTACTCCAATTAATAAATGGAACCTGTCCCAACCAACACTTACAGCCTTACATTGTCCTTTGTTTGGCATGTATATACATATGAAACCACCTCCATATGCTCATCATCATCCAATTCTTTTTAAATACTGAATGTATGATCCACTCCAATGTATTGGAGCAATTTGCATCTATGCTTGTATATAGTAAGGATTTTACACTCTTTAAAGCTATTTCATACAATTGCTAAAGACTTTGACTTCAGTTTCTGTATGTCAACTATACTAATACCATCTGATGCCAAATTGCTTCTGACATTGGTGTCATTCTCATTTCACATCCGCTAGTTTAATCCATTTTGATCCATATATGTCATTGTTTCATGGAAGATGTTGGTGTAATAACAATGGTGACAGCATAGAGGGCTGCTGTCTTTTGACACTCATTCCTTTCCCACATTACAACGGTGACTACACTCCAAAAGTACTTAATTGGCTGTAAAGTGCTTTGAGACATCCGGTGGTTGTGAAAGGCACTATATAAGTGCAAGTCTTTCTTCCAAGCAGATTCTTGATGAATAAAATGCTTAAATAGCATCCCTTTGCTTATTTTGCTACTCCTAAGGTATAAAGTCATGTGACAGTCTGCATTTCCACCGTTATAATCTACCATAAATTCAGTTTTAAAGAACCTGGTGTGACACATTATGGAGGCCTTTTTTTTTTACTTTGCCTATTATGGATTCTACAGTCTTATTTCAAGTACAAAGTGGAACATCCATAATGAAAAAGAACCCTTTGTTAGCTGAGAAGATATCCAGGAATTGAGAGGAGAGGTGAGAGTAGCTGCCCTCAACTTCAAGGCAGCATTTGACTGAGGAGGATTAACAAAACATCTAGTGGCTGGAATTAGACATATGCTTGTGGTTCTTGGAGGCCAACCATTGCTGTGTTCAGGTCATTACTGCCAGAATTCTTCAGAGCACTGTCCTTGGCCTAACCATCATAGCTGGTTCATCCATGACTTTACCTCTGTTATAAGATATGGGCAGCAGAATTTTGGATAAAGTTTATGGAGGATGGGAGAGCATTGAAACAGTTGTTTAAATGTGACAAAGGCATGGATGGGGATTCCAACAGCAGATTGGCTGAGGTAGGGGCAGAGGTGGGTGATGTTATAGATGTGTAAGTAGGTGATCTTTATGATGGAGTGGATATGAGGTTGGAAGCTCAGCTCAGGTAGACGGGCTACTGAGGTTGTAAACAGTTTGGTTCAACCTGAGACAGTGGCCAGGGAGGTGGCAATGTTATAGGTTTGTGGCAGGGGCGAAGTCTATGCCTTTGATCATCCCAATGTTTAGCTGGGGGAAAATGAAAGTTCATCTGCTATAAGGGGCAGACATTGACTATCTCCAACAGAAAAAAACCCAACCACATCCCGCTGACTGCCAACGGCATCACCATCACTGAGTCCCCCGCAATCAACACCCTGGGGGTCACAACTGACCAGAAGGTTAACTGGACCAGCCATATCAATACCGTAGCTATGAGCAGGGCAGCGACTGAGTACTTCATAACAAATTGCTTACATCCTGACCCCACACAGTCTCTATCATCTGGGAATATAGGGATATGGGGCAATGTGGGAAGAGGTAATCAGATTGGGAGGAGGTTCATATGGAGTATAAACACCAGCATGGCCAGTTGCATGGTAGATGCTATGTAATTCTATATACAAGGTTCAGGTCAGGATTGTGATAGAATACTTACCATTCACCTGGATGGGTGCAGCTTCATCGGCATTCATGGACTTCCAACACCATATAGGACAAAGCAGTCTGCTTGATTGGCACTCCTGTCACTGAACTCAATATCTATGACGGCCGCATTGTAGCTGTAATATGTATATATAGGATGCACTGCAGCAACTTGTTTAGCTTAATTCAACAGCTCTTCTGAGCCCTACATCCTCTACCACCAAGAAAGACTTGAGCAGCAATATCATGGGAATGCCATCACCTACAATTTCCCCTCCAAGTTGCACACCAAGCTGATTTGGAGACATACTGATATCTCTTCATCACTAATGACTCAAAATCATGAAAATCCCTGACTAACACCACCATAGAAGTACCATCATTGCAAGGACTGCAGCAGTTCAAGGAAAAAAAAAACACCACATTCTCAGGACAACTAAGGATGGAAGAAATGTGGTCTTGTCAGTCTTGCCCACACCCTGAAAACAAATCTAGACCGATTCCTGAGATCAGGGATTGTCCTATGAGCAGGGATTGTGTAGACTAGGCCTATATTCCCTAGAGTTTAGAAGAATAAGAGATGATCTCATTGAAACATATAAAATTCTTAAGGGGTTTGATGGAGTAGATGCTGGGAAGATGTTTCCTCCGGCTGGGGAGCCTAGAAGTAGGGGCCACAGTCTCAGAATAAAGGGATGAGATGAGGAGAAATCTCTTCATTCAAAGTGTTGGGAATCTTTGGAATTCTCTGCCCCAAAGGGCTGTAGATGCTTAGTCATTGAGTATATTCAGGACAGAGTCGATAAATTTTTGGATACTAAAGGAATCAAGAGATATGGGGATAGGGTGGGAAAGTGGAGTTGAGGTAGAAGATCAGCTATGATCTTATTAAATGGCAATGCAGGCTCGAAGGACTGAATGGCCTACTGCCGCTCCTATTTCTTATGTTCTTAAATCAAAAAATGATTGGGTGTTTAATGTGTGCTACCAGGTAGCTAAATTTTATTTAATAGAATCTTGTCTTTATTTTTTTCTTGAAGATCGGATTGTATTAAATAAAAATCAAATTTCTGATATTCCTGTTTCAAAGGAGCCCATATTATTTTTACTTAGAAATAACATTAATTTTGGTTT
Organism: Pristiophorus japonicus; assembly: GCF_044704955.1. Classification (NCBI taxonomy): domain Eukaryota; kingdom Metazoa; phylum Chordata; class Chondrichthyes; family Pristiophoridae; genus Pristiophorus; species Pristiophorus japonicus. The sequence continues at coordinate 413,974,063 of NC_091977.1, forward strand.
CCTGTCTTGCCTCTGGACTTTGAAAGTATTAGTTTTACTGATAGTTTGCAGTAGAAATTTAGTCTTAATTTTAATCTAGTCTTTTGCTCCCAAATTAGTATCATATTTTAGTTTTAGTCTTGCATTAAATGTTAAAAATATATAGCCTTTGCTTTCCATATGTTTGTTTAATGTTTTCATAATTTATATCGCAAAATATATAATAGTTGTTGTTTTGCTTCTCATAAAATCATGAGGCCATAAAGAATGTTGAGGAATAATAAAAGGGAGCTTGAAATGATAATTAAGATGTTATTAGTCCATTTCAATTTCCAACGCTGGTCTAGCAAAATAGGATATGTTGCCTGGTTTTACTATAATATATCTTTTGACCATAGTAAACCAGTTTTTCAAAATGCCAGCTAAGCCATTTCAGCTGCAGAACAAGACTGCTTACCTTTGATCAGAAATCAACAAAGTTAAAGATGCTTTGAATCAGATGCAAACTGAATGAGCCATAATTTGCAGGGTATCTAAGGGTGTAGTTAGACTTGCATTGGCACGTTTAGGTTTTTAATTTTTTGCGTGGCAAGTTGTTGAAAGTGTGAGCTGATAACGTCACAGTGAAGGAAACAGGGCATCTGGGACCTGAGTGAACAAATCAGATTGAAGGATTGTGAAATAAACAGAACAAGGATTGAGAAGGAAGTGTAAATTAGAGTGAGTGAATTCAATGTCAAATCAGGTACAGAAAGGAAAATAAAGAGAGGGAAATAAAGATTGGGTTAAGAAGCACGAGAAAAAAGACACAGAAAGGAAAAGTTGAAAAGAAACATTAAAAAAATTAAATTTTGCTCTTAAAAATCTCCAACAATTAATACCTGAAGGAATGAGATTCCATGCTTACATTAGTTAATTTTCAGCACCTGAGAGATTGATTGGCAGTAATTAACACTTACCAGATCGTTAAAACATAGGAACAAAGACTTGAAATGCCAAGAGTTACCTTTCTGTGGTGAGTTTAATTTGTATTTACCATGTAAATACAGCAGCTTCACACCATTCAATATGTTTCAATGCTGAGGCAGACAACGAGATGCCGTTTCCGCAAAGCTAACGACATTACGGCACAACTCAAACAGCAACTTGTGGATATCACTTTTTCATATTTGTTTCAAAGATATGAATTTGACTCAAGGTTAGTAAACATCATTGATCAGTGAGTTTGTAGTCTATACATATCACAGGTCAGAGGGATTAATCTTTGTTTCTCTATTCCAATGTTTAATGTTATTTCAACAATACTTTCAACTTTTAAACAAAAAACCAGGAAGATTTTAACTGCACATCTGCCCCTCACCTGAAACGTTACAAGGACACCCTCAAAGCCTCCCTGATAAAGTGCAACATCCCCACTGACACCTGGGAGTCACTGGCCAAAGACTGACCTAAGTGGAGGAAGTGCATCTGGGAGGGTGCTGAGCACCTCGAGTCTCGTCACTGAGAGTATGCAGAAATCAAGCGCAGGCAGCGGAAAGAGCGTGCGGCAAACCAGTCCCACCCACCCCTTCCCTCAACGACTGTCTGTCCCACCTGTGACAGAGACTGTGTTTCTCGTATTGGACTGTACAGCCACCTAAGAACTCATGTTAAGAGTGGAAGCAAGTCTTCCTTGGTTCTGAGGGACTGCTAGATGATGATGATTTTGACAACAAATACTGGCCCAATATGTTTAACATCTGACGAAGGGTCATAGACCTGAAACATTAACTCTGTTTCTCTCCCCACAGATGCTGCCTGACCCACTGAGATTTCCAGCATTTTTTGTTTTTATTTCAGATTCCAGCATCTGCAGTATTTTGCTTTTGTATTAATGTTTAACATCTAATGGGCTGCATTTTCAGCTGATTTGCGCCCCAGTTAGCGCCTCGGCAGGGCAAAAAATGATTTTTTTGGGGGGGACGTGAAACGAGGCGCACAAGATTTTGCGCCCGGGCAGATCTTTCGGCAATGGTTTTGCGGCAGCGCTAAAGCTTACCGCCCCACTACTGTTTTGACCATTGGGATGACATAAATCATCGAGCATTGCTGTGCTAGCACCCCGGGCAAAACTTTCGAGCATTTCGCCCGGTTTAGCGTCCACTCGAGAACCTGCCCAAAAAAACTAGACAGACCCAGTGCGCACCAGGTGCTGGCCAATGACCGCCCGAGGTGGAGAAAGTGCATCCGGGAGGGCTTTGAGCTCTTTGAGTCTCAACGCAAAGAGCGCGAAGAGGCCAAGCGCAGGCAGCGGAAGGAGCGGGCGGCAAACCAGCCCCACCCACCCCTTCCCTCGACGAATGTCTGTCCCACCTGTAACAGGGTCTGTGGCTCTCGTAGCAGACTGTTCAGCCATCAAAGAACTCACTTTGGGAGTGGAAGCAAGTCTTCCTTGAATCCAAGGGACTGCCGATGATGATGAAAGCGAATGAGAAAGTTGCAGTTGTGAGTGATTAAAAAGAGGGGAGGAGAATGCTCGTTACTGAATACTTGTGATTGCGAGGTTTATGTGAGTTTCTAGTTTGTTTTATAAAGGATATTTAAGGACATTTTAAAATATGGGGGCCATGCTAGATCAGGAGCTGTTCATCCTGACTGCTATTGCCATACAGCTTCAAGCTGGTAGGAGGCTTATTGATGATCATTTGCAACGTAAGCAAAGAGGTCGCAGACATATGGGGAGGAATCCTTAGCCCCCACGAGTTTACAGGGAACATCGCTCATACCTCCAGCTCTCTGAGGCACAGTGCGTTAGAAGGCTGCGCTTCTGAAAAGAAGTGCTGACAGAGATATGCCAACTCCTACACGCAGACCTACAGCCTACCAGTGGCAACAGGACTGTACTGCCCGTCGAGGTGAAGGTGACTGTGGCATTTGCCTTCTATGTCTCCGGCTCCTTTCAGGCATAGCGGGGGACATATGCTCCCTCTCACAGCATGCTACACATTGCTGCATTCGCCAGGTGACTAATGCACTGTACGCACGCAGAATAAACTTCCCAATGACCAAGGAGATCCAAAATGAGAGGGCTATAGGTTTTGGATGATTTGCTGGCTTCCCCAAGGTTCAGGGTGCCCTTGACTGTACACACATCACCCTGCAAGCAACTTTGCAGAATGCAGAGATTTTCCGAAACCGAAAGGGATTCCACTCCATGAACGAACAGATTGTCTGCAACCATACTCAGCGCATCATGGCAGTCAATGCCCAATATCCAGGGAGCATCCATGATGCTTTCATCTTCTGTGAGAGCAGTGTCTCACGCATGTTCCAGAGCCAACCACAAAGCCAGAGCTGGATGCTCTGGGACAAAGGTTACAGCCTCGCCACCTGGCTCATGACCCCTCTCCAGAATCCTCAGACAGAAGCCGAGCATCGCTATAATGAGAGCCATGCAGCCACACGCAACATCGTCTAACAGAAAATTGGAGTGCTCAAGCAGCACTTCCAATGCCTGGACCACTCTGGAGGCTGCATGCAATACTCCCCTCAGCAGGTCTCTGAGTTCATTGTGGTGTGCTGCATGCTACACAATTTAGTCATCAAGCGGGAACTGGAATTGCCAATGGGGAGTGCAGGACCACCTCGGAGAAAGGGGGGGGGGGGGGGGGTGAGGGAGGAGGAAGACAAGGAAGAGGAGCCTGGCGAGGAACAAACGCCACCACCACCACAACCACAGGGGATGCAAATGAGACACTACACAGAAATGGTTAAGGTAAAGAAAAAATGTATTGATCATTGTAACATTGTAAACTTTGTAACCTTCTTTGTGAGACAATAAAATGAGCTGTATCCAGCAGTGTGATAACTCCACAACATTATCGAAACATAATCCAGCATCCAGCATCAACAACATGATGCAGCAATATCATATCCTGCCCCACTATTTTTTCCCACCGTCTTTTGCCCCCCTTCTCTTCATCACCCTCCCTTGCCTGCTGCTCCTAATTAAAGTGGCACCAAGATGGCGTGCAGTAAGGCTGTCAAAGCACTGCTGTGTTGGGGGTAAGAGATGGCATCTGGGGATGCACTGGATCAGCTCGTGGCGTGGAAGGCCCGGCTTCTGACTGGCTAGTCTTCATCAGTTTTGGCAGTCACAGGTGGTTTGGGTGACAACCGTCGCTGATGCTTGGTTGGCGACTGAGTGGGGGGAGACGGAATGCTGTCATCCGGAGGAATGACACCACCTCCCATATCACTGGAGCCACTCAGTCACGGACGGGGCTGGTCTCCAGCACCTTGCTGGCTTGCTTCGGAACCGTCACTTTCCTGTGTGACAGTGGGGAATGCAGAGAGTATGGAGGCAGGCATTGACTGCATTACCTGCCCAAGCTGAAGCTGAGCTTCTGCCTGTGATGCACCGTATTCTGCTCGGGCTCGTGCCACACTCTCCGGGACTCCAGTGTAACTGCTGGAGACCACCAGCCTCATGTGGGCATTGATGGCCTCGCTGGTATCACGGCTCGCACTGACAATCTGTGACCCTACCTCCATAATGGTCGCTTTCAGACTGTCAATGCTCGCGGGAATCCTACCCAAGACATCAAGGAGCTGACGGCTGATCTGGATGCTCTCCCTGGACATTCCCACCATGTCCAGATCTACATCTGCCTGTCTGTCAGCACACCGACTTTGTTGACTCACCCTCCAGAGAGATGGCCTACAGAATTCATCTCCAGCATCGCATTGCTGCACGCCGCTGGTCCCAGGAGCCTCGGATTCCTCGAACCCCGAGAACGTCACATCATCCTCAGAGGAGCTGAGTGCCGGTGGTGGAACAGGGGTAGAATGATGCTGCACTGGAATCGGCTCATTGGTATCCTCCTTTTCCTCCTCCTCCAGATGATGGCCTGACGTGGAATGTTCCCTTGAGGGATGCTGCACCTGTGACTGGTCACCTGGAAGTAGAAAGCAAGAGACGAGTGGTTAGCAGCAAGGGAGGGGGCATTGCACAGGATCATTTGAAGGACTGCCACTACTCCATTATATGTAGTCCAGAGACACTGCAGGACATTTCCCCAACCTAGTCCAAAGGCACTGCAGGGCATTGCCCCAACCCAGAGAGTGCGCAGGACTTAACCTCAGTATCTGAGTGGGGGTCAGTGCCCCCAGTGGCAGATGCTGGACCAGTGATGCCGATGAGGCCTGTCACTCTGTCCTCAATGTCTGTGAGTGGCAAGGTCTGAGGCAGACTGTTGCCTGTCCGCACCTGCTCACGGCAATTATGAGACTTCTTTGCCTGCAAAGATGAAAATGGGAATGGTTACAAGAGGGTCATCTGCTCTTGTGGCACAGATAGCCACCAAAGCACTTATACCATACTGTCTGAATATAATACATTCCTCTGTTTAATGGCCTTGAAAGTTGCACGTGCTTCATCAGGAGGACATTGAAGTGGGGAGCCATCTTATGAGATCTCAGAAAGCAATCTTAATAATGTGTAAAGATCATTGATGGCAAATAGGGTGCCAAACGAAGCCTACCTATGTGTCATGCATTTGAGGAGGCAACCCACAGAGTGCTAAGAGGCACCAACAGCATGAGAACAAATAGTGTGTCAGATTTATAATTCAAGTAATGAGGGAGTGCATGCATGAAAATGGTACTCACTCTGACGACCCTGGTGAGATCGGTAAATTTCTTTCGGCACTGTGTGCCAGTCCTGACCAGTGTCCGAGGCAGAGACCTCCTCAGCAATTTTCTCGCCAAGTCCTCTTAAATATGGATAGCAGTGGTCTAGATCTACCCCTACGATGTAACTCCTGCCATCTTCTTTCCACAGTCCCCACGAGAGATTCATTAGCCTCGTGGCTGATTTGCCTGGGACGCTGTCTGAAATCATCCTACTCCATCATCAAAATCCAAGTGTGAAATGGCTGATTCAGCCCCGGTTGTACTGTGCATGCACGCGCAGGTAGTAGCCACGCCCTGCATTAGCGTTTGTGACAGGAGACCAGACCAGAAACGCGGGAAGAAAAAAATCGCACATGCGCAGAAGGGCAGGTTGTATCAGTGCCGGAACTTTCGGCTCTGATGCACAAAGCCTATGGTGCAACGGCAGAATTAACGCAACGCTCCTTGTGAACTTTCATTCGGCAAAAGATCCTCACTCTGCCGCTAACGTTAACCCAGCGCAAAATTTTTCGCTCCGCTGCGAATTCTGCCCGACAACGTGCGCAAATGCTAAATGCCGAAAATCGAGCCCAATTGTGTCAAATATTCAAACCCAGATGAAGAACATTTAAAACATCCTATGCGATCATCTTCCTGATTTTATATTTAACAGTTGAAAGTATTGTTGAAATTACATTAAATATTAGAATACTAAAACAAAGATTAACCCCTGTGGCCTGTGATATGATGTATAGACTGCAACTTACCGATCAAGGATGTTTACTGCATCTAACATTAACATTGAGTCAAATTCATATTTTGAAATGAGTAAGGAAAAGTGGTAAAAAGCAACACTGTGTTGTACAGTTTAATCTTTCAATTGTTAATTTCAGAGAATATTTACTAACAAAACAAAGAGGCTATGCACATTATTACAAATTAACTGTGCCTTTCAGTATGACCATATATTTTATATGTGTTTATATTCTAAGTTCATTATTAACATTTGGCTTCTTGATCTATTTTCCAACGGCAATTATTACGAAGGGGATTTTTTTCTGTTTCTTTAAGCTGAATGAATGGTTCCTTTAAGAATAAATTAATGTGACGTCACCAACAGGTGCCAATAACTCCCAATTTAAAGGAAAAAATGTCTTTTAAAAAGATTTTTGTCTCGTAAGGCAGCGGCAGAATACTATTGGTCGTGTTTAAACCTTTCTATGCAGTGAGTACGGATTAATTGTGTTTGTTCACTTTGTGTCGTGTTAAAGGTTGACGAAAAATTCACTTTTCCCAAAAGATTGGTGATTGTGAAGCACCAACAATTGTCTCCAAGTTAAAGCCCCGCTGAGCTTGACTTTTAGTTTACTCTGGCCATGAACTCTTGAACAAACTTGTAAAACTTCCCGCATTTTTCACACATTAATCCAGTGTGTTTCGTTGCCTGTAACTGATTTGATGCAAGAATTGTGACTCTAAACTTCGACTGGGATATTTCAACACAGCCCTTCGGAGGCATTCAGTCCGCACCAAAACTGCGAGCCGTTCAGCTCACTGAGTGTGTTTAAATGATTCGAGTTCATTGGGGATACAGACACTCAACCACTTTGCTCTGGGGCTAGGCTTTGCATGGGGCTCCAAATGGAATTGTACTTGTTTATATCGGGTTAAGAATAATTGTTTTTTTTCCTCTTGGGATTCTAGAAATCATGTTCTCTCTGTCTGAAGAGCCATGTTCCATGTTTCCTGAACGACAAGAAGCACAAACTCAAGAGCTGCTGCCATGTGATTTATCAGATGGGTTCTCAACTCCACAATGTTTGAAGGTTGGTCCTTCACGGTTTTAGTTCAGGATATTGCCTCACTTGAACTATCCCAGTTAGTGTTTGACCTACTGTTGTGCTTAATCCGAACAGGCGCACAGTCGGGTAAAAGGCAGTTTACCTGTTACTGAGGATCAAGATCTGAAGGTGTATCTGAGAGTGAGGCCATTTTTAAAAGCGGAATTGGCAAATGACGAATCCAAGGTTAGCAAATGCAATCGACATGTAAAGTGATTTATTTCCTGTGTAGTCAAATGTGATTTATCTTTATCGAATTTACATTATTTGAAATAAAAACATTTCAGTATAATTCATCTCCCTGTCGAGATTGATGGGTTGGCTGTTAATTCATTTTCTGATCTCTTTTTGCATAATTATCCTCCATCAAGAATTCTGAAGCTAACGACTGCCAAGGTTATTACATTTTAGTACCATTTAAGATGAGCAATTTTGGAATTGTTTTGTGCATAGATCCATGAAACAGCATCGGGACAACACTCTTTTTTTTAAAAAAAAAAGCTTTATTGCAGCACAGAATATGCAGTATTAAATGATCATCTGTGACTAATTTCGACCCCCAATTGGCTGGAGTATAATGTGAAGTTATTCATTGTGAGAAGAATAGAATATATTATATTTGTTTCCTATAACCAGAATTCTCTTTTCACAAGAAAATATTGAAGAAAACCTTCTTAATTTTTTTTTAAAGGCAAGTTGTAGCCTAGTTTGATGAATTTATTTTTGAGGCCATAACTAGCAGGGTGGATAAAGGTGAACCAATGGATGTAGTATATTTGGATTTCTAAAAGGCATTCAATAAGATGCTACACAAAAAAGTTGTTACACAAGCTAGGGGCATATGGGTTGGGGGTAATATTAGCATGGATAGAGGATTGGTTAACGGGCAGAAAACAATAGGAATAAAGAGTCACTTTGCGGTTGTCGGGCTGTTGCTAGTGGGATGCCACAAGGATCAGTGCTGGGGCCTCAGCAATTTACAATCTATATTAATGACCTAGACGAAGGGGCCAAGTGTAATGTATTCAAGTTTGCTGATGATACAAAACTAGGTGGGAAAGTAAGCTGTGAGGAGGACACCAAGTCTGCAAAAGGATAGAGGCAGGTTAAGTGAATGGGCAAGAAGTTAGCAGATGGAGTGTATTGTAGGGAAATGTGAGATTGTTCACTTTGGTAGGAAGAATAGAACGAGAGAAAATATTAAATGTTGATGTTCAGAGGGACTTGAGTATCATTGTACATGAGCCACAATATTAACATGCTGGTACAGCAAGCAGTTGGGAAAGCAAATGATATGTTGGTCTTTATTATAAGGGGGTTGGAATACAAGAGTAAAGAAAGACTTGCTGCAATTGTACAGGATTTTGTTGAGACCACACCTGGAGTATTGTGTGCAGTTTTGGGCTCTGAACCTAAGGAAGGATATACTTGCCTTTTGGAGGCAGTGCAACAAAGGTTCACTAGATTGATTACTGGGATGAGGGATTTGTCCTAATGAGGAGAGATTGAGTAGAATGGGCCTATACTCTCTGGAATTTAGAAGAATGAGTGGTGATCTCATTAAAATGTATAAGATTCTGTGAGGGCTTGGTTGAGATGCTGAGAGGTTGTTTCCCCTGGAGAGTCTAGAACTAGGAGACACAGTCTCAGGATAAGGGGTCGACTCTTTAGAACTGTTAAATTTCTTCACTCAGAGGGTGGTGAATCTTTGGAATTCTCTACCTCTGAGGTCTCCGGATGCTCAGTCGTTGAGTAGATTTAAGGCTAAGATCAAAGATTTTTGGATACTAAAGGAACCAGGGGATATGGGGATCGGGTGGGCAAAGTAGATCTGTGGTTGAAGATCAGCCATGGTCTTATTGAATGGCGGAGCAGGCCCGAGGGGCTGTATGACCTATCACTGCTTTTATTTCTCATGTTCTTGTTTAATATAGAACAAGTAAATTAACAGTACCTCATGCAAAACCTTTTCTTTACTGTGACTTACAAACATTGCTATATTTCAAAATAATAAACTTTCTCTGAGCTGTCATTTTCAGGATACATTAAAACTTAAACATGGGTTCAGTTCTTTCCATGGCATTGTTTTGCCAAACATCACTAATTTGATGCAGGCTGTAGCTTCAAACTGTATAGCGACTTCTGCAGTAACTTCACCTACAAAAATATCGTGCTAAATCTTTTGAAATGCATTGATGCAAACCCATTAATACAAAAAAATGTATTTTCATAATATTGAATAGTTAGCCATTCTTGTGTATGATTTATGTTTCTCCAACCCCCCCACCCCGTTTGAAATATTTGATAGTCGGAAATTAACACTGTCTCTCCGTTAACAATACCATAAGACCAATTTAACCCAAAGCCTCTGCATTTAATTGCAAATAACACATTAAAGTCCACTTTGGTCTGACAAAAAAACAAGATACAAACCCAGATGCATACTAGTTGACCTTTGCTTGCCTGAATAAAATGTGTGCTTGCAGAAATTGCCCCGAGAAACTAAATTAACTTTGTACTTTCGGTAGTAACGAGACATTCAAATCAATAACAAAAATATATTTAGTCACGTGAAGTGAGTTGGAAGTCAACAGTTTTAAAAACTGAAAATTGTGGACAATAATTAAAAAATAGAAAGTTCTAGAAATTCAGAGACAGCTGGCACCTGAAAAGACTATGGGGTCGAAATTCAATTCCGCCCGAAATGGGGCACAGCTTCCGTTTTTTGAAATTTTTCTCCGCTGCATGGGTTGCGGCAGAGATGCCATCGATATTCAGCGCTTGGAAGTTTTTTTTGCTTGGGGTGGATGTAGTTGCGGCTGAAGGGCAGAAGAGCCCTTGCAGCAGGTCGGCTGCCCCAATCCCTCATCAGTGCTGCGCTAATGATGTCAGCGTGTTGCAGATGTACTGCATCGCGCTAACATGTCACAACGTGTCTCCCTTTCAGTTAAAGGGGAGGGCCGCTGCGAGCTCTGCATATTTTTAAGTTCGGTCCACTGGGCCACCAAGGGAGGTTTTCGGCCAGGACAGTGGCTTGGCACCTAAGAGGGGGTGCTAGGCTGCCTGTTGGGGGGTCTGGCTGAACCCAGGGGCATAATTGTCAAGCTGACCTGGCAGTCGGCTGACAATAAAAAATAAAATGGCGTCGCCGGCGGCAGCACCACCTCCCCTTTAAGGGTGGCTGTGCCCCTGACCAACAAGAAGTGCACCGACACAAAAAGCTGTTGGTGGCACTGGGCGGCACTGCTCCCGCGGGGCTAATATGCAAAAGGGATATTTCCCGCGGGGCAATTTCGGGAAATGGTCGCTGTCGGTCGGTAAGGGGTCGGTGTGTGCATGCCGCGATGGGAAAATGGGCGGAGCGGTCCCCTACACCGCTCTGACCGCGATGAAGGGCAATGTACAAAATGGCGGTCCCTCAGCGTAGAGTCGGTGGCCATCCCGTGACCGCTGCTTTCAGGCGGCCAGAGGCCTTGTTGAGAAGGGCAATTTTGGCCCCTAAAGTAGGCGATCATTTTGTGTAGAGACTCTTTTTCGGCCAAGTAATGTCATTTCCTAAGCATTCTAAAGATTGGGATGTAATTGGTTAATACTGAGGAAATAATCAATTTTTAAAAATACTTGCAAGTGGGAGCCTTGAAGTAATAAAACAATATTTTGTAAAGAACAGGCAGACCCTGCCACTATAAATACTCATCAGAAATGTGAGGCTGCTCGGCACAGCTCTAATCAAAATGTGCATCACTGATCAGGTGTGCAGATGAAATTATTTGTCTCTGTAAAGGAATATGCAATACAAAGGGACACTACCCAATGTTACTGGGTGTTGGGTGGTTTGTTCCTTTTTAGCAGTTCTAATATATTTTCTGCAACCAAGGTTTTAACAGCCCATTTATTAGAATTATATGAATAGGGTCTGCTCTCTTGAATATTTCCAGCCCATTGGATAGGAGCTAGCTGTACTCCTATTTGTTGCACTGTGATCCTATCTGACTTCTCTTTAGTACTCTTTTTAGGCCATCTCTGACCACCAACCCTACCACCTCCTGTGTCCACCCCTGGAAAAAGCACTCTCCCAACTCTCTTACAACTGCACTTATCAACTCCCAACTGTCCAGCCTTTGGCCCTCCATTCACCATGACATCTCTTCAGCCACCGATCTGCTCAGTCACACCCTCACCGCCATCTTTGATGCCCTAGTCCCTGTTAAAACAATTACTCTCTCTCTCACCCTGGCTGTTCCTCCTGGTACAGCCCTGATCTTCGCTCCCTTTAAGTCCAAGGGATGCAGACTTGAATGGATATGGCAGACAACTGGTTTAGCCATTCACTGCCAGATCTGGCTGGAACTCATAAAGCACTATTGGGTCCTGCTCTCGTCTGCCTAAATCACTCACACTTCCAGAATCATTCTGGAATGTAAAGATAAACACTGGCTTCTATTCTCCACTGCAAACCACCTTTTTAAACTCTTCGCCCCAGTCTCCACCCTCATCTCCGACATCATCATCATAGGCAGTCCCTCGAAATCGAGGAAAACTTGCTTCCACTCTAAAGATGAGTTCTCAGGTGACTGTACAATCCAATATGGGAATTACAGTCTCACAGGTGGGACAGACAGTTGTTGGAGGAAAGGGTGGGTGGGGAGTTTGGTTTGCCACATGCTCCTTCCGCTGCCTGCGCTTGTTTTCTGCATGCTCTTGGCGATGAGACTCTGTGCTCAACACCCTCCTGGATGCTCTTCCTCCACTTGGGGGCGATCATTGGTCAGGGACTCCCAGGTGTTGGTGGGAATGTTGCACTTTATCAAGGAGGCTTTGAGGGTGTCCTTGAAACTTTTCTTCTGCCCACCTGGGGCTCGTTTGCTGTGTAGGAGTTCCAAGTAGAGCGCTTGCTTTGGGAGTCTCGTGTCAGGCATGCGAACAATGTCGCCTGACGGCTGCCTTTGCCTCTTCCCTTCCTTTCCCTAGCCCACCGGGCCAAACTTCCTCTAAGGAAGCCCGCAGCCCTATCCCCGACCTCACATTTTTCTCCAGTTTCTCTCCGACCTCCCCTTGTGACCTTTCCGAGCTCATCCTGTCCATGAGACCCACTTCCTGCTCCCTTGACCCTATTCCCACCAAACCGCTGATCACCAAATTTCCTTTTCTGGCTTCCATGTTAGCTGACATTGTTAATGGTTCGCTCTCCTTGGGTACTGTCCCTTTCTCCCTCAAATCTGTCATCGTCACTCCTCTCTTATTTAAAAAAAAAAACCTCGATCCCTCTTTCCTTGCTAACTACCACCCTATCTCCATCCTCCCTTTCCTCTCCAAGGTCCTTGAATGTGGTGTTTCCTCCCAAATCTGTGCCCATTGTTCCTGCAATTCCGTGTTTGAATCTGATTTCTGCGCCTGCCACAGTACCGAAACGGATCTCATCAAAGTCACAAATGACATCCTTTGTGATTGTGACAAAGGCCAACTATCCCTCCTCATCCCTCTTGACTTGTATGTAGCCTTTGACACGGTTGACTACTCTCTCGCCAACATCTCTCCACCTGTGTCCATTCTTATCTATCTAATCGTACCCAGAGAATCATCTGCAACGGCTTCTCTTTCCACCCCCGCATCGTTGCTTCTGGTCTCCTCCAAGGATCTATTCTTGGTCCCCTTCTATTTCTCATCCACATGTTGCCCCTCGGCAACATCATCCGGAAACACACATATGCTGACGACACCCAGTTCTACCTCACTACCACTTCTCTCAACCCCTCCACGGTCTCTAAATTGTCAGACTGCTTGTCCGACATCCAGTTCTGCATGAGCAGGAATTTTCTCCAGTTGAATATTGGGAAGACAGAAGCCATTGTTTTCAGTCCCTGCCACAAACCCCATGCCCTAGCTACTGACTCCATCCCTCTCTCCAACCTCTGTCTGAGGCTGATCCACACTGTTCGCAACCTTGGTGTCATATTTGACCGCATATCTGCAGCATAACAATGACCACCTATTTCCACCTCAACATCACCCGTCTCTGCCCTTGCCTCAACTCATCTGCCGCTGAAGCCCTCATCCATGCCTTTGTTACCTCTGGACTTGACTATTCCAATGCACACCTGGCTGGCTTCCCACATTCTACCCTATGTAAACTAGAGGTGATCCAAAACTTGGCTGCCCGTGTCCTAACTCGCACCAAGTCCCGGTCACCCATCACCCCTGTGCTCGCTGACTTGCATTGGCTTTCGGTTAAGCAACGCCTCGATTTTCAAAATTCTCATCCTTATTTTCAAATCCCTCCATGGCCTCGCCCCTCCCGATCTTTGCAATCTCCTCCAGCCCCCTCTCGCCCGGGAGATAACTCTGCTCCTCTAATTCTGTCCTCCGAGCATCCCTGATTTATAATCGCTCAACCATTGGTGGCTATGCCTTCGGTTGCCTTGGCCCCCAAGCTCGAATTCCCTGCCTAAACTGCTCCACTTCTCTACCCCTCTTTCCTCTTTCAAGACGCTTCTTTGACCAAGCTTTTGGTCACCTGCGCTAATTTCTACTTGTGCGGCTCGGTGTCACATTTTTATCTCACAATACTGTGAAGTGCCATGGGACATTTCACTATATTAAAGGTGCTATATAAATACACGTTGCTATTTTATGAGCTTGGCATGAGCTTTATTGACTTTGCAATCTTCATGTGTGGTTCAGGATTGTGTAATAATAGAAGATTCGGAAACTGTTGTATTGGAAGCACCCAAGCATTCAACCACTATGAAGAATAGTGAAAGAGGCATTGGACAAGCTGTACATAAATTTACATTTTCTCAGGTGAGTAACAGCTTTTATTATATTTTAGTAATCGTGATTGCTGGAAACTGCGCTCAACCACTTCTGAACTGTAATTGATGTTTTTGCGTCCTGTTCTTTTTCATTTTGGAAATGATTGTCAATTTACAAAATTTGCTGTTGACTTTTCAAAAAATTCTGTAATATACCTTCTCTTTTCCCTTGAATACTCCACAGTGGTCCTGAAGATGTATTTCACAAAGCAAATTTTCTGAATTGTTTTAATTGTTTCTGTTTCTTCTACTGAAAATAAACTATTGCCCACATTGGCTTTTTTGATTTGTCGGTTTTCCATCATTTGCAATTTTTCATCCAGAAAATGTCCTTTGTCTATCAATTTTGTGGCCCATAATTACTATTTATAGTTACAAACGTGCTTGTTTACTTTTGTATTTCCTTGCTCAACCTCCTAAATGCCAGAATAAAATACACTGAACTGTCTTTTGTACTGAATTTGCTTTGTTTGCAAACTGGAATCTTTGCATAAAATGAAGGTGGGAATAAAATTGCTAAAAAACACACCTTTACATAAGATTTACAGTACAGAAATAGGCATTCAACCCAACAGGTCTATGCTGTTTATGTTTCACACAAGTCTCCTTCCAACCTATTTCATCTAACCCCTTTAACATATCCTTTCATTCACCACAACCGCTCCTCTCGGCAAGTTCCACATTCTCACCACTGAGTAAAGAAATTTCTCCTGAAGTCCTTACTGGATTTATTAATGACTTGTGTTTATGGCCCCTAGTTTTAGACTCAAGTGGAAGCGTCCTCTCCATGGCTACCCTATCTAACCCCTTCATATTGTTAAAGACCTCTGTCTGCTCTCTTCCAGAGAAAAGAGCCCCAGTCTATTCAGTCTTTCCTGATAGTTGTGGTTCTAGATACTTTTTGATATTTGAGTTCTTCTCATTGGTCATAATTTAGAAGTATAACATTCCTTCCCAGTTCTTTTATCACCTTTTGTTAGATCTTTGGGCAGGAAACCAGTCAGAAAGCATTCTTTGATGGCACAGTAAAAGATCTCGTCAAACAATACCTCCAAGGGCAAAACAGTTTGGTGTTTACCTATGGAGTTACAAATGCTGGGAAGACCTACACTATTCAAGGTATGGAGTTAGTGAGAAGAAAGAGATCAAAATATATGGTACCAAAGAAGAATTGTTACTAATTATAAGCTTGTTGTATTCAAAAAGCCATGTACAATTTGCCCTATTGTTGACTATGTACAACTCAAACCATAGGTAAAACTTCTGAAAAGATAAAACAGTAACTTCCTCCATGACTATGGTAGTATAATAAATATCTAGATTTCCTCTGGCCTTGTCCGAGGCTTTTCATTATTGAAATCTTCAGCTTTTGTTTCACTAAATAAGTTACAATTTCATTTTTGGATTCTGTGCTGGACATTCTATTCTGGTTCAACATCACTAACTACTTCTGTAAGCAGACTTCATTCCCCTATGAACTAGAGTTAGCTTACCAGAATGTGTCATCTGTTGCAACATGCTTCTACTTGCTTTCAGTAGGCAGATTGACAACACACTCTTGGACCAAAACTCTGGCTATAAACCAAGCAATTTAATAAAGAATAGGTAAATTAACTGTGTTCCATAAGTGTTATTTACAGTAATTGCAAACTTTGCTATTCTTGCTGTGTCAAAATAATAGATACTTCTCAGAGCTATCTTTGAACCTTAAATGGATGTTCACTTCATGTGATTGAAGTTAAACTAGCCCAGTGCTGCTTGTAGTCTGCCTTCTAAGATAAACTCCCCATTGAAGTATAATTTCAAATTGTGTGCTAAAACAAATCCTATTCACAAAAAATACATTTTATATATTCATATTAGATGGTTAGCTTGCTCTTTGTCAATTGCATTAAGATGTTTGTCCCCTAGTTTGAAATATTTGATTGTTGGAACTTAATAATTCACAAAAAATGGCTGAAGACAATGTCTCTGCCTTTAAAGTAACATAAGTAAATTCAAACTTTCATTTTAAAGAAACCCAGATTCATAATTGACCTTTTCCTGCCTGAATCAAATGTATTTTTTGTACCTTGCAGAAACAGCTAACAGAAGCCTGAATTAATCCTGTTTATACAATTACTAGTAATAAGGAATTCAAATTAATCTAAAACAAATTACATTTTTGTTACAACTACTTACAGCTGCATTTGAAATAATGTAATTTGTTGATAAAAACCTGTTTCCTCTTCTGACAGTGGTCCCAACACTGATCCTTGTGGAATACTACTTCCCACCATTTTGCTTTTAACCCGCTCTGTTTTGTAGCCAGCTTGTTATCCATTCTGTTACTTGTCCCCTGAATCCACATGCTCTGACCTTGGTCATGAAGGCAAGGTATCCCTTCCCCCATAAATTCAGAGATTGTGAAAATTATGGTTTGAGTGGATCAAACAATAACCAACTCACTGTCTGACATATGACTTGTATCCCATTGGAGAGTCCATAGATCACAGCCGTTTGTAGTTTTTGTGATGGACTCCCTTTTGGTTTAAATATATTTTAAAATTATCTTAATATACATTATCTTAAATTTATCCTAGATAAATTCATCTACTGTTGTTGACATATTAATATAATATCCGGTGGGGGGGGGGGGGCTCTTATCCTGATCATCTAGTGAAGTAGCTTGATTTCATTGGCAACTTATCCAGTATTTCTAAAAGTAACCTGTATATAACTTGCACAAATGGTAAACTGCTGGAGACAAGTATACCTCGATGATTTTAAGGTCTAGGTGTAAAACTATAATGTTGAAGTCATAACCTTTTTTAAAGTTACTAAAATTAAAGTGTTCAATACTTCAATTTCAGTAATTAAATATTTAAATGTATTCCAATTTTTGATTTTAAGATTTTCAGAAATTGAAGTCATGACTTGCTCACCTATCTGTAAAATGTAGAATGTTATTACCTCCTTCAGATACTTATACTCTTGGTCAACTATAGGTACTGCTAAAGATGGTGGTATCTTGCCAAGGTCACTGGACATGCTCTTTGATCACATAAAAGGCAGACAATATCAAAAGATGGATTTAAAGCCACATATCGGTGATGAGGTGTTAAAACTGGGCAGTCACCAAACCTGGCAAGAAGAAGCTATCAAGGCTGCAATCTTTTCCACACTGAGCGAGGTAATATGATTGTGGAAATGAACACTGATTTATGTTATGAAACTCCTTTTTTATTTTTGGAAAGTAGTAATATTCATAAATGTTCTTTCTAAATCAATTGCTTTTGTATTGTGCCCTACTGAAATGTACATGAACTAAAGCAAAATGTTGTAAACCATAACTTTATCTAATATTTATTAAATCAGGTCTTTTGCAGATGGGACCAAATTATAATTAGAGCTGATGTGATGTATTGTGAAAACCTGTGGTGTATCATTTACATTTCACAAGTGGAAATTACCATAACTCACCTATTTTGCTCATGAGTCAGCCTGTTTTATTATAAAATTCCTGTAAAATAGATTTAGATAATGTATTCTCTTATTGGTGACACAAACATTTAGTCTTTTTTTCAATGCTAAGGAGATTTGCCTGCCTATTTCCATTACATGAAGCAGTGCTTTCTTTAAAATCGCTGGAAGAAAAGTGTAACTGGGACTGTTCAAAAACACTAATTGATGCACTTACCTTACTGGACAAGATAAAAGTTCACGGGGTTGGGGGTAATATATTAGCATGGATAGAGGATTGGCTAACGAACAGAAAACAGAGAGTCGGGATAAATGGTTCATTCTCTGGTTGGCAATCAGTAACTAGTGGTGTGCTGCAGGGATCAGTGCTGGGACCCCAACTATTTACAATCTATATTAACAACTTGGAAGAAGGGCCTGAGTGTAACGTAGCCAAGTTTGCTGACGATAAAAAGATGGGAGGAAAAGCAATGTGTGAGGAGGGGACACAAAATCTGCAAAAGGACATAGACAGGCTAAGTGAGTGGGAAAAAATTTGGCAGATGGAGTATAATGTTGGAAAGTGTGAGGTTATGCACTTTGGCAGAGAAAAATCAAAGAGCAAGTTATTATTTAAATGGAGAAGGATTGCAAAGTGCTGCAGTACAGCAGGACCTGGGGGTATTTGTGCATGAAATACAAAAGGATAGTATGCAGGTACAGCAAGTGATCAGGTAGGCCAATGGAATCTTCCCCTTTTATTGCAAAGGGGATGGCGTATAAAAAGCAGGAAAGTATTGCTACAATTGTACAGGGTAATGGTGAGGCCACACCTGGTATACAGCATGCAGTTTTGGTTTTCAATTTATAAAAGGATATACTTGCTTTGGAGGCAGTTCAGAGAAGGTTCTCTGGGTTGATTCCGGAGATGAGGGGTTGATCTATGAGGAAAGGTTGAGTCGGTTGGGCCTCTACTCATTGGAATTCAGAAGATTGAGAGGTGATCATATCAAAACGTATAAGATTATAAGGGGGCTTGACAAGGTGGATGCAGAGAGAACGTTTCCACTGATGGGGGAGACTAGAACTAGGGGGCATAATAATTTTAAATGGGCGGCCCCTTATTCTGAGATGAGGAGAAATTTCTTTTCTCCGAGGGTTGTAAATCTGGAATTCATTGCCTCAGAGCTGTGGAAACTGGGACATCGAATAAATTTAAGACAGAAATAGACAGTTTCTTAACCAATAAGAGGTTATGGGGAGTGGGCAGGGAAGTGAAGCTGAGTCCATGATCAGATCAGCCATGATCGTATAAAATGGCAGCGCAGACGCGAGGGGCCGTATGGCTGACTCCTGCTCCTATTTCTTGTGTTATGTTTAATGCTGTTGATTCTAATGCCAATGTTACAATAGAACAGAATGAGATTGACTAAAACAAGGTCATTGCCTCCTTTTTAATAGGAGGTTCAATATTGATTATACAGATTGAACGGCCGAAATCCGGAAACCTCTGGACCGAGGCCGTTCTGGATTCCGGGTATTTCCGGATTTTGGAACGTCTTTGTCTGGGCCGATGTGGTTGTGGAGTGGGGGGGGGGGGATGGTGTGAGCCGAGCCAGGGTGAGGTCATGCTGCCGAGGGCCGGGGCGGGCGAATTCAGGCTGGGGCGAGGTCGGGCCGGTGAGGGCCGGGGCGGGTGAAGTCGTGGTGAAGTTGGGCCGGGGCGAGATAGAGCTAGGGCAAAGTCGGGCCGAGGGCCGGGGCGGGTGAGGTCAGGCCGGTGAGGGCCGGGCCGGGGGGAGTCTGGATTTCGGAACATTTCCCGGCTTCCAGATGACCCCACCATGGATTGACACGGTGTCCGGATTCCGGAACATTCCGAATTTTGGAACTCCTGATTTCGGACGCTCAACCTGTACTACCATTACCTGTTTTTCATGTATGGATTAACGCAATGTTTTGCGTCTCAAATACAAATTAAACTGAAACCTATTACTGTGGTATGATATAGTCCAGAGTTGCTGGTTTCACCAAGAAATATACAGTTCTCTGGTAGAGTGTTCTGTACTGATGTTTGCCCAAATAGGTTAAGTTTCAAATTAATTGCTACGGGTGCACTATGTGGATCTCGTAATCGGGTTGCTGACCCATCCACCTCCATGGCACGAACCTGGTATTGCAGTACTTCCAGGAACGGTGCAGTGGCTCTCGGCCTTTTGGCTAAGAGCATTGGCGCAGAGTGATCCTTGATGTGTGCAAGGTGACCTCTGGCGTTTGTGATTTGACAAAGAATTGGAAAGATTGGCTACGAATAAAAAAAAAAATATATAAAATGAATAAGATGCATAAATTTAAAATATTTTAACACATCCTTTTTAAACTGGGTTAGCCATGATTATTGGGACAAAACTACTGGATTGGTTCAGTGTCATATGCACTGCATATTTCAGGAATACAAATGGATATTGGAGTGACATTCTAAGCATATAGCATCTCCTTTTCTTCTAGGAGACAGAATGTCGCCCTTTGAGGATGACAACCAACAAGAGCAGCCCAAAGAATCTGGCACAGCCAAGCTCCATCACTCCGGCAGTCTCTGTAGCCTTTGATCAACTAGGTATCTTTTTATTATCTTAACGAAGCCTGTTCTGCATGGAAGGATTTGATGCATATACATACAACTGTTTTGTCAAAAGGATTTATTTTGCACAATTAAGAACTAAATGATTTTTGAGTTGGCTCATACCTATCATAGACTGCAGAATTTGGGGGTAGAAGAAATGTTGTTATAATTAATAATTTTAGAATTTGAGATTATTGTGGTAGATCAGGAAATGGCAGCATTATCTGATTGTTGTTTTGTTTCAGTATTGGAGGCAAGTTGAGGGTTAAGTACCCAAAAGCTTGTGGATGAGGAAGTAGAAGGGCAACCAATTGATGATTGCATGAATAAGAAATATTAAGGGGCTGAGAGTGCTTAAAAAATTAATCCAGGATCAAGTGGTACTTATCCTTGAATTCTGAAAGGGGTTAGTTTGGAATTAGTGGAGGAACTAAACATTCATTTTAATAAAAGAAAAGCAAGACTTGCATTTATATGCACCTTTCTTGACCAACAGCCATCCCAAAGCACTTTATAGCCAATGAAGAATTTTTTGAAGTGTAATAAAAGAATCATTAGAGACAGGAGCTATGCCATTGTACTGTGGGGTGGCAAATATTAAACCTCTGTTTGAAAAGGGGGAACGAGATGAGCCAAATCTGATATTTGGTGAGCCTTGTGTCAGTAGTAGGAAATTACTAGAGAAGATAAGCGAATGCTTCAAGGACATAGACTGAATAGAGATGGGTCAACATGGATTTGTGAAGCATAAAACTTGAAAAGTAGAGGAGCAGAGAGACTTGGGTTCAGATATATTTATTTTATTGGAATGATGTGTTGAAGCTTTGTTTTTAAAAAAAAAAGTACAAATGGGATGCGGGTTTGTTAATTGGCGGTATTGAGTAAAATCAAAGAGGCATGGCTAAACCTATACAAATCACCAGTTAGACCACTGTTGGAATTTTAGGAAAATATGTCAAGGACATGAAGAGGCATAGAATTAAATAATGTGCTCTAGGAATGAGGATTTGGTTGTGAAGAATTACTACAGAAATTTGGGCTCTTTAGTCGAGCAGCAAAGGTTAGAGGAGCTAGGATATCTGAGGTGTATAAGATTATGAAGGGTTTTGAATGGGAGTGGAGCTATTTCCACTGGTAAGTGCATCATTAACTAGAGGACATAAATTTAAAGATTTAAAAAAAAAATGGAGAACTTCTAATAGGACACTACCTACCAGAAGCTGTAGTGGAAGGAGAATCCATGATGATGTTTAAAAGGGAATTGGATCATAAAAATTTGAAAGAGCAGGGGAATGAAACTTGGATAGTTCTTTCAGTGAACTAGCCCAAGCATGATAGTTTGTGATTTTGTGATTTTAGCTAGGTCATGTTTGATCAACCTGATGGAATCTGTTGAGACTGGGGGCAATACAGTATAGGTCTTTTTATGAACTTCAAAAAGCATTTCATAAAATCATAGAAATTTACAGCACGGAAGGAGGCCATTTTGGCTCATCGTGTCTGTGCCGACCAACAAGAGGCATTGGTGGCCGGGGCCATTGGAGAGAGCAGCGTGCGATGGCCCGGCCCGAAAATCGGCGCGGTTCCGACCTGCAAAACCATCAGCAGGCCGGGGCCATTGGAGGGAGCAGCGTGCAGTGGCATACCGCTGCAGGGAGCAGCGCGTGCTGCTGCAGGAGGGCGACAGCTATGAAACCAAATCACTGATTGCAGTGCGGGCAGGCACAGTAGGAGGGACGAAGGATCGACAAGAGTCCATGGGCCCAAGTTTCGGGCTGCGCCTAAAATGGTGCAGCCCGGACCTGGACGCCCGTTTTACGCGCCACAAAGTGCGCCTGAAAAAAACTTACCTATTCTCCGGCTTCCTGCAGGTCCTCTGGAGCTGGGCGCGGCGCAGCACGAGCTGTGGGGGGCGGAGCCAGGTCCCTGCGCTGAAAACAGTGCCGGGACCTCTGCACATGCGCTACAGTGGGCGCGCATGTGCAGTAGCTCCAGGCGCCCAAAACTGTGGGAGGGGCCCGAAGCACGCAGCCCCTAGCCCTGGCCGAATGGCCTCACTGGGGCTGCATGGATAAGGCTCCTCCCGCCCGACCCGACCTCTGCTCTCCGCCCCACCCGACCCGACCTCCGCGTGCCCCACCCCCCGACTCTCTCTCTCTCTCTCTCTCTCTCTCTCTCTCTCTCTCTCTCTCTCTCCCCCTCCCCACCCCCGAGACCCGACGCCACCTACCTGGAAATCCAGCCCGAAGTCTTGGGCCCGGCCATTCAGCCTCTTTCCCTCCCTCCTTTGCTCCCCCCCTCCCTCCTTTGCTCCCCCCCCTCCCTCCGAAACAGACACACTGGGGGTGCAGTCCCAGCACGCTGTTGAAGGACTCCCGGTGCTGCAGTCGGTAAGTAGAAAATGTTTTTTGTATTTGGTTTTAAAATTTTTTTAAATTTATTTTGTCTTAATTTTTTTTGATTGATTTATTGATGTATTTATCATTTATTATTGATGATGGCTTTTTATTTGTAAAACTGAAGTGTTTAATGTTTGTAAACTTCCCTTTAAACCACCACCAGCACCCCCCCCCCCCACTCCATTCCCTATGCCTGATTTGTAACCTACGCCTGATTTTCCAAAGTGTCGACAAGGTTTTTTTTCGAACGTACAAAAATCTTCACTTACTCCATTCTAAGTTAGTTTGGAGTAAGTTTTCACTGCCGAAACTTTGAAAACAGGCGTAAGTGGCCGGACACACCCACTTTTGGAAAAAAAAATTCTGTTCCAAAGTGAAATTGTTCTAACTGACGAGAACTGGAGCAAACTAAATGCAGAGAATTCAAATTTCTAAGATACTCCATTCTAAACCAGTTGCTCCAAAAAAACAGGAGCAACTCAGGCCGAAACTTGGCCCCCATAGAGGGAAGTGACCGGGGCCCAAGAGAGGCATGAATCTGGGGCCCAGAAGAGGCGAGGGCCCAGGGGCAGCACGGGCCAGCCCACATTGCGGTATGTGTGCACGCTCAGGCTGTGCAGCAGAGCTGGTCTCCAGTTAGTCTTGGATAATCCTTGGCACTGGACCAAGACCTAGCTCTGTCAAGCCTGTGTGGTGGCTGGTGTGCAATGGCCACCACACATTAAAAAAAATCCAAGCACAGGCATCTTCCACCCTTCACGATGTAGTTCGTGATCTGGAATATTGGGTCCTTCATTGAAACACCTGTGAACTCATCCCTTTTTGGTGTGGCAGCAAGTCATCCTCGCTTCGAGGGACTGCCTATGATGATGATCCAGCCTAATCCCACTTTCCAGCTCTAGGTCCATAGCCCTGCAGGCCATGGCACTTCAAGTGCACATCCAAGTATTTTTTAAATGTGGTGAGGGTTTCTGCCTCTACCACCCTTTTCAGGCCATGTGTTTAAGACCCCCACAACCCTCTGGGTGAAGAAACTTTCCCTCAAATCCCCTCTAAACCTTCTACCGATTACTTTAAATTTATGCCCCTTGGTTGTTGACCCCTCTGCTAAGGGAAATAGGCCCTTTCTATACACTATATACCTAGGCCCCTCATAATTTTATACACCTCAATGAGGTCTTCCCTCAGCCTCCTCTGTTCCAAGGAAAACAAACCCAGTCTATCCAATCTGTCCTCATGGCTAAGATTCTCCACTCCTGGCAACATCCTCTGTAAATCTCGTCTATACCCTCTCCAATGCAATCACATCCTTTCTGTAATGCGGTGACCAGAACTGCATGCAGTACTCTAGCTGTGGCCTAACTAGTGTTTTACACAGTTCAAGCATAACCCCCTGTTCTTGCCTTTATTAACTGAGACATAGAATACAAGCATTCCACATGCCTTCTAAACCACCTTATCTACCTGGCCTGCTACCTTCAGGGACTGTGAACATGCACTCCAAGGTCCCTTTGTTCCTCTACACTTCTCTGTTCTACCATTTTTAATGTGTATTCCCTTTCCTTGTTGGCCCTTCCCAAATGCATTACTTCACACTTCTCTGTATTAAATTCCATTTGCCACTGTTCTGCCCACCTGACCAGTTCATGGTTATCTTCCTGCAGATTACAGCTTTCTTCTTTATTATCAACCACACAATCAATTTTAGTATCATCTGTAAACTTCTTAATCATACTCCCTACATTCAAGTCTAGCTCATTGATGATGTTCCATTTGATGGAAAGTCCCATTTAAGAAATTGGTTGAGAAAATTGGGGCTATTGGCATAAAGGGGAAAGTAGTTGGATGGATAGATAGAGATGGTTGACAGGCTGTGCTAAATGAACATTTCTCCGATGAGGAAGCATTGGCTGGCTACCTGTCTCGTTTGCTGATCCAACTCTGAATAGAAAACTATCAGAGGATTGCTGAAAATTACAGGAGTGGTCAATTGCAGTTTAAAACAGAAACGTGTGATTAGTCTTGAAGTGTCCTAGGTTTAAGAAGGTGGCTCACCACCACCACCTTGGGAAATTAGAGATGAGCAATAAATGCTGGCTTTGCCAGCGTAGCTCACATCCTTGAATGAATTTAAAAAAAAAAAATACAATTCTTAAGAACCAGAATATAGATTTATGTGTAAATGTCTTAATGCAGTGGGGGAGTAAAAGGGGTTAGGTGTGCAGATATGCAAGTGGGTGGACAGCATTTTTTATCATATAAGCTACATTAAGGAGGCAAATGGGATTTCGGGTTAAAATTGAGAAATTGCATACTGAGTCTGTATAATATAGCTAGACTACATCTTAAATATTGTCTCTAGTTCCTGGAGACACAATTTATCAGTGTGATACCAGTGATGTGAGTCTGAGTAATGAAAGACTAAAACTGAGCAAATTGAGACAAATGATCAAAGGAATAGTCACAATAAATATAGATACATTGGTAGGAAAAACAAAAGGCTATAATCTTGAGATAAACACTAAAGATTAGAATACATTTTTTCATATTATTGGAATGTTTTTCACAAGTAGTGATCAATGCTTGTCAATTATAGCATTCAGAAAGGTACAAGATCATTATTTAAGAATATAGGTATGGGGAGAATACAGAAAAATAGGATGATGCAAATTCAACACCTGAAGGTTGTCAATTCAGCATTGGTAACACCTCTCTTGTGCTAAAGCATCTCTTTGCATTAATGGAAATTTTCCAATTGCGCACAGTGGTGTTGCACTGAAAATCTGTGTCGTTTGCCATCCCCAGGGCTTTTTAACTAAAACCATTTGTGAAATTACATTTTTAAAATTGGAAAAGGAACAGACTGGAACTGGAGGTTCCCTACCTGCCACATATTTTGGTCCAGTTTTAAACTGAAAGCAACTTCAGGTGGTTAGGGCAAACAAAAATAACTTTTGCATTGGGCACTCTTAAATATCCTCTTCTCGTTCCCAAGTTGATCAATAATTCATTTATCTGGAGGTATTGATGTCTCCCACTGCTTTGGTTATCCAACACTCAGCTGAAGATGTTGTTCTCTGCTGCAAGGTAGTGATTTTAGACGGACAGATGTCAATGAATCAGGAATTGGACGATTTCACCACCATGTCCTATGAAAGACTAGCAAGACTCTGTCCTAGTCTTGATTGGAACTTGCATTTGTGATTCAGGCTTTCACTTTCAAAGCCATAACCGCCTTTTACTATATGCTGAACATTGGTGGTAGAAGCCTAATTTTTCATAATCTCTACTGTAATAGAATACTTGAGATTTAGATGATCTAATCTTTATTTCAAAATTTTTTGACAGAAAAGCATTCTGAAGTCATTTCGAGAGCATCTGATACAGGCCTCGCTGATCAAAGACCACTGAGATATTCAGTATGGGTTTCATTTTGTGAGATTTACAATGAATGTGTGTATGACCTATTGGATGTAGTTCCAACTTTAAAAAGCCAGAAACGTCAAAACCTGCGAGTCTGTGAAGATCAGAAAGGAAATAGTTACATTAAAGGTGCAGCCTAATCTTCTTGATGAGCT
This sequence comes from Pristiophorus japonicus, assembly GCF_044704955.1. NCBI lineage: Eukaryota > Metazoa > Chordata > Chondrichthyes > Pristiophoridae > Pristiophorus > Pristiophorus japonicus. Next base: position 414,000,388 of record NC_091977.1, read on the forward strand.
GTTGTATAAATAAGATTTAATTGTTTATAAATTCTTTTTAACATGACATGTATTTAAAATCATGTTGCCTGAGGACCTGGTGGATAAAGACCATCCATAGGGCTCAAAATTGGCCAGGAGTTGCTCCGTTTATTTTGGGGGTAACTTGATTTTTCTGGAGTATCTTAAAAATCCCCATTTTGCACATTCAATTTTCGCCAGTGTAAGTGAGTTGATTAGGATTTTTTTTTAGTTTCGTTTTTTTTTCAAAAGGGGGCGTTACGAGCCACCCATGCCGGTTTTGGCCATTTAAGCCACTTTAGACAGCTAATAGTTACTCCAAACTAACTTAGGCCAGCGTATGTGGCCACACAGAAAACCCTTGTGGAGAGTTAAGAAATCAGAGCAGGTAGGTACATCGGAGGGCAGCAGAACTTAATGACTTGACTAAAGAATGTGAATAGAATCAAACAAGACATCATACGACAAACTTCGCAAAGTTAATTTGCTATTCAACAGAAGCATTCATGGAAGCTTAAACTACAAAAATAAAAGAAGTAAAGAGAGAAAACATATTTCCATAATTTTTTCAAAATATCCAAATAAAAAATAGAAGTACCTCCTGCTTGTCTTATGTTCTCCTAGCCGCCTAAGCTCACCCACCATCAGCCCGCCCCTTACAAACAACCCTACCTCCTGGGGTCGGGGATCATAAGAACATAAGAACATAAGAATTAGGAACAGGAGTAGGCCATCTAGCCCCTTGGGCCTGCCCCACCATTCAAAAAGATCATGGCTGATCTGGCCGTGGACTCAGCTCCAATTACCCGCCCGCTCCCCATAACCCTTAATTCCCATATTGGTTAAAAATCGATCTATCTGTGATTTGAATATATTCAAATGAGCTAGCCACAACTGCTTCCTTGGGCAGAGAATTCTACAGATTCACAACCCTCTGGGAGAAGAAATTCCTTCTCAACTCGGTTTTAAGTTGGCTTCCCCATATTTTGAGGCTGTGCCCCCTAGTTCTAGTCTCCCCGACCAGTGGAAACAACCTCTCTGCCTCTATCTTGTCTATCCCTTTCATTATTTTAAATGTTTCTATAAGATCACCCCTCATCCTTCTGAACTCCAACGAGTAAAGACCCAGTCTACTCAATCTATCATCATAAGGTAACCCCCTCATCTCTGGAATCAGCCTAGTGAATCGTCTCTGTACCCCCTCCAAGGCTAGTATATCCTTCCTTAAGTAAGGTGACCAAAACTGCATGCAGTACTCCAAATGCGGCCTCACCAATACCCTGCACAGTTGCAGCAGGACCTCCCTGCTTTTGTACTTCATCCCTCGCAATGAAGGCCAACATTCCATTTGCCTTCCTGATTACCTGCTGCACCTGCAAACTAACTTTTTGGGATTCATGCACAAGGACTCCCAGGTCCCTCTGCACCGCAGCATGTTGTAATTTCTCCCCATTCAAATAATATTCCCTTTTATTGTTTTTCTTTTCCCCAAGGTGGATGACCTCACATTTTCCGACATTGCATTCCATCTGCCAAACCTTAGCCCATTCGCTTAACCTATCTAAATCTCTTTGCAGCCTCTCTGTGTCCTCTACACAACCCGCTTTCCCACTAATCTTTGTGTCACCTGCAAATTTTGTTACACTACACTCTGTCCCCTCTTCCAGGTCATCTATGTATATTCTAAATAGTTGTGGTCCCAGCACCGATCCCTGTGGCACACCACTAACCACCGATTTCCAACCCGAAAAGGACCCATTTATCCCGACTCTGCTTTCTGTTAGCCAGCCAATTCTCTATCCATGCGAATACATTTCCTCTGACTCCGCATACCTTTATCTTCTGCAGTAACCTTTTGTGTGGCACCTTATCGAATGCCTTTTGGAAATCTAAATACACCACATCCATCGGTACACCTCTATCCATCATGCTTATTATATCCTCAAAGAATTCCTCATGTAAATTAGTTAAACATGATTTCCCCTTCATGAATCCATGTTGCGTCTGCTTGATTGCACTATTCCTATCTAGATGTCCCGCTATTTCTTCCTAAATAATAGCTTCAAGCATTTTCCCCACTACAGATGTTAAACTAACTGGCCTATAGTTACCTGCCTTTTTGTTTGCCCCCTTTTTTTAAACAGAGGCGTTACATTAGCTGCTTTCCAATCCGCTGGTACCTCCCCAGAGTCCAGAGAATTTTGGTCGATTATAACGAATGCATCTGCTATAACTTCCGCCATCTCTTTTAATACCCTGGGAAGCATTTCATCAGGACCAGGAGACTTGTCCACCTTGAGTCCCATTAGCCTGTCCAGCACTACCTGCCTAGTGATGGTGATTGTCTCAAGGTCCTCCCTTCCCACATTCCCGTGACCAGCAATTTCTGGCATGGTTTTTGTGTCTTCCACTGTGAAGACCGAAGCAAAATAATTGTTTAAGGTCTCAGCCATTTCCACATTTCCCATTATTAAATCCCCCTTCTCATCTTCTAAGGGACCAACATTTACTTTAGTCACTCTCTTCCGTTTTATATATCGGTAAAAGCTTTTACTATCTGTTTTTATGTTTGCGCAAGTTTACTTTCGGAATCTATCTTTTCGTTATTGCTTTCTTAGTCATTCTTTGCTGTCGTTTAAAATTTTCCCAACCTTCGAGTTTCCCACTAACCTTGGCCACCTTATATGCATTGGTTTTTAATTTGATACTCTCCTTTATTTCCTTGGTTATCCACGGCTGGTTATCCCTTCTCTTACCGCCCTTCTTTTTCACTGGAATATATTTTTGTTGAGCACTATGAAAGAGCTCCTTAAAAGTCCTCCACTGTTCCTCAATTGTGCCACCGTTTAGTCTGTGTTCCCAGTCTACTTTAGCTAACTCTGCCCTCATCCCACTGTAGTCCCCTTTGTTTAAGCATAGTACGCTTGTTTGAGACACTACTTCCTCATCCTCAATCTGTATTACAAATTCAACCAAACTGTGATCACTCATTCCGAGGGGATCTTTTACTAGGAGATTGTTTATTTTTCCTGTCTCATTACACAGGACCAGATCTAAGATAGCTTGCTCCCTTGTAGGTTCTGTAACATACTGTTCGGAGAAACAATCCCGTATGCATTCTATGAATTCCTCCTCCAGGCTACCCCGTGCGATTTGATTTGACCAATCTATATGTAGGTTAAAATCCCCCATGATTATTGCCGTTCCTTTTTCACATGCCTCCATTATTCCCTTGATTATTGTCTGCCCCACCGTGAAGTTATTATTTGGGGGCCAATAAACTACGCTCACCAGTGACTTTTTCCCCTTACTATCTCTAATCTCCACCCACAATGATTCAACATTTTGTTCATTAGAGCCAATATCATCTCTCTCAACTGCCCTGATATCATCCTTTATTAACAGAGCTACCCCACCTCCTTTCCCTTCTTGTCTATCCTTCCGAATTGTCAGATACCGCTGGATGTTTAATTCCCAGTCTTGGTCACCCTGCAATCACGTTTCTGTAATGGCCACCAAATCATACCCATTTGTAATGATTTGTGCCATCAACTCATTTTAGTTTATTTTGAATGCTGCATGTGTTTAGGTAGAGTGTTTTAATCCTGGTTTTTAAACCATGATTTTTAGTTTTGACCCCTCCTGCAGCCCCTTTTATATTCATACATATTGTCCCTTCCTATCAACTTGTGGTTTACACTTACCCCAGTGCTACTCTGCTCTGTTGCCTGCTGCCTTTTGCATTCTTTCTTGGGGTCCTGTTCATCTGTGCTCTCACCCACTCTAACTAGCTCAGAGCCCTCTCCTGGGTTCCGAATACTCCTCGCATTGAGGCACTGAGCTTTCAGGCTTGCCTTTTTATTACACTTTGACCCTTTAGAATTTTGCTGTACAGTGGTCCTTTTTGTTTTTTGCCTTGGGTTTCTCTGCCCTCCACTTTTACTCATTTCCTTTCTGTCTTTTGCTTCTGTCTCCATTTTGTTTCCCTCTGTCTCCCTCCATTGGTTCCCATCCCCCTGCCATATTAGTTTAACTCCTCCCCAACAGCACTAGCAAACACTCCCCCGAGGACATTGGTTCCGGTCCTGCCCAGGTGCAGACTGGCTGGTTTGTACTGGTCCCACCTCCCCCAGAACCGGTTCCAATGCCCCAGGAATTTGAATTCCTCCCTGCTGCACCACTGCTCAAGCCACGTATTTATCTGCGCTATCCTGCGATTCCTACTCTGACTAGCACGTGGCACTGGTAGCAATCCCGAGATTACTACTTTTGAGGTCCTACTTTTTAATTTAGCTCCTTAAATTCATCTCCTAGGACCTCATCCCTTTTTTTTTTTTACCTATGTCGTTGGTATGAATGTGCACCACGACAACTGGCTGTTCTCTCTCCCTTTTCAGAATGTCCTGCACCCACTCCGAGACATCCTTGACCCTTGCACCAGGTAGGCAACATACCATCCTGGAGTCTCGATTGTGGCCGCAGAAACGCCTATCTATTCCCCTTACAATTGAATTCCCTGTCACTATCGATCTCCCACTCTCTTTCCTGCCCTCCTGTGCAACAGAGCCAGCCACGATGCCATGAACTTGGCTGCTGCTGCCCTCCCCTGATGAGTCATCCCCCTCAACAGTACTCAAAACGGTGTATCTGTTTTGCAGGGGGATGACCGCAGGGGACCCCTGCACTACCTTCCTTGCACTGCTCTTCCCGCTGGTCTTCCATTCCCTAGCTGGCTGTGGACCCTTCACCTGCGGTAAGACCAACTCGCTACATATGTTACTCACATCATTCTCAGCATCATGGATGCTTCAGAGTGAATCCACCCTCAGCTCCAATTCCGCAACGCGGTCCGTCAGGAGCTGGAGGCGGATACACTTCCCGCACACATAGTCGTCAGGGACACCGGAAGTGTCCCTGAGTTCCCACATGGTACAGGAGGAGCATATCACATGACCGAGCTCTCCTGCCATGACTTAACCCTTAGATACACTTAATTTGGCGACAACAATGTTAATAGTTTACTTACTGATATAAAAAAAGACAACAATGTTAATGGGTTACTTACTGATATAAAAAAGAAAAAGAAAAGCTACTCACCAATCACTTACCCCTTTGGTTGTCACATCACCTTTTGATTTCTTTCTACTTCTTTTTTGCTTTTTCTCCCAAGTGGAGCTGTAAAAGCTCGCCTTTATAGGCCTCACCACGCACCCCGGACTCGCGCTGCTCGAACTGTTGCTGCTCCTCCGATGTTGGGCCTTTATAGGCCTCATCATGCACCCCAGACTCGCGCTGCTCGAACTCTCAGATTCTCCAGGATCAGAACAGCACCTGGGGTCAGAGATCAGACACGTCTGGGGATCAGATCTTCCCTGGAGGTCGGGGCTCGGACCGCCCATGGAATTGGAACCCCTACCACGATGGGGTCGGTGATTGAACCTACCCTGCAGTTCGGAATTCCTCCCTCTCTTCTCCCCGCCCCACCCCGGCTTGGGCCCCGCACCAACCTGATTATTGTGGCCACCTAGCCCAGGAAGGAAGTGGGCTGGCCTGTGCGGGAGGTCACTCGGCTCAGGATAGGGGCGCATCAGGTCTCAAGCAGCAGCATGCACAGAGGCTGGGGGCAGGAGCTACCGCACATGCGCGCACACTCCAACGCGCATGTGGAGAGCTGCCGGCACTGTTTCTGGCGCAGGGCCTTAGCTCCACCCCCAATCGACTGGCCATGCTGCACCAAGCCCTGGGAGAGGTAACACAGTGACTAGAATCTGGGGACATTTTATCGACTCCCCTTTTCAGCCTACAAAGTTGCCGCATTTCTGGTGAGTGCGCCAAAAAAAGGGGTGGGCCAATTTTGAACCCGATAGTACTAAATCATACAGATAAGAAGGTCAAAGGTTTGATTCCCAATCGGGTGACTACTTATTCTCAAGTCCCACAAACAGTATTAAGATTTATGGTGGCATCGGCTGAGGGGTGGATGTTGATGAGAACATTGGGGGAACTTCTTGCTCTTCTAATAGTGCCTTGGGATCTTTAATCTAAACAGGCAGAATGAGCCTCAGTTTACCACTTTTAACAATGGAGTGTCATCCAAGGTTCTCACCAGAATTTGAGCATGTCGCCTTTGACACAGAATTGAAAATTCAAGTCAAGCTTGCATTTAGGCTGGGAAAGGAAAAATGGGCAGGGTTCCTGCTCTGAATTACTACCTGACTCTTGTTGGAAAGTGCGCAATTTTGAATATCTTTTTTTTTTCTTTTGAGGATCAAGCTCAACTGAAGCCTTCATAGTCAAATGACTTTGGAAAAGTAAAATGTTAAAAAAAATATATTTTTTTTTGCTGCTTTTCTTTGAATAGAAATCAGGTCAATGTATGAATATTTACTGTTTCCAGTGACTGTAATTATATTTATTCTTGATGTTTGTTTGAATTGTTCTGGATATTTCAGATCTAAAGTGGATCAACATTACTAGTTCAGATGAAGCTTTCAAATTCCTAAAAATAGGAAATAAAAATCGAAGCTTGGCTTCCACCAAAATTAACCAACAGTCCAGCCGAAGGTATGTGTGATTCTGACTGTTACCTTTTTAGATTGAAATAATTAGTTAGTTAGCAATCGGTAAACCTAAGATTTTGTTTGATTTGCCAAAATTAATTTCATGTTAAAAATTTTGAATCTTAATCAAAATCCTTTTATACATAAAATTAAATATGTTTAATCTGAAATTACCTTCTGAAACTATCTTGCAGTCACAGCATATTCTCCATTCAACTGATGGAAATAATTGGTGACGACAAGCCCCATGTTATCAGGACTTCTGAGTGAGTTACCAGTTTAATTTTTAAAAAACTAAACAATAATCCAATTATTCAATTTTCACATCTTCTGATTACCATCGTACCTTAAGTCTTGAGTCTGTATGCTGTTCTGTGCCAGGGCATTACATTAGCAAGTTTTGTTTGATGAATATAGAACCTTGCACATGAGGGGTCCATTCGGCCCATGTCTGTTCTGGCTCTTTGACAGAGCTGTCTAATTTAGACCCACACCCAAACTTCTATCCCATAACTCTGTAAATTACTCCTCCTTCAAATATGTCTCGAATTGGCTTTTGGCAGTTTCTATGGAATCTGCTACACTTGCGGGTAGTGCATTCCAGATCTTAATAGCCCTCTGTGAAACAACTTTTTCCTCATTTCCCCTCCTAGTTCTTTGGCCAATTATTTTAAATCTATGACCTCTGGTTAGCCACCCACTTGCCAGAGGAAACATCTTCTCTCTACTTGCTCTATCAAAACCCCTCTTAACTTTGAATACCTGTTTTGTGTCTCCCCTTGGCTTCTACTCTAAGGAAAACAATTACAACCAATGGGGCCTGTTTAAGAACAGTCTTCAGTAGAAGTTAAAGAAAAAGAAAGAAAGATCTTGCATTTAAAAAGTGCCTTTCGTGATGTTGGGATGCCCTATAGCGCTTTGGCAATGAAGTATGTTTGACGTGTAATCACTGTTGTAATGTTGAAATGTGGCAGCCGATTTGCACGCAACAATGTCACAAACAGCAATGAGATACATGACCAAATAAGCTGTTTTGGTGATGGTCTTTGAGGGATAAATATTGGTCTTATACTCGGGAGAACTGCCCTGCTCTTCAAAGAAGTGCCATGGGATCTTTTACGCTCATTTGAGGGCAGACGGGACCTCTGTTTAATATCTCATCTGAAAGACAGCACAAGTGTCGGCTTGGATTTTGTGCTCCAGAGTGGGGCATGAACCTACAGCCTTCTTTCTGGTGCAAGAGGGCTACCACTGAGCCACAGCTGACACTTGGCAGATTAGTTCATAGCTTTGGCAATATTTTACTTTAAGGGGAAATATACTTTTGTCAATTTATATTTTTGCTGACTATAGGCTATCCTTGTGCGATTTAGCTGGGTCAGAGCGTTGTGATAAAGCACAAACTTTTGGAGATCGACTGAAAGAGGCAGGAAATATCAATAATTCTCTCCTTATCCTTGGCAAATGTATTTCTGCACTCAGGCAGAAGCAGCAGAATAAGTAAGTAATGAAATAAATTACATTGCTTGGATTAATTTAGCGAGTGGAAAACATTGAAATTTAAATGTTTTCTTTTTTGGATTGTAAAACCTAGTCGTGTGTAATTTTTTTTGTTGCATCAGAATAGTGGGTTAGTGTTTTTATTTTGTGTAGGACTAATTAATGTTTTGTAGTTATGGATGATGGTTCAAATTTGCTTTACAACAAAAATTCCCATCTCATTTTTAGGAACTTAATGATTTATTATGGGCTCAATTTTCCCCAGTTATCGGCGCTGTTTTTTTTTTTACGTGCGTGCTATTTTTGGCGTAAATTTAAAATATCCAAGTTTCCCCAAAGTTTCTGCGCCAGCGTAACTTGGTCAGTTACGATTTTTATGCGTAACCTGATGTCTGCGCCAGTTTTTAGTGTTTAAGCAAGTGTGGCCAACTTGCATTTTTCCTCGGACGGCATATGTGACCATTCCCAAAAAACCTTCTGGGCACTTAAGAAAAACCAGTGCAGATTAAAAAAATCGGTGCAGAAAGACGCCATTGTTTACAGGCAAAGTTTTGGAGGGAGTCAAGAAGGCAAAGAATATGCATCATGAAGCTTAATTTTTTCAAAGTCAAAAGGGAGAAAATTGAAGTCTAATGCAATTCTTTAATTTCTGATATTTTTTTTTCTCCCCCCAAAGTACCACGTCATCACCAAACGTCTCCTCACTGGGCTCGAGGGTCTGAGCGTCAGCTGGCAGAATCACTCCCTCACAGCTCGGGGCTCAGCTTCAAAAGAAGCCCGGGTGGGGGCGTGGGGTGAAAGCCAAACCAAAGGGATGCGAACCCTTGGGCTATACAGCAGCTTCAAAACAAACCTGGGAGTGGTGGGGTGGATGCCGAGCCCCTGTGTCCAGGCGAGGGAACAATTCTGCCGGCTGAACCTAGAGTCCGGTGAGGAGACGTTTGGTGGTGGGGTGGTACTTTGAAAAAAAATCAAAAATTAAAGAATTGCATTAGACTTCATTTCTTTCTTGACAGCCTAGCTTCCTGTTCTAAACAAGCCTATTGCGCATGCGCAGACCAGGGTGTGGTCCATTCTAGGGAATTGACCGGGGAGGGGGCAAGGGAGGAGAGGGAAGGAAGGTGGTGTGAGTGGTTTCTTTTCTCCTGCCGTTTTGAGCTTCTTGCAAAACTACAATTAAATTATGGAGGCAATATTGACTGTCGTACCTCGTACATGCCTTCTGCATGATTGTGCTGCGGAGGAGATGATTGATTAGACATCATCACATGAGGAGCCTCTGAGCATGTAGGATGATGAGCAGGAGGCCTTACCCACATTGTATATATTGCGATAGGTGTTCATACCTGCACCTGTGTGAAAAGGCTGCGTTTCTGCAAATAAGTTGTAACCGAGACCTGAAAGTTAATAAAAGCAGACCTGCACCCTAGAAGCATCAGGAGGACTGCTTTGTCAGTTGAAGTAAAGGTTATAGCTGCACTTTCATTTTATACATCTGGATCATTCCAGGCCACAACTGGGATGTGTGCGCCATTTCTCAACATGCAACACACATCTGCATTCGGCAAGTGACTGCTGCACTATATGCCTGGAGGAATTACTACATAAAGTTCCCCATAAACTGCCCAGCAATGCGTGACAGGGCTGTGGACTTTTCCAGGATTGCTGGCTTCCCAAAGGTACAGGGCTGTATTGACTGTACCCACATCACCTTGCGAGCACCTTTTAGAGAATTCAGAGATGTACAGAAACAGAAAAGGCTTCCACTCCGTGAATGTGCAGCTCCTCTGTGATGACCTGCATTGCATCATGGCAGTTGATGCGTGATAAATGCAAAAAATGCTGGAAATACTCTGCAGGTCAGGCAGCACCTGTGGCATAAGAAACAAAGTTGACATTTCAGGTCAATGACCAAAAGGTGGAAATTTTCCAGTTCTGGGTGAGAGCAGGAATCTTCTGTCATCAATGTACTGGAAAAAGAGATGAGGAAGTGGACCTGAGTAGGACTGGAATAAAGAATGTTCCACATATCCCATGAAAAGGCAGGCATAGCTAGAACCCATGTGGGTTCCCACAGCAACACCTTTTATTTGGGGGAAGTGAAGCATTAATGTTGATATATTCTCCCTGTCATAGGGTGATTTTTTTTTTTAAGCTGTGTTCTAATTTGTGTAGATAGCATTTTTTTTTCCTGAGAACTTTGCCAATGCTTTAGAAAATTTGGAAAATGTTAATCCATTTTGTGACACATTGCACAATCTGGTACTATATTGTGCAAAGTGCTTCCTTTCAAAATGGACGTTAATGATCTAAACCAAATGTGTGTAGACATTCGTAGGACTAAATATGGAGATGCCCATATAACTTGCATACTCAAATTAATGTTAAATTACATTTTAAATATATTGAAACTGATTTTTATTAATATTTCATTAAATATTGAATGCTTATTTCCTAATTGTTCCCCGTGAAATACTTCCTGAATTCCAAGATCAGATTCTATAGGTAGCAAATTTCTTGCATTTGTGGTTAAACTAGAGGTAATATCTCCTTTTTGTTTTTCACTTTCAATTTTTATTCTTGGGAAAAGTCCTGGTATTTGCGATGGAAGGATTTTAACACTCAAATCTTCATTGCCTACTATTTCTAACTCGTCCTATCTTTTGGCTACCAGACTGAAACAAATTGTTGTTCCTTTCCGAGAGAGCAAGTTGACTCGCCTCTTTCAAGCTTTCTTTTGTGGCAAGGGCAAAGCTTGTATCATTATTAATATAAACCAGTGTGCTTCCATGTATGATGAGACTCTTCATGTAATGAAATTTTCAGCAATTGCTAAGCAGGTAAGATATTATTCATTGCTTTTTGTCTTGCTTGCTCCCTCGACCCTATTTCCACTAAACTGCTGACCACCCAATCTCCCTTCCTAGCTCCCATGTTAGCTGATATTGTTAATGGTTCCCTCTTGTTGGATACCATCCCACTCTCCTTGAAATTTGCTGTCATCACCCCTTTACTCAGAAAAACAATCCTTGACCCCTCCATCCTTGAAAACTACCACCCCATCTCCAACCTCCCTTTCCTCTCAAGTCCTTGAACATGTTGCCTCCCAAATTTGTGTCCCACAACTCCATGTTTGAATCCCTCCAATCAGATTTCCTTCCCTGCACAGTACCGACAACCGCTCTTGCCAAAGACACAAATAACATCCTATGTGACTGTGACAAAGGTAAATTATCTCTCCTTCTTGACTTGTCTGCAGCCTTTGACACGGTTGACTACTCCATTCTCCTCCAACTCCTCTCCACCATCATCCAGCTGAGTGGGACTGCACTCGTCTGGTTCCATTCTTATCTATCTGATCTTAGCCAGCGAATCTCCTGCAATGGCTTCTCTTCCTGCTCCTGCACTGTTATCTCTGGTGTCCTCCAAAGATCTATCCTTGGCCCCCTCCTATTTCTCATCTGCATGCTGCACTTCGGCAAAATCATCTGAAAACACAAAGACAGTTTCCACATGTACGCTAACAACACCCAGCTCTACCTCACCATCACCTCTCTTGACTCCTCCACTAAATTGTCAGACAGCTTTTCCGACATCCAGTACTGGATAAGCAGAAATTTCCTCCACCTAAATATTGGGAAGGCCGAAGCCAGTGTCTTCGGTCCCCGTCACAAACTCCTATCCCTAATCACTGACTCCATTCCTCTCTCTGCCAACTGACCTGAGGCTGAACCAGACTGTTCTCCACCTTGGTGTCATATTCCCCGAGATTAGCTTACGACCACATATCCACACTATCACTACGACAGCCTATCTGCACCTCTGGAACATCGCCCGACATCATCCCTGCCTTTATTACCTCTAGACTTGACTATTCCAGCACACTCCTGGCTGGCCTCCCACATTCTACCCACCATGAACTTAGTCATCCAAAATTCTGCTGCCCATGTCCTAACTCTCACAAAGTCCTGTTCACCTATCACCCATGTTCTCGCTGACCTTGTTTACAAATCCTTCCCTATCTCTGTAAATTCCTCCAACTCTACAACCCTCCAATATCTACGCTCCTATAATTCCGGCCTCTTGAGCATTTCCGATTTTAATCGCTCCACCATTGGTGGCGTGCCTTCAGTTGTCAAGGCCCTAAGCTCTGGAATTCCCTCCCTATACCTCTCTACCTCTCTTTCCTCCTTTTTAAGATGCTCCTTAAATCCTACCACTTTGACCAAGTTTTTATTCAACTGCCTTAATATCTCCTTATGTGGCTTGGTTTCAAATTTTGATTTATAATGCCCCTGTGAAGTGCCTTGGGATGTTTTATGACATTAAAGATGCTATATAAATAGAAGTTGTTGTTGTCAGCATTATCATCGATTTTGCGAGGATGAAATATTCGATCCTATTAGAAATTTTTTTGAACATAAAAATTCATAAAAGCCACATACAAATGTAATAAACTCCAAATTGTACATAATATTTTAATTGAAATGAATTAGAACATTTAATATTTGCTTGGTTCCATACTGTTGTTCAAAACTTAAATTGTTGCCTATGGTATTCAAAGTCTGTCGTTTGCAGAGATTATATTATGACCAACTGTAATTTGGCAAGTTCAAAAAAATCACTGCTAACAGTTTTCAATTTAAATGTTTACTTGTAGAAAATATTCTGCTTACTTTCCCAATTTTGATGACTGGTTTATAATGTTTCTATGAAGATACTTCTAGCACATTTTAGCATATTTGTGCCAAGAATAGGTAGTTGTGAACACATGTTCAAGTAAACATAGAAACATAGGAAATAGGTGCAGGAGTAGGCCATTCGGCCCTTGGAGCCTGCACCACCATTCAATAAGATCATGAATGATCATTCAACCTCAGTACCCCTTTCCTGCTTTCTCTCCATACCCCGTGATCCCTTTAGCCGTAAGGGCCATATCTATCTCCCTCTTGAATATATCCAATGAACTGGCATCAACAACTCTCTGTGGTAGGGAATTCCACAGGTTCACAATTCTGAGTGAAGGAGTTTCTCCTCATCTCAGTCCCAAATGGCTTACCCCTGATCCTTAGACTGTGTCCCCTGGTTCTGGACTTCCCCAACATCGGGAACCTTCTTCCTGCATCTAACCTGTCCAATCCCGTCAGAATTTTATGTTTCTATGAACTCCCCTCTCATCCTTCTAAACTCCAGTGAATACAGGCCAAGTTGATCCAGTCTCTCCTCATATATATGACAGTCCTGCCACCCCGGGAATCAGTCTGGTGAACCTTTGCTGCACTCCCTCAATAGCAAGAACGTCCTTCCTCAGATTAGGAGACCAAAACTGAACACCGTATTCCAGGTGAGGCCTCACCAAGGCCCAGTACAACTGCATTAAGACCTCCCTGCTCCGATATTCCAATCCTCTAGCTAGGAAGGCCAACATGCCATTTGCCACCTTCACCGCCTGCTGTACCTGCATGCCAATTTTAATGACTGATGTACCATGACACCCAGGTCTCGTTGCACCTCCCCTTTTCCTAATCTGCCGCCATTCAGATGATAATCTGCCTTCGTGTTTTTGCCACCAAAGTGGATAACCTCACATTATACTGCATCTGCCATGCATTTGCCCACTCACCTAACCTGTCCAAATCACCCTGCAGCCTCTTGGTGTCCTCCTCACAGCTCAGACTGCCACTCAGCTTAGTGTCATCTGCAAACTTGGAGATATTACACTCAATTCCTTCATCTAAATCATTAATGTATGTTGTAAATAGCTGGGGTCCCAGCACTGAGCCCTGCGGCACCCCACTAGTCACTGCCTGCCATTCTGAAAAGGACCCATTTATCCCGACTCTCTGCCTACCAGTTCTCTATCCACGTCAGTATATTACCCCCAATTCCATGTGCTTTACTTTTGCACATTAATCTTTTGTGTGGGACCTTGTCAAAAGCCTTTTGAAAGTCCAAATACACCACATCTACTGGTTCTCCCTTGTCCACTCTACTAGTTACATCCTCAAAATTTTAGAAGATTTATCAAGCATGATTTCCCTTTCATAAATCCATGCTGACTTGGTCTGATCCTGTCACTGCTTTTCAAATGCGCTGCTATTACATTTTAATAATTGATTCCAACATTTTCCCCATTATTGATGTCACGCTAACTGGTCTATAATTACCCGTTTTCTTTCTCTCTCTCTCTCTCTCTCTCTCTCTCTCTCTCTCTCTCTCTCTCTCTCTCTCTCTCTCTCTCTCTCTTTTAAAAAAAAAAGTGGTGTTACATTAGTTTCCCTCTAGTCCATAGGAACTGATCCAGAGTCGATAGAAGGTTGGAAAATGATCACCAATGCATCCATTATTTCTAGGGCCACTTCCTTAAGTACTCTGGGATGCAGACTATCAGGCCCCAGGGATTTATCGGCCTTCAATGCCATCAATTTCCCTAACATAATTTCCCACCTAATAAGGATTTCCTTCAGTTCCTCCTTCTCACTAGGCCCTCGGTCCCCTAGTATTTCCAGAAGGTTATTTGTGTCTTCCTTTGTGAAGACAGAACCAAAGTATTTGTTCAACTGGTCTGCCATTTCTTTGTTCCCCATTATAAATTCACCTGAATCTGATTGCAAGAGACCTACGTTTGTCTTCACTAATCTTTTTCTCTTCATATATCTATAGAAGCTTTTGCAGTCAGTTTTTAATGTTCCCAGCAAGCTTCCTCTCATACTCCATTTTCCCCCTCCTAATTAAAGCCTTTGTCCTCCTCTGCTGAATTCTAAATTTCTCCCAGTCCTCAGGTTTGCTGCTTTTTCTGGCCAATTTATATGCCTCTTCCTTGGATTTAACGCTATCCTTAATTTCCCTTGTTAGCCACAGTTGAGTCACCTTCCCTGTTTTATTTTTACTCCAGACAGGGATGTACAATTGTTGAAGTTCATCCATGTGATCTTTAAATGTTTGCCATTGACTATCCTTTAAGTATCATTCGCCAGTCTATTCTAGCCAATTCGCATCTCATACCATCGAAGTTACCTTTCCTTAAGTTCAGGACCCTAGTCTCTGAATTAACTGTCACTCTCCATCTGTTTATAGAAACTCTTGTTTTTTCAGATGTTTCCGATTCGCCCAAAAGTAAACCTGCAACTTATTGATCCAATAGATGGGAGCAATGCCAGTATGATGGTATGCACTGATCTCCGTGAAACACTCACTGCTGAAAATTGTTTTTCTGAAGATCTACTAATTGAAAATGAAGAGCTGGATTTTAGCACCTTGGGCCATGAAGTAATGTTTACAATTCTCTTGAGCTTGTGTATAAAACAGGCTGTACTAACTGTAAACCACTTTTAATTATCCAGAAATGAATGGAATATTGAATTATAGACTGATGCTGTATGTAACATGTAAATGGGGTAACGCTTGAAGAAAAATTATGCATGGATAAGTATTTAGTAGCAAGTCTTGATAGAGGAATAAAAAGATGGAGCAATTAAGTAAAAGAGAAACTTGCATTCATAACATCTTTCCCGACCTCCAGTTGTCCCAAAGCACTTTACACCCAATGCAAATCTACAAGGCACAAGTCTGTAGTGTGATGGAATACTCTCTACTTGCCTGGATGGGTGCAACTCCAACAACACTCAAGAAGCTCGACACCATCCAGGACAAATTATTCCACTTGACTAGCACCCCATTTACCACCTTAAATATTTATTCCCTCCACTACGAGCGCAAAATGGCTGCAGTGTATACCATATTCAAGATGCACTGCAGCAACTCGCCAAGGCTTCTTCGGCAGCACCTCTCAAACCCGCGAGCTCTATCACCTAGAAGGACAAGGACAAGGGCAGCAGGCGCATGGGAATACCATCACCTGCAAGTTCCGCTGCAAGTTATACACTATCCTGACTTGAAAATATATTGTCGTTCCTTCATCGCTGGGTCAAAATCCCGGAACTACCTCCCTAACAGCACTGTTGGGAGTACCTTCACTGCAAGGATTGCAGCGGTTCAAGGCGGCGGCTCACCGTCACCTTCTCTCGGGCAATTAGGGATGGGCAATAAATGCTGGTCTTGCCAGTGACATCTACGTCCCAGGAATGAATTTTGAAAAAAAAAAATTACTTTTGAGGTGTAATCACTGTAATAATGTAGCTGTAGTTATTTGGATTTGAGTTTGCAATAGACATTTATTGCAGGCATCAGAATTGAATTTAAAGTATCAAGGAAAAAACAAGTAAAGTATTGCAAAAATAAAACTGGGGACAAGGGAAAATGTTACTACTTGAGGATGCATTTAGCAATTAATCATTAAAGTCTAAATGTATCCACAGATAGTTAGAGAATCAATAAAAGAAAAGCTTGTATACAATTCAAAGAAATTCCAGTGTTATTGCAGAAATTTTACGAAAGAAATGGATCCTAGAATGATGGGTGAAATGGAAATTGGAGGGGGATGAGCGAGAAAAGACATTCTGAAAGATGAACTTCTATTTATATAAAGCCTGATGTACTTTAGATGTTCCGAGTGCTTTATATCCACTGAAATTTATGTAACGTATCTGTTGGATGATTCTAATTTGTATGCTGATCTTCACCTTGACACTGTTGATACTACAGGTTTTTCTGTTTTCTTACTCAGGAATTATTGGGCATGATAGAAAACCTAAAACAAACACTGATTGCTGAAAGACAGCACAAGCTGGTTTTGGAAATTCGGGTTCGTAAAGAGATGGGAGAGGCCATGTTTCATCAACTACTGCGCACAGAAGAAGTTTGGAGGTAATTTTAATGGTATTTAGATTGTAGATTCGCACAACTGAAACAAATATGTTATGAGCTGATGCTGGAAAATTCTTTCTGGTTTGATATTTGTGGATACTATCCAAAGATGCCCAATAGGTGAGAAAATGAATGGTAACCTCTTATAAATCTCTCCTAGTTATAATCTTTTAGTGGAAATGTGTCCCATGTTTATATAGTGAGGAGTTTAAATTATGATGGAAATGGTGCATTTTTTCTTTTGGTTTGAATTGTCTGGGGAATTTCTTAACTTTAAACACGTTTGTTCAGAAAGCTTTAAACTCCTAAATGGCTTCTACAACTCGGAGGGAAACTGGTTTCTATTCTTAGTTTTGCATGAAGTATATTACAATTAAAGCCAGTACTGTTCAACCTCTCGTGAATGCATTCAAAGTTATTGTGTTCGAACTGATGTCAATAGTTGGTGGCTGCTGCTTATTTCAGTAAAATAACTGACTAAATCTGTTTGGTAGTGTAACCTGTACCAGTGTCTGGTGTGACTGATATTGTCCTTGGATATAACTGAGGCTTATAGTGGAAACCCATTATAAGGGAAGAATTGAGACACTCAGTTTCACATATGATATTGTGTTGGTAGGCTCACTACCTTAACCAATAGGTAAAGAAGGAAGAACTTGCATTGTATAACAATTTTCATATTCTTAGGATGTCCCAAGTGCTTCACCAGCAAAACATTACTTCTGAAACGTAGGCAAGGATAATAGCCAATTTGTGCATAGCAAAGTTTCACCAAAAGCAATGAGAAAAAAGACACTGGGATAACTGCTGCTCCTCTTTGAATAGTGCCATGGGATCTTTTACATCCACATGAAGAATGGGCAGATAGGGGCCTATTGGTTTAACATGTCATCTTGATTTAACGTGTCACCTTTGCCAATGCAGCCCACTCTCTGTACTGTACTGAAGTAACAACCTAGATTGTGTGCTCAATTCCTGGACTGGGGCTTGAACCCATGGCTTTGACACTGAGCTACTATTGATCCATAATGGTGGGTGCCCCAGATGCCATTATTGTGGCTTTTCATGGTTCAAGGGATCGTTATTGAGTGGAGAAACGAAGGGAGTCATCTGTCACAATTGTATTGTGCCTGCGGATCCTGATGGATGCTAACTTTATCCTGGAGAAGGTCCTTTTAAGACTGAACTGATGAGGGGAAAAAGGCACTTTGGTCTTTTCGTAAAAGTTCCAGTACAAGAATGTCACAAGCTCAAGACCAAATAATTCCTGTTTGTGGTACAACACCCCTAGGAATGAAACAGAAGGTTTTTTCCCCAAATACATGTGAAAGGTTCAGATCCAAGCCACAGGATGGATTTGTGGCAAGAGGGATTGTTGCAGGAAAGAAGGGCTTGGCCTAGGTCACAGAGCACCCTCGCTAGGTGGGAAATTCAACTTCCTGGCGCACATTTATTTACCATAACCCCTCAAATGACCTATTGAACACAAGTAAGCCTAATATGTAACATTGGGTTTAGAACATTAAGGTGGCTGGCACATCATAGACTGTCCTAACATGCTAAAGGAAGATGTCTTTTGTATAAATGATTATAAAACTCTTGAAACCTGGGACAGCAATTGTTGGCAGGGAGTTACCTGCGCAGGGTAGAAGAGCATACTCCTATATCAATGCTAACATGATTGGGTTGCAGAGAGGGAAGCAGCTCCTGCTGCAGTCCTGCACCTTTTCAATGGGTAGATACACCATTGAATGGTGTATGTCCATGCTGGGATCAGGAAGTTAATGGGAAGGGATTTGTCTATTAGTGAGTTGTTGAAGTTTTGCAGTGCACCTCATCATTCATGACACATTCCTGATGCCTGCTGCCCACTTAGTGAGGGCACAAACCTGATCTGTCTGTTATCTAATGAACAATTTAAAAACTGCCCTAACCAATGTCACAGATGACATCCTCTGACTTTGAGTATTGGTGTTTATCTGTCATCCACTGTCTCTCTCCTCTTTCTCTTCCCCCCCCTCTGTTTACCTCCACATCACCCTTGACCAGTCACTAACCAGCTACTGGAAACTGCTGAGAAAGTTAAAACCTGCAATAGCCAAATCACCAAACTTGCTGGCTCTCCCTGGGGAGCAACTGCCTCCACTTTACATTCATCTGCTCTTGCACACTGCTATTCAATTGCAGACTATTGCACTCCTGTTTGGGGTCACTGAATACACACTGAACTGATGGATACTTAACTGCATGCTGTTATTTGCCTTGTTGTTATGCCCTATTGACCTTTGGAACATACCTCCTCAACATCTTCATTTAGATGCAGTAGCAAAATTAATGAATAGACTTCATGATAAAATCATGTTGCTAATTCACAGATTTATTCTATCCATCAACACTGCGTCTTTCTTTGAGATGCCAAACATGGTCAACCATTCCTGATTCCTTTAACTTTACCATACCAACTTGTTGGCCTGAAGAGTGGACAGCAGATGTTCCTATAAATCACCATATCATGTCTGAACCGACAGATCATCCACCAGGATTCAGGTGGCCACGACATAGTCGGGAGTTTCTCAATTGCTTTTGATCTGAACAGGGGCAGTGCATCTCAAATTTTCACCTATGGGGTCGTCTTAACGATAACCAATGTCCTTGCTGACAAGTGCAAACTATGTCCTATGTCTACACTAACTACACTATCTGGTGGTCTACGCACTTTGCATGCTGGTGATTGACAATACTCAAGACGGCTGGAATTATATATCAAGTCTAAAAACACAGATAATAAATGACTTTTGTAACCCTCACTATTGGCAGCTATGTCTTCAGCCATCTAGACCTCAAGCTCTGGAATCCCCTCTCACCTTTTTAGAAGTCTCCTTAAAACCCACCTCTTTGACCAAGCTTTCAGTCATCTCTCCTAAAAGCTCGCCCTTTGTCTTCCTAGTGTTTGTCTAATTATGCTTCTGTAAAACTCCTTGGAATGGTTTTCTATGTTTTTAAAAAGGTGCATGCAAATACATGATTATTACTTCTATGTTATCAAGCTACTTGTCCAACATCCAGTCTTCAATGAGTTATAACTTCCTCCAGCTCAACATTGGTCAACGACTGAAGGTAATGTCTCTGTTCCTGCCACAAACACTCTTGCTGTTGATTCCATCCTCCTCCCTGGCTGTTGTCTTGGGCTCAACCAGATCATTTATGACTGTCATTCTATTTGACATTGAACTTTGTTTTAGGTTAGATATTCTCTCTACCACAAAGACCTGCTTGCTTCGCCTCTGGAACATCACTATCCTTCAATGTACCTCTGTCTCTTTTGACTTTGAAACACACATGCATGTTGTCTTCAACCTTGGACTCCAACTATTCCAACACACTCTTTGCTTGCTGTCCTTCCTCCATTATCCATAAGCTTCAACTTGTGAAACTCGACTACATGCATTCTGTCTTGATCACCCATCACTCGCCTATGTCCTCGCCGACCTACATTTGGCTCCTGTCCCCCGGGCATTAAGTATTAAAATCCTCCTCTTCCTGTTTAAATCTCTAAATGGGCATTCCCCACCTTCTCTCTGCATTATCTCTGGCCCTATATTGTGTCCTTTTCACACTTTCTTCCCCTTCCCCACCCCCTTTCCCACCATCCTTGGTGACTAAACATTCAGCCACCTGGGTCCTACTCTTGGGGTTTCCCTCATTAAACCTCTCTAGCCCCCTCTGTTTAAAAAAAAAAAAAAAAAACCTCCCTAAACAACCAACTTTTCAATCAAGCCTTTTGGCTCAGCATCTGTTTTCCTTGTGCCTATCTGTGGGGTGCCTTGGGAGTTCTTTTGTTGAAGGTACTATATAAATGCAATTTGTTGTCTTTGTCATCGGAAGTAGTTTTCACCTTCACTGCCTGCGTGGTAATCTGGCAGAGCAAATCACCCATCTTTTTTATATAATAAAAAAAACCTACCTGATTTTCATTCCTTTGAAATCAATGGAATGAAAATTGGGTGGGTTCTGTAACTGGTGGAGGATCTGCTCTGCCAGAGTATGGCCCTTTTTGGAGTTGACTGCTCTGATATGCCAGTGAACGTGGAAATGTTCGTGGTGGACTTGGTAATCTGATAACTGAACCAGGCAGACCCAGAGGGTATTGTTGATTTTTCAATAAGTCATGTTTATTTGTGGAGTTCTGAGGATTAGTAGATTATCAGTTAGGATTCTTTGCATATGGTTTCATATAACACAGTAAACTAAAGCCTAAACATGTAGGGATGATTTCACCAAAGCTTTCACAGCCTTCCTAAAGTCAGTAGTTTAAAGAGTAGTTGAACATTTATTTTCCTAACCTTCTCATCGTTCTTTCAGTGAATTATCTTGAATTCATGCCTTCTAGTTATCAACTCAGTGACCAGTGAGAATAATTTTTCTCTTTTTAATTATCAAATCCCCTCAATTAAGTGCAAGGAGGTACATTTTGGGAAGGAAAATGAAAATGAATAATTAAATGGCAAGGACAAATCCCAAATCATCCTCCATGTTTAAGGTTTTAGTTTAAAAGGAATGGAATAACAGAGACGTGGGGTGGGTGTGGGGGTTGCAGTTCAAGAAAATACACTAAAATGGTAAGACTTAAGAAAGCTGCTTTTTTAAAAAAAAAAAGCATATGGGTCTAGGGTTTAAAGTACAAAACCAAAGAAGTAATGCTACACCTTTCCAAACATTGGTTAGGCCACAGTGAGAATTCCATCCCTAGTTTGGGCATTCTATTTTTTTGAAGCACGTCAGATGGTACAAAATAGATTTACTAGGATGACACCAGGGACAACAGGTTTTAGTACAAGAAATTAGGTTTCTTTTCACTAACAGAAAAGATTAAATGGAAATCAGATATGGATAGAATTCTTTCTAAATCTTCCAACATTTTTCTGCCTAATCTGTTATCCTGAAGTTGATTGCAGTCCACTTTAGCCAGCCTTGCTCCCTATCTTTGTCCTCTGCACTTTTTGATATTGTTACCTTATACAGATTGTTTGCTCTTTACAGTATATGTAATGTTCCCAAAACTGACCCCAAGAGAATACTATTGTTTATATCCTCCAGTCTAACATCCATCCATTAGCTATCACTCCCTCTTCCTTCTTCCTGTAACTAACTTCCCAGAAAGAAAGACTTGCATTTATATGGTGCCTTTCATGACCACTGGATGTCCTGAAGTACTTTTTGAATTGTAGTCACTAGTAATGTAGGAAACGTGGCTGCTAATTTGCGCACAGCAAGCAGCAATGTGATGACCAGATAAACTGTTTGTGATGTTGATTGAGGGATAAATATTGGCCAGGACACATGGGGATGACTCCCTTGCTCTTCTTTGAAATAGTGCCATGGGATCTTTTACGTCCACCTGAGAGAGCAGACAGGGCCTCGGTTTAACATCTCATCCGAAAGACAGCACTGCCGACCAATGCAGCACTCACTCAGCACTGCACTGGAGTATCAGCCTCAATTTATGTGCGAAGTCCCTGGAGTGGGACTTGAACCCACAACCTTCTGACTCAAAGGCGAGTGTACAACCCACTGAGCCACAGCTGACACACAACAATCCCAGCTTCTCCAGTCTATCCACATAACTGTAATCCCTCATCACTGGAACCATTCTAGTAAATCTCTTCTGTACCCTCACCAAAGCTTTCATAGCCTTCCTAAAGTGTAGTGCCCGGCTTTGGGACATAATACTCCAGCTGGGGCTGAACTCGTATTTTTATTTGGATTTAGCATAACTTTCTGGCTTTTGTACTCACTGCCTCGATTTTAAAAAGCCCAGGATCCCATATGCTCAAATCCTTTGTTAACCTGCCTTGCCACCTACAAAGATTTGTGCAGATACACACTCTGGTCTGTCCCTCTTTATACCCCTTTAAATTTGTACCATTTTAGGTTGTAGTTTCTCTCCTCATTCTTCCTACCAAAATGTATCGCCTCACACATTTCTGCTTTGAGAACATCTGCCATGTTCAGTGTTTGTTCAATTCTTTTTTTAGATAACATTGTGCATATTAATGTTTTGTTCACCCATTAGTGAGCGTTTTGAAGAACTAAAGGAGATCTATGAAGAACAATTGGACAGCAAACTCCACCTGTACAAGGAATCAATCAGACGACATGCATATAAATGTGCTTTGGAAGAGGTTCAATATAAATGTGTTTCAAAAGAAATGTTCACTGATGAGCAATCCAAAGTGAAGGTAACATTTAAGCCCACATTTTGTTGCTGCCTTTTATTATCAAAAGTAAAATGAAAGGTGGGGAAGAGTTGATTTATTATTTGTAATCTATTTGTTCACTTGTGCAGTCACAGTGCCAAGTTACTTGTTCTCTCAAAGTATAGTCTGTTTTGGGTGGGAAGGAGGGGGACAGTTAAACCTGACCATTAATGTTAATCTTTTCTCATTCTTGTGATCTACATAACAACCTATTCTGTCTAGTTTCTGTAGCACATGGTCACTTAACCACATGTCCAAGTATGTGGCCATCTAAATGGTTTTGATACCATACAATTTTTAATACAAGTGGGTTATTTCCAATGCACAGCTTGTTGTAATACGGAGACATAGTGCAAAAAAGTTCTAGGGTTAATCTTGGTTAGTGTGCTGAGTTGGCTGATTTCAACTTGGGACATCAGCAATGTTCCCTCTAAGGTTTATTTGTACTGAGCGGGCCACAAACTCCTCAGTGCAGCTTTTTTGTCCATAGGCAAATTTTACAACAACAGAACCAAGCACATATATACAACAATGCCAGTAAATAAAGTTGACATTTATTCAACATGACTTGGTTATATCCTACTGGGAATTTCTCTGAAATGTTCCAGAGATGTACATCCCAAATCCTAGCCACTTGCTGCGCAAGAAATGTTTTTCTCGTGTCACCTCTGGTTCTTTTGCCAATCACCTTAAATCTGTGTCCTCTTTTATTTTGGACTCTTCAGCCATTGGAAACTGTTCCTCTTAAACTATCTAAATCCTTTATGATTTTAAACACCTTTTCATCAAATCATCTCTTGGCCTTCTCTGCTCCAGCTTCTCTAATCTATCCACTTTTTATTCTGCATGCAACTTAAATATCATATTTTTGATTAGACTGGTCAATGCCCTGTTAATTTTTCTCCTTTTTTTTTAATATGTAATGTTCATTCACTCTAGTTGTGTTGAGTAGAAGAAAAGACCCTTTCAGTCCAGCTGGCCAGCCTTGAAGTTCATAAAATAAAATACTGTTCTGTTAAATCCTGATGTTTCAAGCCTCAGGATTTCAAACAGCCGATTTTTGGTTGGGATGGGGATGAAGGAGAAGGCTGGGTGCACTGCTGACATGAGATGTTGTACGAATGTCTGGCTAACATCTAAAACAGATCCCTTGCTGAATTTCACTAGTTTGGACAGATATGATCATCCACAGTATAACCTCGTTCAGTAAAAACTGGGGGTATCAGCATCAGGCAGGCGTTTCTGTTTACTGGTGTTTTTTAAAATAGATTGTTACTGTTGTTTTGACTGCATCTCAAAGTTAATAATTTTTTTCCACGCTGAGCCGAGCCCCACCACCTATCGCCTCCCACATAGCAAACAACAACAACTCGCTTCTTCAGCGGCTTTTAAACTCAATGCAACCATCCTGAGCTCTCAGTGGAAAAACATTTTCACTTATTTTACAAAATCACATCGGCCTCCTAGATAGCGGGCAGCACTTCATTTCTTATTGCACAGATGTACTGAAGAAAATGGCAAACATTTACAATCCTGGCTCTCATTAGCTCCTATGTTGAGCTTTTAGATGCAACACTTCCCCCTTTTCTTCCACCCATTTAAAAATATGGATGCGCTTTATTTTTGTACTGCAAAAATGGCCACCATGCTCCACCCTTTGTCTCTGACTGGTCCACTTGGAGGATAAGCCACACCCTGAAGTTTCACAGGAATATGTAACTGGAACCGCCCAACCCAAGGTCTCACTGACTTTGCAAATGGTAACTCGATCCACTTTGAGTTCCTGAAGTGACAGAGGACAGAGCTCCCCAGAAGACAGCAAGGGCCAGCCAAATTGCCTTACCGCAGTCCAAGAGCATGCCACCCCCAGCCGAAGTGCCTTACCCCAGCGCAAGTGCATCTGCATTCCCCCACCCCGCCCTGCCCAACCCCTCCTTAGATGGGGCAGGCATTGTGTATGGATTGTTAACCGGTTTATTGGGTATGAAGTGAATAGTGACAGTGTCGTGACTTCTGGATATCATCCACTCCAACGATGTCCCTTGTAAGGAGTTGGAAGATCGTGATCTGTCTTCCCTGAGCTCGCTCTCGCGCCCCTGCGCTCTGGCTCTTGTGCGCTCTAGCTGGCTCGCTCTCAATTATATCACCTGTCATTCTTCTAAACTCCAGAGAGTATAGGCCCAATCTACTCCTAGGACAACCCTCTCATCCCAGGGATCAATCTAGTGAACTTTTGTTGCACCACCTCTAAGGCAAGTATGTCCTTGCTCAGATAAAGAGACCAAAACTGTGCACAGTACTCCAGGTATGTTCTCACCAAACCCTGTACAATTGTAGTAAGACTTCCTTACTTGTACTCCAGCACCCTTGGAATAAAGGCCAACATGCCATTTGCCTTCCTAATTGCTTGCTGTACCTGCATGCTAACTTTGTGTTTCCTGTATGAGGACACCTAAATCTCTCTGAACAGCAACATTTAATACTTTCTCACCATTTATATAAAAATAATTCTGTTTTTCTATTCTACCTACCAAAATGAGAAACCTTACATTTCCGCACATTATACTCCATCTGCCACCTTATTGCCTACTCACTTAATCTGTCTAAATACTGTTTCTGACGCTGTCCTCATCACAGCTTACTTTCCTACCTAGTTTTGTATCATCAGCAAATCTGGATACATTGCACTCTGTCCCTTCATCTAAGTCATTAATATAGATTGCAAATAGCTGAGGCCCAAGCACTGATCCTTGCAGCATCCCACTAGTTACAGCCTGCCAACCTGAAAATGACCCAATTATCACTACTCTCTCTGTTTTCTGTCTGTTAACCAATCCTTTATCCATACTAATATATTACCCCAAACCCCATGAGGCCTTATCTTGTGTAGCAACCTTTTATGTGAATACTTTTTGGAAATCCAAATATACTACATCCACTGGTTCCCCTTGGACTGCACAACCACCTAAGAACTCATGCTAAGAGTGGAAGCAAGTCTTCCTCGATTCCGAGGGACTGCCTATGATGATGATGGTGATTTATCTACTTGGTTAGTTATATTCTCAAAAGACTCCCAAAATTTGTTAACACTATTTCCCTTTCATAAATCCATGTTGACTCTGCCTAATCATATGATTTTCTAAGTGCCACGTTACTGCTTCCTTAATAATGGATTCCAACATTTTCCTGACCACTGATGTCCGGCTAACTGGCCTGTTTTCTCTCTCCCTCCTTTCTTGATTAGCGGGGTTACATTAGCTACCTTCCAATCCGCTGGGATCTTTCTAGAATCTAGTGAATTTTGGAAGATCACAACCAATGCATCCACTATCTCTGCAGCCACTTCTTTTAAAACCCTAGAATGTAGGCCATCAGATCCAGGGGCTTTTAGTCCCATTAGTTTCTCTAGTACTTTTTCTCTACTGATATTAATTACTTTAAGTTGCTCACTCTTATTAGCCCCTTCGTTCCCCACTATTTTTGGTCTGCTTTTTGTGGCTTCAACTGTGAAGACTGATACAAAATATTCGTTTAAAGTCTCTGCCATTTCCTAATTCCACATTATAATTTCAGCCTCTAAGGGACCAATGCTTACTTTTGCTGCTCTCTTCCTCTTTACATACTTGTAGAAGCTCTTACAATCTGTTTTTATATTTCTTGCTAGTTTACTTTCATTCTATTTTCTCCCTTTAAATAATTTTTTAGTCATCCTTTGCTGGTTTCTAATGCTCCCAATCCTCAGTCTTGCCACTATTCAAGAACATTCTAAGCCTTTTTTTAGTCTAATACTATGCTTAAAATCTTTAGTTAGCCACGGATGAATTACTTTTCCTGTCGAGTTTTTATTTCTCACTGGAATGTATACTCGTTGAGAATTTTGGAGTATTTCTTTAAATGTTTGCCACTGCTTATCTACCTTCATACTTGAATTTAATTTCCCAATCTACCTTAGCTAACTCGCCCTCATTCTTATGTAATTAGCTTTATTTAAGTTTTAAGATTCTTGTTTCACACTCAACATGAAATTTAATCATATTCTGATCACTCTTTCCCCAAATGATTCTTTACAATGAAATTACTAATTAACCTGCCTCATTACACAATACAAGATCTAAAATAGCTTGTTCCCTGGTTGGTTCCATGATTATTGTTCTAGGAAACCCATTGAATGCATTCCATGAACTTGTCTTCCAGACTACCTTTGCCAATTTGATTTGCCCAATCTATATGAAGATTAAAATCCTACCTTTGTTACAAGCTAGAAAACTCTGACTCCTGAATCTGCAATTTCCTCACCTCCTCTAATCTAATCTAATACCCTTGATTAGATTAGATGTTGGAGATTTGTTCCCTCTAAGCTGCGCAACTGTCTGCTGGTAATGCATAGCCCGGGACCAGCTTTTCAAATGTGAAATTTTGTGCATGCAAAAACTTTGGGTTGTGCAGCCCGTTAAAGGGACAGTGCACCCAAAAAGAATTGGGGGAACTTTACTTCTGTCCCATTTGTTTTTCCTATTACTATTTAAAAAAAAACTTAAATCCAAAGTTTCTCCCCTTGACTTATTTTTACGTTCCCTCGTATTGCTGGTATGTTGTCCTTTTTCCTACATTGAAAATAACAAGTCTGCCATTTCTTGTTATGTTATAGTCTTGCCTGCATCTATCTTTAATGGACCAACATTCCCCTTTACCACACTCTATTTATAAAAACTTTTACTGTTGAGCATTGATATCCTTTGCAAGTTTTTATTCATGTTCCCATTTTGCACCGCTTATTACTTTGAATCCCTTTGTTGCTTTTTTTGGACCCAACATTGGCCAAGCTGTTTTTTCGGCGCACTGACCTGAAGCACGCCGACTTTGCGCGGTGGAAACGGCGCCGGGAAAAACTCTCCCCATCCTCGCTGCTGTTCACAGTCCCCGGAGTCCTGGCATGGCATCGATGGTGAAGTGTGGGGTGGAGCCAAACGCCCGGGCCAAAAACAGTGCCGGCACCTGCGCGCATGCGCAATAGAGATAAAACTTGGCACTCGGCCATTTTTAAAGAGCTTCATAGCTGTAATTGTTTGCCTGCCAGGAGAGCTCTCAATCTAAATAGCTGGTGTGCTGAACGAAAGCTGCAGTATCCTGCCTGAAATTAACTGTTGCATGCCTGGAGAAGTCTTGGGGATCATTGCAAAAGTGCTGTTAAGTGTCTCATAGGACTGTGTGTTTTTAAAAAATCATACTTTGACTAAGTGCAGTGGCAAAGTGTGTCGCAGCATTGCAAAAGTCCTGTTAGTGTCTCCGAGCAGTTGCAGCAATAATACAGCAACGTCCACCAAGAACAAAGAATTTCTTGCATGACGAAGTCGAGGCACTAGTTACTGTCATTGAGAACAGATGGCAGCACCTGGATACCTGCAGAGGTCACACATAGTGCCACCCAAAGAGATGAAGAAACGCTGGAACCAAGTTGCAAAAGATTTCTGTGGATTGGTGATCGAGATCTGGAAGGCAGTGTAAAAAGAAGTGGCAGGACCTTGGTCAAGTAGTTAGTGTAAGTAATATTTCAATTGTAAATGTGACCAGCTATATATGTCCCACCCAGCAGAAAGACACCCTCTCTAAAAAGTTGCATTTTCACCTTTGCCGCAGAAACTGTCCCACAACAAAAGGGAAACAACTAGAACAGGAGGAGGACCGGCAAATCTGCACCCACTAACACCTTTGGAAGAGAGGGCCACTGCTTTTATGGGTCCTGCCTGGAGAAGAACCATCAGTACTGCACAAGCTGGGCCCACACGTGAGGGAGTGGGTAAGTCATGAAAAGTCATCGCGGCCCTTCAAATCAACCTGCTATGTGTGAGCCTACTCATGCCACCCATTTCATTGTTCTGTTATATGTTGCAGAACTTGAGGACAATCCTCCTGATGATCCAAATCAAGATTCAGATGTGGACGAGCCTGAAGAGGAAAGCAACCTTCCAGAACAACATGGGCATAAGGGGCACTTTGAGGGGTTCGATGACCGGAGTGTTCTACTGAATCTTGAGGTCAACACATCTCACTTGCCAGGCTCTTCCGTGATTAGTGGTTCGACATTCTATGGTTTCCCACCGTCTGAGGTTGCAGGTCCCGGTGGAGGTGGTGTGCCACAGCATTGCACACCTATGGCCCCACCTTCCGAAGTTACAGGTCCCAGCAGTAATGGTGCTGGTGCTGGTGCAAATCAGCAGGGAACACCCGGGGTCCCAAGGTCCCAGCCTGCATCTCCCAGTGGGATGCTGCGACGCAGATCCAGGGGGAGGGGAAGGAGACATGGATCACGTGCTCCTGAGATGCAGGATGCAACAGATGTGGTTCAGATGATGGCATTGGGTGGGGAGAGCGTTGAGCTTACCCGATCACTCCTGGATACTATAACTGGGGTGAATGAGGAGGTAGCAGGACTGTCGGGAGAAGTAACAGTAATGGCACGGGAAATAGGAACCATGTCCGCTAACATCAGTGAGGGAATGGTGGCCATGAGGGATGGAATGTCAGAAGTAGTGGAAAGGATGACTGTTGCAATGACCAAGGCCATGAGGGAGGGAATGTCTGAGTTAGCTGCTGCAATAAGGGAACACGCCCAGACCCCGTGCCCATTGACAGAATCAACTGCCACTCCCACTCCAATCGCTGCACCAAGCTCTGAACAGGCCGAGGCCATGCCCTCCGACTTGCCGCCTGGGCCCTCCAACTTGCCACGTGACGTTGACACCCCCCCACCCTCGAGGTACCCAGTAGCCGAGATGTTAGAAAGAAGAATCTTGGTGTGCACCCCAGAAACACTGTCACCACCTGCGGACAGGGGTCGTAGAGGGCCCAAGACTAAGCACAGCGGATGACCTTAGACTAAGGGGGATGAGAGATGGGTGCAGCCATTCTTTGCTGTTGTTATTTATGTCACTTCACTCACTGTTCTAACTGGGTGTTTTTTGTAATTTATGTAATGGTACAAGTTTATAAGTGATAACGTTTAAGTGATCTTAGAGTAAATTTTCGGCGGGCGTCCACAAGCTTGCACTTCTCCGGTGGGTCTTCCCTCCCCTATCCCAGGCCAAATGGCCTCACGCACAGGCCGGCCAGCTGCCTTTCCCAGGCAGACTTTAAAGATAAGGTAAGATTTACTTTTTTTTATTGTATTTTAATGGTTTGAGCTTTTCCTGAAGGTTTGCTGCTTGGTTGTTGAGGTCCTCTCCAGTTCCCTTCCCTGCCCTAATGTCTGCCGAATGTGTGCTGCTTTGTCTTAACTGCCCGCAAGGTTTTTCAGAGCTGGCCACATCCACTAACCTAAGAGGATTGGCGTACGTTTCTGCTCGCCAAAGTGGCATAAATGACCAAAACTGTCGTAAGTGTCTGGGAAAGCCCCCTTTTTGGAAAAAAAAACGTACCTTTTTTTAAAACAAAATCGTACCTAACTGACTTACTCTGGAGCAACTTTTTGGGGAAAATGGCATTTTCTAATTTGCGCCAGAAAAAACAACTTGCTCCAAAAAAGATTGATCCAAGTCATGGCCAAGAGTACTTAAGGAAGTGGTCCTAGAAATAGTGGATGCATTGGTGGTCATTTTCCAACAGTCTATTGACTCTGGTGCAGTTCCTATGGACTGGAGGGTAGCTAATGTAACATCACTTTTCAAAAAAGGAGGGAGACAAAAAATGGCTAATTATAGACCAGTTAACCTGACATCAGTAGTGGGGAAAATGTTGGAATCAATTATTGAAGATGAAATAACAACGCATTTGGAAAACAGTGACCGGATCGGTCCAAGTCAACATTGATTGATTTATGAAAGGGAAATCATGCTTCACAAATCTTCTGGAATTTTTTGAGGATGTAACTAATAGAGTGGACAAGGGAGAACCAGTGGATGTGGTGTATTTGGACTTTCAAAAGGCTTTGACAAGGTCCCACACAAGAGATTGGTGTGCAAAATTAAAGCACATGGTATTGGGGGTAATGTACTGATGTGGATAGAGAACTGGTTAGCAGACAGGAAGCAGAGAGTTGGGATAAACGGGTGCTTTTCAGAATGGCAGGCAGTGACTAGTGGGGTGCCGCAGGGCTCAGTGCTGGGACCCCAGCTATTTACAATATACATTAATGATTTAGATGAAGGAATTGAGTGTAATATATCCAAGTTTGCAGATGACACTAAGCTGGGTGGCGGTGTGAGCTGTGAGGAGGATGCTAAGAGGCTGCAGGGTGACTTGGACAGGTTAGGTGAGTGGGCAAATGCATGGCAGATGCAGTATAATGGGGCAAAAACATGAAAGCAGAATATTATCTGAATGGTGGCAGATTAGGAAAAGGGGAGGTGCAACGCGACCTGGTTGTCTTGGTACATCAGTCATTGAAAGTTGGCATGCAGGTACAGCAGGCGGTGAAGAAGGCAAATGATATGTTGGCCTTCATAGCTAGGGGTTTTGAGTATAGGAGCAGGGAGGTCTTACTGCAGTTGTACAGGGCCTTGGTGAGGCCTCACCTGGAACATTGTGTTCAGTTTTGGTCTCCTAATCTGAGAAAGGACGTTCTTGCTATTGAGGGAGTGCAGCGAAGGTTCACCAGATTGATTCCTGGGATGGCTGGACTGACATATGAGGAGAGACTGGATCGACTGGGCCTTTATTCACTGGAGTTTAGAAGGATGAGAGGGGATATCATAGAAGCATATAAAATTTGGACGGGACTGGACAGGTTAGATACAGGCAGAATGTTCCCGATGTTGGGGAAGTCTAGAACCAGGGGACAGAGTCTAAGGACAGAAATGAGGAGAAACTTCTTCACTCAGTTGTTAACCTGTGGAATTCTCAACCGCAGAGAGTTGTTGATGCCAGCTCGTTGGATATATTCAAGAGGGACTTCGATGTGGCCCTTATGGCTAAAGGGATCAAGGGGTATGGAGAGAAAGCAGGAAAGGGGTACTAAGGTGAATGATCATCCATGATCTTATTGAATGGTGGTGCAGGCTCGAAGAGCTGAATGGCCTGCTCCTGCACCTATTTTCTATGTTTGGCCCATAAGCTCTCGCATCCGCTGGTTTTCTACTTTTATGTGCATTTGTGAAAGTTTTTTCTTTTAGCTTGATACCTCATATTTTTTGACCCTGATTGTTTAACTATAGAAGTGGAGCCTTTACTTTTTAGGCATATGTACTGGTTTTGTATCATACCAAATACTACTTTTGAATACTTCCCATTATTTGTCTTTAGGTTTACTCATTGACAGTTCAGCCCTGTTTACTGTGGTCAATTCATTACTCATCCCTTCAAGGTTTACCTTACTTTGCGACTTGTTTCGCCACTCAAACTTGGTATCTAACTCAATAATATGGTCACTATATTTAAGATGCTTCCTTACGATCAGATTGTTAACTAATTCTGGTTCATTACTCATTAAATCCAGTATGGCCTTATTGGTGCTTAAGCTTTTTTTAAATACTTGAATTTCATGCAGATTTGCCACTGTACTATCTTAATAGATGTCCTTATTGTTACGCTCATAATAAAGGATGAAACTGAGTACTGTATGCAATGAGTAAGTGTGACTGTTGTCATGTATTTCACCATTTTGCAATGATAGTTATGTAACTGTAACTCATGCACACTGTACCTGTACCCTTGAAATGCACACCCTCACCACAGGGGGTGAGCTTGTGGGAGACACTCCTCACCTGGGTTTCCAGGTATAAAAGGGGAGGTCCCACCCAGGGTCAGCACTCCTTGGCCCTGGGAATAAAGTGAAGGTCACAGAGTGACCGTGTCTGATATATACATGTCTCATGTGAGTTTGTAACCTGGTGCAGAGACACTACATTTGGCGACGAGAAACGGGAATTGCCAAACCATGAGGATGGCCACCAGTGGCAGAGGAATGCTACTGTGTGGGTGAGAACTGGGACAACTTTGTGGAAAGACTCCAGCAGAGCTTTGTCACAAAGGACTGGCTGGAAGAGACAGCAGCTGACAAGCGGAGGGCGCATCTACTGACCAGCTGTGGTCCACAGATGTATGCGGTGATGAAAGACCTGCTCGCACCCCAAAAGCCAGCAGACCAGTCCTTCGAAGAGCTCAGCCAGCTGATCAGTGAGTATCTCAAGCCGGCAAGTAGCGTACACATGGCCCGGCACCAGTTCTACTCTCACCGGCGTCTGGAGGGTCAAAACGTCTCTGACTTTGTGGTGGAACTGTGGCGTTTGGCCAGTCTCTAAGTTCTCCGATGCCTGCAGGGGATAGATGTTAAGGGACTTTTTCATCAAGGGCATTAATCATGCCGGCATTTTCAGGAAGCTCATAAAGACTAATGACTTGACTTTAGAAGGGGCGGCGTTGATAGCTCAGACCTTCATGGCAGGAGAAGAGGAGACCAAGCTAATTTACGCATGCAGCCCTAGT
This sequence comes from Pristiophorus japonicus, assembly GCF_044704955.1. Lineage (NCBI taxonomy): Eukaryota > Metazoa > Chordata > Chondrichthyes > Pristiophoridae > Pristiophorus > Pristiophorus japonicus. The sequence goes on from NC_091977.1 coordinate 414,033,890, forward strand.
TTTAATGTTGCGATGAACCAGGGAGTTAATGTTGTAAAAGTGATACAGAACCCCGCAGGCAGGCAAGGGCAATTAGACATCGCCCAGGCAGGCAAGGGCAATTTGACACTGCCCAGGCAGCAACAAGCTCCAGGGTGGGCCGACACCAGGGACAATGGAAAGGGGATCGGCAATTCACGCCATCACGAGGAACAATGCATCCCGTGATGGGACCGATAACACCCTCCATCAGAGTGCTTAGAAACAGCCAAACGGGCCATCAGAGAGGAATGCCTGGGAATAATCCTTTTGTTAACAGCAATCTCAGCTCATGCTGGAGGTGTGGGGGTAGACACACTGCCAAAAGCTGTAGGTTCCAGCTTTACACCTGTAGGATTTGTAATGTCAGTGGACACATGGCCAGGATGTGCAAAAAGGCAGTAGCGAGGCTAGTCTGTGAGACAGAGGAACCAGACGAGGAGTCTGAAATGCAGGATGAGGCCTGGGGAACAAATATGGATGCTGAAGTTCAGAGAGTTCATGTGGCTGATGTCCACAGCTCATACACTAAAATGCCACCCATGATGATGAGTCTTACTGAATGGCATCCCGGTGCACATGGAGCTGGATACGGGAGCTAGCCAGTCACTCATGAGCGCCCAACAATTTGAGACTATGGCCACACAGAGCTAGCAGGCCCAAACTGGAACGCATTGAGACGCAGCTACGTACGTACACCAAAGAGATAATTCCTGTGCTGGGCAGTGCAAACTTGGTGGTAACGCATAATGGATCACAGAACCAGCTGCCACTCTGGATTGTTCCGGGAAATGGCCCCGTGCTTTTGGGGCGGAGTTGGCTAGCTGAGATGAATTGAAAATGGGGGGATGTGCACGCCATTTCATCCGTGGAGCGAAGTTCATGCTTGCAGGTATTGCAAAGATTCGAGTCACTCTTTCAACCCGGTGTCGGAACGTTCAAAGGGCACTATAGTGATACGCATCACTCCGAACGCCAGACCAGTGCACCACAAAGCCAGAGCAGTGCCATACGTGATGCTTGAGAAAATTGAAAGTGAACTGGACAGGCTGCTCAGAGAGGGCATAATTTCGGCCGTTGAATTCAGCGACTGGGCAAGTCCCATCGTTCCCGTCCTCAAAGCAGATGGCTCGGTCAGGATTTGTGGCGACTACAAAGCCACCATCAACAGAGTGTTGCTGCAATACCCACTTCCGAGAGCGGAGGACCTCTTTGCCATGCTGGTAGGTGAAAAGCTGTTCACTAAGCTGGACCTCACTTCGGCCTACATGACTCGGGAACTGGCTGAAGATTCCAAGCTCCTGACCACCATCACGACGCACAAAGGATTATTTGTCTACAACAGGTGCCCGTTTGGCATTCGTTCAGCAGCAGCTATCTTTCAGCGAAACATGGAAAGCTTGCTCAAGTCCATCCCTGGAACGGTCGTATTCCAAGACGACATCCTTATAACGGGTCAAGACACCGAGGAACACCTCCGCAACCTGGAGGAGGTGCTACGCCGATTGGATCGGGTAGGCTTGCGGCTGAAAAAGGCCAAGTGAGTGTTTTTGGCCCCAGAGGTAGAGTTCCTGGGCAGGAGGGTTGCCGCAGACGGGATCTGGCCCGCTGAATCAAAAGCTGAGATGATTCGCCAGGTGCCCAGGCCCGGTAACACATCGGCGTTGCGATCATTCCTGGGATTCTTGAACTATTTTGGGAACTTTCTGCCAAACTTAAGCACATTGTTGGAGCCGTTACACATGCTCCTCCGTAAAGGGTGTGAATGGTTTTGGGGGGGATTGTCAAGCACGGGCTTTCAATAAGGCGAGGAACCTGCTGTGCTCCAACAAACTGTTGACTTTGTATGACCCCTGTTTTTAAAAAAAAAAAAATGGCTTTAACATGCGATGCGTCATCCTACAGGGTTGGGTGTGTTTTGCAGCAGGGTAACACTGACGGCCGACTCCAACCGGTGACTTACGCCTCCAGGTCGCTCTCCCAGGCAGAGCGTGGATACGGCATGGTCGAGAAGGAGGCACTCGCGCGTGTGTGTACGGTGTGAAAAAGATGCACCAGTAACTTTTCGGTAGACAGTTCGAGCTAGAGACTGGCCACAAGCCGTTAACATCCCTGTTGTCCTACAGCAAGGCTGTCAACACTAACGCGTCAGCTCGCATACAGCGATGGCCCTCATGCTGACTGCGTATGACTACACCATACAGCACCGGCCAGGCACCGAAAATTGCGCTGATGCACTCAGCAGGCTCCCACTGGCCACCAACTAGGGCGTGTCGGAGCAGAGCGCCGAGATGGTCATGGCCGTTGAGGCTTTTGACACTGCGGGCTCCCCCATCACAGCCCGGCAGATCAAACTCTGGACCAACAGGGACCCCCTCCTATCCATGATAAAGAAATGTGTCCTGACTGGGAATTGGGTGCCCACACACAGGGCATGCCCCGAGGAAGTCCGGTCATTTCGGAGATGGATGGATGAACTCTCCATCCAAGCTGACTGCCTGTTATGGGGCAGCCGGGTAATCATGCCCCAGAAAGGAAGGGAAGCGTTCATCAGGGAACTCCACAGCAAGCACCCTGGCATCGTGTTAATGAAGGCCATTGCCCAGTCACATGTATGGTGGCCAGGGATTGATTCCGATCTGGAACACTGGGTTCGCAAGTGCACGACCTGTGCCCAGCTGGGCAATGCCCCCAGGGAGGCTTCACTCAGCCCGTGGCCCTGGCCCAGTAGGCCATGGTCGCATATTCACATAGACTATGGGGGCCCGTTCATGGGGAAAATGTTCCTGGTCATTGTCGATGCATACTCGAAGTGGATCGAGTGCATCATATTAAACTCGTGCATGACATCCATCACACTGGAGAGTCTGCGTACGGTTTTCGCGACCCACGGCTTGCCGGACATCCTGGTCAGCGACAATGGCCCGTGTTTTACCAGCCATGAATTCCAGGAGTTTGTCGTGCAATGGGATCAAGCACGTCTGGACAGCGCCGTTCAAGCCGGCTTCCAATGGCCAGGTGGAACGGGCAGTCCAAGTCATAAAGCAGGGCATGCTACGCATCCAAGGACCCTCCCTTCAGTACCGCCTATCGCGCCTCCTGCTGGCCTACAGGTCCCAGCCGCACTCGCTCACTCGAGTCCTGCCAGCGGAACTCATCATGAAATGTACGCTCAAGATGTGGCTATCCCTCATTCACCCAGGCCTGGCAGACATTGTTGAGGGCAAGCGCCAGTCCCAAACCGAGCTCCATGATCGAGGCTCAAGGGGGAGGTGTATAGAAATAGATGACCTGGTATTTGTTCTTAACCATGCTTTGGGACCCAAATGGCTTGAGGGCACTGTAATCGGTAAAGAAGGAAACAGGTTCATGGTGGTCAGACTAAACAATGGACAGATATGCCGCAAACACTTGGACCAAGTAAAGACAAGGTTCAGCATAGACACTGAGGAACCGGAAGAAGAGCATGATGAGATAGCACCCACACCACTGCCAGCATACGAGCAACAGAGACAGCCCTCAGCATGCACAGTCCCGGTGGCCAGCCCGAACAGGCTGGAATCACCAAGTGACAGAGACGCGTGCTGAGGCTCAGCCACCAGAGCCACAACTGCGGCGCTCCATGAGAGAGCGTCGACCACCCGATAGACTTGACCTCTGAAACTAAAAGACTTGAGGGGGGAGGTGATGTCATGTATTTCACCATCTTGCAATGACAATAGTTATGTAACTGTAACTCATGCACACTGTACCTGTAACCTTGAAATGCACATCCTGACCACAGGGGTGAGCTTGCGGGCGACACTCCTCACCTGGGTTTCCAGGTATAAAATGGGAGGTTCCACCCAGGGTCATCACTCCTTGGTCCTGGGAATAAAGTGAAGGTCACAGAGTGACCGTGTATCATATATACATGCCTCGTGTGAGTTTATAACAAGGTGCAGAGACACTACAACCTTAGCTCCTTTTAATTAAACTCCAGAGTGTTGGTACAATGTGGGATGCCTGCTTTCTATACAGTGCTCCCAAGGGATGCTGGGATCCCTTGGGAATCCAACAGGTAGGCCCTCTGGTGGTGGTGTGATACTGGTTGCCAAGGGTTACATACATAACACTTATTTAATAGAAGATGCCAATATTTAGAAGCATGTTAGTGTAGTGATTGTTACTAGGCTAGTAATCAAGAGGTCTGGAGTAATAATCCATAGAGCATGAGGTCAATTCGTACAGTGGCAGTTTGAGGATTTGAATTCAGTTTACAATATCTAGAAATAAGCTTGGCATCATTAAGGAGACCATGAAGTTGACATAAAAACCCAACTGGTTTACTAATGTTCTTCAAGGAAGGAAACCGGTTGTCCTTGCCCAGTCTAGTCTATATGACTCCAGTCCCACAAAAACATGGTTGACTCTTAATTCCACTCTGAGTAGCTTGTCTGGCTAGTCATATCAAACTGCTACTGAGCACTGCCGATTCAAAAAGAAGGACCACCATCATCACCTCAGGGCAACTAGGGATGGGCAATAAATGTCAGCCTTGGAAATGATATCCACATCCCAAGAATGAATTTAATTTAAGAAAAAAAGAATGTAATGGCAGAGCAGTTTTTGCAGCCACCAGTAGTAGTCTACAAACTTAAAATTAAAAAAAAATTCTACCTCTAACGACATTTAAAGATGAGCATTGTATAAAAGTAGTCATCTCCTGTGGCATTACACATGGTAAGTTGGTAAGTATGGTCAGTTTTTTATACCTATCTCTGATCTTTTGTATTGCTGCCTCTGTCAATCTCGTGCACTCATTTTGTTATGTCTCAAATAAAGCAATGTGACTGAGTACTGTAGACTTGAGTAAGTGTGACCTTAGTCTCGTTATTCTTACTCCAGAGTGCTGGCACAGTTTGGGAGGCCTGCTTATATGCAGTGCTCCCAAGGGATGCTGGGATCCCTTGGGACTCCAACAGATGCGCCCTCTGGTGGCAGTAGAATGCTAGTTACAAGGTGTTGCATACGTAACACATTTAAGATATAAATTTAACCTCTTTGTACTCTGGTTTTTCAATATTTCTTTTAAGAAACTTTACTGAGTAATAGTTAAAAGAAAAATATTCCCAGCAGTATAGCTGACGGTATGTACTAATGCAATCATGGAAAATTGGAGGTATTGTGCATGCTCAAACTTTATGAAATTAATTCAGCTCAGTCATAGCTTGAGCAAAAATATTAAAGGCTGGATTTTCAGCTTTGCTTATTTTGGGGCGGTAGTGACGATGGGGTGGTAAAGTTTGCGCCCGGGAACAGTTTGTGCCTCAGTCTGCAAAATTTGGCAGCTGGGCCCAGAGTATGTGACGGAGTGCTAAGGGAGGCGTTGTAAGCCTGTGGAGGAAAAAAAAACCCACCAAAGACATTCCCAATGAATATCTCGCTCCACCACAAAATAAATCGCAAAAAAACAATCATACTTGCTTGAGGTTGGCATTACTCACCTCACTGCAGCCGCAACAGCTCGGGCAGTCCCAGCACGATGTTCTATGGATCGGGCGGGAGCCAAAAATCGAGCCGGTATTGCAATCTGGGGCGTTGCACACCGACTCGCCTCTCCTGGGGCGGTAATGCTCCGCGCCCCGCCAAACCGGCCCCGAAAATCCCGGCAGGGCGCTGGAAGCTGGCTGTCTGCCCGGAAGAGCTTACCATCACCATTGCTGCCCCTCTGGGGTGAAAACCGAGGCAGCAACCAACCAAAAATCATGTCCAGGCTTTTGGATGAGGTGGAGGTCTTTGAGTAAGTACTTTAATGAAAGCATTAAAAGATAGACACATTTAATTACGTGAAGTAATGTTTTAATAAACTTTGAACACTTCATGTCAGTAACTGAAAGGGGTTGGGGGGAGGAAAGTGACTGGCTGAGGAATATTCAGAGAGCGGTTTTGAGTGATTTGTGGCAGATCAGGAGGTGATGTGCACTCGCAAAATAGCTATTATACCACCTTTTTTAACATTGAGAAGACCTATGACCCTACCACCAACTGGTGTAACAGCTGAGTTTTCAATGAAAAGTGGACCCCGCCTACAAAATTTGAGGTATAATGGAATAATCTTGGAATGAAGTTTAGAAATGTATTGCTATTGCACTATAAAATGGTAGTATACACCAGTTTATAGTTGCTGTAAATAGAAGTATATAAAGATTAGCATTTTAACTTTATCACTCTCTCTTAAGGTGAGGGACTCAAAAGTGGAGGAGCTGACTGCTGCACTGAGTAAATACCAAAGTCAGCCTGCTCTTGTTGCTGCAAATTCTGAATCTATAACTGGACTGCTGGAGGAGTTGGCATGGTTTAAGGAGGAAGTTTCAAATGCACAATCTCGGCTGCAGAGTCTTCAGCTAGAAGCTGTTGTAAATGAAAATGGTAAGGGGCACACTTATTTGATCTGCAACACTTTTTTTTTGTGCCATGTAGAGCAATATATAATATACAAAACCTAGTTGTATCTGTAGTCAAATTTGGCCATTAATATAAGAATTAAGAGTAGGCGATATGGCCCCTCGAATGCACCGCCATTCAATAAGATCATGGCTGATCTTCAATCTCAACTCCCCTTTCTCACCTGATCCCCATATCCCTTAGTTTCCCCAAGAGTCCAAAAGTCTATCTATCTCAGCTTTGAATATACTCACGATTCACCTTCCACAGCCCTTTTGGAGCAGAGAATTCTAAAGATTCACACGCCCCTGGGTGAAGAAATGTTTTCTTATCTCAGTCTTAAATGGTTGACCCCTTATCCTGAGACTATTTTAGACTCTCCAGCCAGGAGAAACAACCTCTCAGCATCTATCCTCTCAATCCCCCTCAGAATCTTATGTTTCAATCGCCTCTCATTCATCTAAACTCAAGAGAGTATAGACTCTATATCTACTCAATCTCTCCTCATAAGACAACACCCTCATCCCAGGAATCAATCTCGTGAACCTTTGTCGCACATGTATGTCCTTTCTCAGAAAATGAGGCCAATACTGTGCACAGTACTCCAAGTGTGATCTCATCAAAGCCCTGTACAATTGTAGTAAGACTTCCTTACTCTTGTACTCCAACCCCCTTGCAATAAAGGCCAACATGCCATTTGCCTTCCTAATTGCTTGCTGTACCGGCATGCTAATTGTGTTTCCTGTACGAGGACCCTGAAATCTCTCTCATTGTTTTATTAAAAGCACTGTGTACACACATTCCAGAGTAGTTATTCTTTCCTTCTGTTTTGTTTTCTGTGGTGCTATTGTTTCAACTTTCCTCCCTTGATCACCACCAAAAACAAGATGGCCTTGGATTCTGGTCGGAGGCTTTCTTTCCACGAGCTCTGCAGCGCGTCCATATCTTCTAGATAAGGGCGGAGAAGCTGGAGTCACGTGGGCCTGGACCATCAATCACGGCACAGTATTCTCATTGATAGTAATGGGAACTCCGATTTTACGAGTTCCCATTACTGTCAGAGAATAACCCCCTAAAACACCCAAACCCAATATAATACATTTTTAAAAAACGCCACACATTTAAAATTTATTGAAATTGAAGTTAATTAAATGTTTTAGAAAAATATTTTTGGGATTTAAAAAAAAAAAAGTGTTTTAATAGGGTTTAAAATAAACTTGCCTTAGTGGACAGGGTTTTTATGATAAAGATATGTATTAAAATGTTATTTTTATATATTTTAAAACTCTCTTACGCTGGTATGAGTAAGCTATGCGTCTGTTTTTACCGGGCATAATAGTTTGAAGGACATTCGCTGGGCAAAAGATGGCCAAATAGCCCAATCTTGCCTGCATGGATGGCCTGCTCCCGGGGCTGCGGAAGATCTGTCAAGAGAAATCTTGACAGATTGGAAAAGTCGGTTTTCGGCGCATGCGCATTGCGGACCAAAAAATGGCATTTGCACGGCTTCGCCAGGTCCGTACATATTCCATACAGACCCAACGGGGCCGGAATTTCAGGGCCATTATCTGGTCATTCTGTCACTTGCTGTCTGTGTGCAATTAGTTGCTGGGTTTGTCTATCTAATGGTGACACTGTTTACAATATACATAGATGACCTGGAAGAGGGGACAGAGTGTAGTGTAACAAAATTTGCAGATGACACAAAGATTAGTGGGAAAGCAGGTTGTGTGGAGGACACAGAGAGGCTGCAAAGAGATTTGGATAGGTTAAGCGAATGGGCTAAGGTTTGGCAGATGGAATACAATGTCGGAAAATGTGAGGTCATCCACCTTGGGGGGGGGGGGGGAGAAAGGAAATCTAAAAGGGAATATTATTTGAATGGGGAGAAATTGCAACATGCTGTGGTGCAGAGGGACCTGGGGGTCCTTGTGCATGAATCCCAAAAAGTTAGTTTGCAGGTGCAGCAGGTAATCAGGAAGGCGAATGGAATGTTGGCCTTCATTGCGAGAGGGATGGAGTACAAAAGCAGGGAGGTCCTGCTGCAACTGTATAGGGTATTGGTGAGGCCACACATGGAGTACTGCGTGCAGTTTTGTTCACGTTACTTAAGGAAGGATATACTGGCTTTGGAGGGGGTACAGAGATGATTCACTCGGCTGATTCTGGAGATGAGGGGGTTACCTTATGATAGATTGAGTAGACTGGGTCTTTACTCATTGGAGTTCAGAAGGATGAGGGTTGATCTTATAGAAACATTTAAAATAATGAAAGGGATAGACAAGATAGAGGCAGAGAGGTTGTTTCCATTGGTGGGGGAGACTAGAACTAGGGGGCAGAGCCTCAAAATACGGGGGAGCCAATTTAAAACCGAGTTGAGAAGGAATTTCTTCTCCCAGAGGGTTGTGAATCTGTGGAATTTTCTGCCCAAGGAAGCAGTTGAGGCTAGCTCATTGAATATATTCAAATCACAGATAGATTGGTTAAAAATCTATCAGGGAATTAAGGGTTATGGGGAGCGGGCGGGTAAGTGGAGCTGAGTCCACAGCCAGATAAGCCATGATCTTGTTGAATGGCGGAGCAGTCTCGAGGGGCTAGATGGCCTACTCCTGTTCCTAATTCTTATGTTCTTATGTTCTTATTAATGTTGGGGAAGTCCAGAACCAGGGGCCACAGTCCAAGGATAAGGGGTAAGCCATTTAGGACCGAGATGAGGAGAAACTTCTTCACCCAGAGAGTGGTGAACCTGTGGAATGCTCTACCACAAAAAGTTGTTGAGGCCAATTCACTAAGGAGTTAGATGTAGTCCTTACTACTAGGGGGATCAAGGGGTATGGCGATCAATGGGGTACTGAAGTTGCATGTTCAGCCATGAACTCATTGAATGGCGGTGCAGGCTCGACGGGCCGAATGGCCTACTCCTGCACCTATTTTCTATGTTTCTATGACACTATTTCAAAAGTAATTCATTGTTTGTAAAATGCTTTGACATGATGATAAGGCACTATATAAACGCAAGTTCATTTGTTTTTCAAAAGATCATCATATAGAAGATGCTGATTGAATGCTGAATCCGGTGGTCACCTCCCTCCAGAACAGATATACAGTTTTGGATATTGTTGAGGGAGGTGGCTCATCAGGGGAAGGCAGCAGCAGCCAAGTTCATGGCACCAGGGGTGACTCTGCTGCACAGGAGGGCAGGAAAAAGAGTGGGAGAGCTATAGTGATGGGGGATTCTATTGTAAGAGGAATAGATAGGCGTTTCTGCGGCTGCAAACGCGACTGCAAGATGGTATGTTGCCTCCCTGGTGCAAGGGTCAAGGATGTCAGCTGTCGTGGTGCACATAGGTACCAACGATATAGGTAAAAATGGGATGAGGTCCTTCAAGCTGCATTTAGGGAGCTAGGAGTTAAATTTAAAAAAACAGGACCTCGAAGATAGTAATCTCAGGATTGCTACCAGTGCCACGTGCTAGTCAGAGTAGAATTGCAGGATAGTTCAGATGAATATGTAGCTTGAGGAATGGTGCAAGGGGGAGTGATTCAAATTCCTGGGACATTGGAACCGTTTCTTGGGGAGGTGAGACCAGTACAAACCGAATGGTCTGCACCTGGGCAGGACCAGAGCCAACGTCCTAGGTGGAGTGTTTGCTAGTGCTGTTGGGGATGGTTTAAACTAATATGGCAGGGGGATGGGATTCTATGCAGAGAGGCAGAGGGAAGTAAAATGGGGGCAGAAGCAAAAGGTAGGAAGGAGAAAAGCAAGAGTGGAGGGCAGAGAAATCAAGCGCAAAAAAAATCAAAGGGCCACATTACAACATAATTCTAAAAGGACAAAGTGTGTTTAAAAAAGCAAGCCTGAAGGCTCTGTGTCTCAATGTGAGGAGCATTCATAATAAGGTGGATGAATTAACTGCACAGATAGCTGTTAACGGATATGATGTAATTGGGATTACGGAGACATGGCTCCAGGGTAACCAAGGCTGGGAACTCAACATCCAGGGGTATTTAATATACAGGACGGATAGAAAGAAAGGAAAAGGAGGTGGGGTAGCGTTACAGGTTAAAGAGGAGATTGATGCAATATTAAGGAAGGACATTAGCTTGGATGATGTGGAATCTATATGGGTAGAGCTGAGAAACACCAAAGTGCAGAAAACGTTAGTGGGAATTGTGTACAGACCACCAAACAGTAGTAGTGAGGTTGGGGATGGCCTCAAACAGGAAATTAGGGATGCGTGCAATAAAGGTACAGCAGTTATCATGGGTGACTATAATCTACATATAGATTGGGCTAACCAAACTGGTAGCAATACTGTGGAGGTGGATTTCCTGGAGTGTATAAGGGATGGTTTTCTAGACCAATATGTTGAGGAACCAACTAGAGAGCAGGCCATCCTTGACTGGGTTTTGACTTGGGGAAGAGTGACCATAATATGGCAGAATTCTTCATTTAAGATGGAGAGTGACAGTTAATTCAGAGACTAGGGTGCTGAACTTGGAAAGGTAACTTCAATGGTATGAGACGTGAATTGGCTAGAATAGACTGGTGAATGATACTTAAAGGGTTGACAGTAGATAGGTAATGGCAGACATTTAAAAATCACATGGATGAACTACAATAATTGTACATCCCTGTCTGGAGTAAAAATAAAACCGGGAAGGTGGATCAACCTTTGCTTACAAGGGAAATTAGGGATAGTGTTAAATCCAAGGAAGAGGCATAAAAATTGGCCAGAAAAAGCAGCAAACCTGAGGACTGGGAGAAATTTAGAAATCAGCAGAGGAGGACTAAGGGTTTAATTAGGAGGGAAAAAAGAGTGAGAGGAAGCTTACAGGGAATATAAAAACTGACTGCAAAAGCTTCTATAGATATGTGAATAGAAAAAGATTAGTGAAGACTAATGTAGGTCCCTTGCAGTCAGAATCAGGTGAATTCATAATGGGGAACAAGGAAATGGCAGACCAATTGAACAAATAGTTTGGTTCCGTCTTCACTAAGGAAGACACGAATAACTTCCCGAAAATACGAGGGGACCGAGGGTCTAGCGAGAAGGAGGAACTGAGGGAAATCCTTATTAGTCAGGAAATGGTGTTGGGGAAATTGATGGGATTGAAGGCTGATAACTCCTCAGGATCTGAGAGTCTGCATCCCAGAGTACTTAAGGAAGTGACCCTAGAAATAGTAGGTGCATTGATGGCCATTTTCCAACATTCCATGGAATCTGGATCAGTTCCTAATGGACTGGAGGGTAACTAATGTAATCCCACTTTTTAAAAAAGGATGGACGAGAGAAAACATGGAATTATAGACCAGTTAGCCTGACATTGGTGGTGGGGAAAATGCTGGAATCAATTATTAAAGATGTAATAGCAGCACATTTGTAAAGCAGGGACAGGATCGGTCCAAGTCAGCATGGATTTATGAAAGGGAAATCATGCTTGACAAATCTTCTTGAATTTTTTGAGGATGTAACTAGTAGAGTGGACAAGGGAGAACCAGTGGATGTGGTGTATTTGGACTTTCAGAAGGCTTTTGACAAGGTCCCACCCAAGAGATTAGTGTGTAATATTAAGGCACATGGTATTAGGGGTAATGTATTGACATGGATAAAGAACTGGTTGGCAGACAGGAAGCAGAGAGTGGGAATAAATGGGTCCTTTTCAGAATGGCAGGCAGTGACTAGTGGGGTACCGCAAGGTTCAGTGCTGGGACCCCAACTCTTTACAATATATATTAATGATTTGGATGAAAGAATTGAGTGTAACATCTCCAAGTTTGCAGATGACGAGCTGTGAGGGGGACGCTAAGAGGCTGCAGTGTGACTTGGACAGGTTAGGTGAGTGGGCAAATGCATGGCAGATGCAGTATAATGTGGATAAATGTGAGGTTATCAACTTTGGTAGCAAAAACAGGAAGGCAAATTATTATCTGAATGGTGACAGATTAATAAAAGGGGCGGTGCAACAAGACCTGGGTGTCATGGTACATCAGTCATTGAAAGTAGGCCTATAGGTAGAACAGACAGTAAAGAAAGCAAATGGCATGTTGGCCTTCATAACAAGTGGATTTGAGTATAGGAGCAGGGAAGTCTTGCTGCAGTTGTACAGAGCCTTGGTGAGACCACACCTTGAGTATTGTGTACAGTTTTAGTCTCCTAATCTGTGGAAGGACATTCTGGCTATTGAGGGAGTGCAGCGAAGGTTCACCAGGCTGATTCCTGGGATGGCAGGCCTGACATATGAAGAAAGACTGGATCAACTAGGCTTATATTCACTGGAATTTAGAAGAATATGAGAGGATCTCATAGAAGTATATAAAATTCTGACGGGATTGGGCAGGATAGATGCAGGAAGAATGTTCCCGATGTTTGGGAAATCCAGAACCAGGGATCACAGTCTAAGGATAAGGGATAAGCCATATAGGACCAAGATGAGGAGAAACTTTTTCACCCAGAGAATTGTGAACCTATGGAATTATCTACCACAGAAAGGGATCGGGGGATATGGAGAGAAAGCAGGAGTGGGGTACTGAACATGCATGATCAGCTATGATATTGAATGGTGGTGCAGGCTCAAAGGGCTGAATGGCCTGCTCCTGCACTTATTTCTATGTTTCCATGTGGACTTTAAGCAGAGCAAAGGAATGGTGTTTTATCATTCATGACTTCTGAAAATCCATTTATGGTTCTTTTAGGTTCTATACCTAATTTTAAATTTTCAAGATTGATTTAAGAATGAAGGTTTAGTTTAAAATATGCTGTGACCAAACATGAAGGCAAAAATCATCTTTAGACCAGTCACGCCTTGTTTCATTTTATAATCTTGTACTTCTGTAAATTCTTTACTTTTTGGTAAATTACTGTATAATTCCAAGTACATGATAGATATATTTCCATTACTTCTGAAGTATGTAATGGCAGGTATTGTAAATTTGTTTACAAGTTGCACAATTTCCTTTTTCTCTCTCCAAATTTTGGAGTTACTGTTGTGGGGGTGGTGGGGGGGAATGCCTTAGCACTTTTGTTTTAGTATTTATAAAAAAGGTGCAGAAATAATTCAGAAAACTATTGGCCTCAACAGTAGTGAGTGAACTGCTAAGGACTTTAATTGATATAGCACTTTGTACATGAAGCATTTTGAAATTAGATAGTGAATTACTTTGTCATGGCAAACATTGTACACATGATCCCACACAGACAACACAAAGGGATACTCGTGAGCACTTAGTAAGACATGGGAAGGTGGCCAACAGATTTTTTTAAATCGTGCTTGAGTAGATTGCTGAATATATGGGGAAAGGGAATGCAGTACTTGTGAATATATTTGCACTTTCAAAAGCACTTGATAAAATGTCAAGATATTTGCTGGGAAGAGTTAAGATGGCTGATAATAAATATGCAGCATGGCTAGTGGTTAAAGGACACAAGTTGGAATAAATGGATATTTCTTGATTGAAATGTGGCGTGCCCCAGGGACCACATCTCCATATGGGCAAAGAGAGAATTGTATCAAAATTTGGAGCAGGAGGAGTAAGTCAGGGAGTGTCGTCGCAGAGGCCTATAAAGGCCCAGCGGCAGCATCGAGAGGCAGTCGGAGGAGGAGGGAGTCGGGGAGCATCATCGGAGAGGCCAGCCAGTGCAGCTAAAAGGGCAGAAGGTAAACAAAGAAGTAGAAATAAATCGAAAGGTGACGTCACAGCCAAGGGGGTAAGTGATTGGCTGGTGATTGGTGAGTAAGTACTGATACTTTATCAGTAAGTAACCTTTAGCATTATTGCCAAATTAAGTTAACCTAACGGTTAAGTCATGACAGCAGAGCTAGGACACGTGTTATGCTCCTCCTGTGCTATGTGGGAAGTCAGGGACGCTTCCAGTGTCCCTGATGACTACATGTGCGGGAAGTGCATCCGCCTGCAGCACCTGACAGACCGCATTGCGGCACTGGAGCTGCGGGTGGATTTATTCTGGCGCTTCCGCGCTGCTGAGGATGACATGAATAGCACGTTTAGTGAGTTGGGCTTACCACAGGTAAAGGTTACACAGCCAGATAGCGGGTAGGTGACCAACAGGAAGAGCAGTAGAAGGAAGGTAGTGCAGGGGTCCCCTGCGGTCATCATCCCCTGCAAAACAGATACACCGCTTTGGGTACTGTTGAGGGGAATGACTCATCAGGGGAGAGCAGCAGCAGCCAAGTTCATGGCACCATGGGTGGCTCTGCTGCACAGGAGGGCTGGAAAGAGTGGGAGAGCCATAGTGATAGGAGATTCTATTGTAAGGGGAATAGATGTTTATGCGGCCGCAACCGAGACTCCAGGCTGGTATGTTGCCTCCCTTGTGCAAGTGTCAAGGATGCCTCTGAGTGGGTGCAGGATATTTTGAAGGGGGAGGGTAAACAGCCAGTTGTCGTGGTGCATATAGATACCAACGATATAGGTAAAAAAACGGGATGAGGTCCAACAAGACGAATTTAGGGAGCTAGGAGCTAAATTTTAAAAGTAGGACCTCAAAAGTAGTAATCTCAGGATTGCTACCAGTGCCACGTGCTAGTCAGAGTAGGAATTGCAGGATAACTCAGACGAATATGTGGTTTGAGTGGTGCAGAAGGGAGGGATTCAAATTCCTCGGACATTGGAACCGATTCTGGGGGAGGTGGGACCAGTACAAACCGGACGGTCTGCACCTGGGTAGGGCCGGAACCAATGTCCTCGGGGGAGTGTTTGCTAGTGCTGTTGGGGAGGGGTTAAACTAATATGGCAGGGGGATGGGAACCTATGCAGGGAGACAGAGGAAAGTGGAATGGGGGCAGAAGCAAAAGATAGAAAGAGAAACCAAAGCAAAAAGGGCCACATTACAGCAAAATTCTAAAGGGGCAAAGGGTGTTAAAAAGACCAGCCTGAAGACTCTGCCTCAATGCGAGGAGTATTCGCAATAAGGTGGACAAATTAACTGCGCAGATAGCAGTTAATGGATATGATGTAATTGGCATCACAAAGACATGGCTCCAGGGTGATGAAGTCTGGGAACTCAACATCCAAGGGTATTTAACATTTAGGAAGGATAGACAGAAAGGATAAAGGAGGTGGGGTGGTGTTGCTGGTTAAAGAGGAAATTAATGCAATAGTAAGGAAGGACATTGGCTTGGATGATGTGGAATCGGTATGGGTGGAGCTACGGAATACCAAAGGGCAGAAAACGCTAGTGGGAGTTGTGTACAGGCCACCAAACAATAGTAGTGAGGTTGGGGACAGCATCAAACAAGAAATTAGGGATTCATGCAATAAAGGTACAGCAGTTGTCATGGCAACTTTAATCTATATATTGATTGGGCTAACCAAACTGGTAGCAATGGGGTGGAGGAGGATTTCCTGGAGTGTATTAGGGATAGTTTTCTAGACCAATATGTCGAGGAGCCAATGAGAGGGCTGGCCATCCGAGACTGGGTGATGTGTAATGAGAAAGGACTAATTAGCAATCTTGTTGTGTGAGGCCCCTTGGGGAAGAGTGACCATAATGTAGAATTCTTTATTAAGATGGAGAGTGACACAGTTATTTCAGAGACTAGGGTCCTGAACTTAAGGAAAGATAACTTCGATGGTATGGGACGTGAATTGGCTAGAATAGATTGGCGAGTGATATTTAAAGGGTTGACAGTGGATAGGCAATGGAAAAGATTTAAAGATCACCTGGATGAACTTCAACAATTGTACATCCCTGTCTGGAGTAAAAATAAAACTGGGAAGGTGGCTCAACCATGGCTAATAAGGGAAATTAAGGATAATGTTAAATCCAAGGAAGAGGCATATAAATTGGCCAGAAAAAGCAGCAAACCTGAGGATTGGGAGAAATTGAAAATTCAGCAGAGGAGGACAAAGGGTTTAATTACGAGAGGGAAAATAGAGTACGAGAGGAAGCTTGCTGGGAACATAAAAATGACTGCAAAAGCTTCTATAGATATGTGAAGAGAAAAAGATTAGTGAAGACAAACGAAGGTCCCTTGCAGTCAGATTCAGGTGAATTTATAATGGGGAACAAAGAAATGGCAGACCAATTGAACAAATACTTTGGTTCTGTCTTCACGAGGGAAGACCCAAATAACCTTCCGGAAATACTAGGGGACCGAGGGTCTAGTGAGAAGGAGGAACTGAAGGAAATCCTTATTAATGGAAAATTGTGTTGGGGAAATTGATGGGATTGAAGGCCGATAAATCACTGGGGCCTGATAGTCTGCATCCCAGAGTACTTAAGGAAGTAGCCCTAGAAATAGTGGATGCATTGGTTTTCATTTTCCAAAAGTCTATCAACTCTGGATCGGTTCCTATGGACTGGAGGGTAGCTAATGTACCACTTTTTAAAGAAGAGAGAGAGAGAGAAGGCGGGTAATTATAGACCGGTTAGCCTGACAGTAGTGGGAAAATGTTGGAATCAATTATTAAAGATGAAATAGCAGCACATTTAGAAAACAGTGATGGGATTGGACCAAGTCAGCATGGATTTATGAAAGTGACATCCTGCTTGACAAATCTTCTAGAATTTTTTGAGCATGTAACTGGTAGAATGGACAAGGGAGAACCAGTCGATGTGGTGTATTTGGACTTTCTAAAGGCTTTTGATAAGGTCCCACACAAGAGATTGGTGTGCAAAATTAAAGCACATGGTATTGGGGGTAATGTACTGACGTGGATAGAGAACTAGTTGGCAGACAGGAAGCAGAGAGTCGGGATAAACGGGTCCTTTTCAGAACGGCAGGCAGTGACTAGTAGCGTACTGCAGGGCTCAGTGTTGGGACCCCAGCTATTTACAAAATACTTTAATGATGATTTGGATGAGGGAAATGAGTGTAATATCTCCAAGTTTACAGATGACACTAAGCTGGGTGACAGTGTGAGCTGTGAGGGTGACTTGGACAGGTTAGGTGAGTGGGCAAACGAGTGGCAGATGCAGTATAATGTGGATAAATATGAGGTTATCCACTTTGGTGGCAAAAACACGAAGGCAGCAGATTAGGAAAAGGGGAGTTGCAATGAGACCTGGGTGTCATGGTACATCAGTCATTGAAAGTTGGCATGCAGGTGGTGAAGAAGGCAAATGGTATGTTGGCCTTCATAACTAGAAGATTTGAGTATAGGAACAGGGAGGTCTTACTGCAGTTGTACAGGGCCTTAGTGAGACCTCACCTGGAATATTGTGTTCAGTTTTGGTCTCCTAATCTGAGGAAGGACATTCTTGCTATTGAGGGAGTGCAGCAAAGGTTCACCAGACTGATTCCCGGGATCGCAGGAATGACATGAGGAGAGACTGGATCACTGGGCCTGTATTCACTGGAGTTTAGAAGGATGAGAGGGGATCCCATAGAAACATATAAAATTGTGACGGGACTGGACAGGTTAGATGCAGGAAGAATGTTCCTGATGTTGGGGATGTCCAGAACCAGGGGACATAGTCTAAGGATAAGGGGTAAGCCATTTAGGACTGAGATGAGGTTAAACTTCTTCACTGAGTTGTTAACCTGTGGAATTCTCTACCGCAGAGAGATGTTGATGCCCGTTCATTGATATATTCAAGAGGGAGTTAGATATGGCCCTTACAGCTAAAGGGATCAAGGGGTATGGAGAGAAAGCAGGAAAGGGGTACTGAGGTGAATGATCAGCCATGATCTTATTGAATGGTGGTGCAGGCTCGAAGGGCAGAATGGCCTACTCCTGCACCTAATTTCTATGTTTTTATGTTTCACCAACGATGCCAAATTAGGGAACTGGAAAGCTAAGTAGATAAGCATGAGATCAAGGAAGGACATAAAAGTTAGGAGAGCAGACAAATATTTGACACGTATGTTCAGGTGAAGTATATTTTGAGGAAAAGGAACAGAGAATGGAAATGTGCCCTGAACAGTAAAATGGATAAATCTAGGGGTACAAATATAAATCTTTTTTTTTAAAAAGCAAAATTGCTGTTGGTAAAAGCCATAAAAAAGATAAATGGATTCGGGAGCATTGATTTCAAAAGCAAGGTGGTGATGATGATCCTGTATCAGACATTGATTGCTGTATGCAGTTGTGGTAACCCATTATGGAAAGGATGTTTGAGCCGTGGAAAATGATTTAATCAGATGATGCCAAGGATGAGAAGATATAGTTATGATATTTACTCGGGCTGTATTCAATGGAGCAGAGGGGATCTTGTAGAAATGTTCAATATTTTGTGTGATTAATTTCATTGCTTGGTGAAACTTGAGGCTCAATTTTTTTTAGAATTAGTACTGGAATCATAAATTTTGAGGTTTAAAGGATTTTTTTTCAGGCAAAGGATTTAGAATATGGAACATTTTTACAAGTGGCTGTATTTAAAAGGGACTTTAACACCAGGAGGAAAAAAAATTAAGGTTACAGTGAAAGACTTTCCACTTCATCGCTGGGCTATTGTCCATATATCGCCCAAAACAGCCTGTTAGCGCCCATTTTGATTTGAAAAATGGAAAATTAGGCTGGAACATCACTGTAAAATTCTCCAACTTTCGGCGCTCATCGCTGAGGTGATTGCCCACACATCGCGCAGCGCAACTTTCGGCACATCGCTGGGCTGATCGCTCACCGCGAACATCGCTGGAGAATAGTTGCTTTTCCCGGGCCTTCCTCACAGAAATCGGCACTACGGACGCCATTTTGAACGTCTGAGGAAGGGAGGAGGCTGCTCAAAGAAGAGGGCTTATAATTTGTGAGTTATTTAAGGGCCTTTTACAATTAGATCCACTCAAATTTAAACTTGTATTTAGAATTATATTTGCATTTATTTTATTAGAAAGGACAGTTTAGTAGTAGAAAGGGCATTTATGTCAACAGTGAAAGTGATAGTAATAGTAATAGTGATGGGGGCTGTAGCTTCTCTACCATTGTAAGTGCACAGCTGCTGGCATCTGAGCTTGAGTTAAATGAAGGATTTAGTGAAGGTCAATTGAAGAGGTTGCAGACTAACACGTGGGCGTAGGAGGAGACCGTACAGCCGAAGAACTTGGAGAAAAGCAATCTTACCTCGACTTGTCTGACAATGCATGCCTTCGGAGGCTGCGCTTCAGAAAGGAGGTCATCGATGAGCTATACCAGCTCATCAAGGGGGATCTGCAGCCTATCAGGACCACATTGTCTGTTGAGGTTAAGGTTACTACAGCACTATCCTTCTACCCATCGGGCTCCTTTTAGGCTTCAGCTGGCGACATCTGTGGTATCTCTCAGCATGCCACACTGCTCCATTCGACAGGTGACTCAAGCCCTTTATGCTCGCAGGATGGACTTTATAAGCTTCCCTATGACCAGGG
Organism: Pristiophorus japonicus; assembly: GCF_044704955.1. NCBI lineage: Eukaryota > Metazoa > Chordata > Chondrichthyes > Pristiophoridae > Pristiophorus > Pristiophorus japonicus. The sequence goes on from NC_091977.1 coordinate 414,053,645, forward strand.
AGGCACAGACCGGGAGGGCCTTGGCTTTCTCGAATAGCAAACTTCCCCAAGGTGCAGGGAGCAATAGACTGCATGAATATTGCCCTGAAAGCACCTCTACAGAAACCGGAGGAGTTTAGTAACCAAAAGGAATTCTATCCCCTGAATGTGCAGCTCATTGTCGACCACAACCAAATTATCATGGAAGTTAATGCTAATTTTCCAGGCAGCATCCATGATGCGCACATCCTGTGTGAGAGTGCTGTCTCTGACCTGTTTGACAGTCAGCCACAAGCTCATGGTTGGATGCTGGGGGATAAAGGATATAGCCTTGCCAGCTGGCTCATGACTCCCCTGCGTAATCCCCTTACTGAAGCCGAGAAGCGTTACAACGAAAGCCACATAGCTACATGCAACATCGTGAAAGACAATTGGAGTCCTCACAGTGCTTCAGATACCTGGACCACCCTGGAGACAGCCTACAGCACCACCCTGACCATGTCGCTGAGTTTATTTTGTGTTGCATGTTACATAACCTAGCTATAAGGAGAGGACAACAATTGCCAGATGGAGCTGCTGGTCCACAAGAAGGATTGGAGGAGAAGGAGGCGAAGAGGTTGGTGAGCAACTCTGGGAGGTCAATCAGCCTGGCGATGAACCCATGGCCCCCCGCAAGACTGGAAAAATCCCATGGGAGTTACGCGGCTGCAAAATTGTTGCATCAGCAGCTCCTAAATGAACGCTTTGCATGAACTTTGACTACAGTTACAGTTATGGTTAACGCAAAACAATGGTTGCATTTGCGTTGTTGCGTTTCATCCTTGTTGGGCTGGCCTGGCCATTGTTTTACAACAGATTTTCCGTAACTTATGTTATTAGAAGAAAATGCTCAACAATTGTAAATTGTAATTTTTTTTATTAAACTAACAATTTATTTTAACAACCACTCCCCCCCACCCCCCCACCCCGCCCGCCCCCCCCCCTCCAAAAACCACACCAACAGTAAAACAATAACAATATGTCGACACCTGAGGCCACATTTTCCTCCAGATCCTCTTCCACCCCGTATTTTAGCCCCACCCACCCAATTTGGTCCCCTGTTGACACTGAGATGTCATGGGCATATAGCTGGCAATGGCGAGACTTCCTGCCATGGTTGGGGAGATGGAGGGGGAGGTGAAGCATGGGGATTGCCTTCTGAGTCAGCAGGAAGTGCTTCCTCCTGACCCGCTGGCGTCTGCGGCATCACTGTACGTTCAGTGCCGTGTTCCGCGAACAGTGCATGCCGCAAGGCGTTGGTGGCGGCGATCTGCTCCCGCATCTTCACGAACGTCTGCTGTGACACCCGGGAGAAGGCCACAAACGCCTGGAGATGGTCGCAACTTACTGTGACGGTCTCCTCGCATGGTTGAGTCAAGTCCTCCATGCGATCGGCCAGTGTAGGCATGTGCTCTACTCGCTGACTCGACCTCCGTGGGATCTGCGAGAGCACTAATGTGCGCCTTGGCGTCGCCAGCTGCATGCCGCTTGGTTCCGCTGCATCTTCGGTCGAAGATGACGACGTTATGGCCACAGGTCCAACAGGTGAAATGCTCGGGGCATCATCCTCCTCTATCAGTTTCCAGCTCTGATATAGATCTGTACTGGGCCTGGTCATCGTCATCCTCCCCCTCCTCTCCACCTGTGAGGACCACCTGCATCCATGAGGGCGCATCGGTGTTGTAGGACCTGCAAAACACAATTGAGCTTATTAGAGCGGAAGGGTACACATTTTTGCGCTGCACTGGCATACGAAGCAGGAGCATCACTACTACAATAAATGAGACCAAGAGACATTATATAATACATCATAAGTTAGTACATATGGTAGTACATCTATGTGGAACTGAGTGACAGAAAGCTGTGAAGGCAGGATCAGTCGGAGATAGACAGAATGATTATGGGGAGCGTACATTCGTATATTGTAATAAAATGACGTTATATTACTTTAACACTGCTGGACACATTACTCACGTAACCCATCCGAGGGCTCTGCAGCACCACGGGTGGTGGCCGCATGACTTTAACATAGATTAACATAGACTTTGGCTCCCGACCAGCCGCCGCACCCTCCTGAAGGTCGGAAAGTGGCTGAATAAGAGCAGGGCCCCCTCCGGTGTGTGTCTGCTGTGCCCTGTTGTTAGATATCTTCCTCTGCTAACGTGCAAAGTACCTAGAGCATAGCATTAGCTATATCATGGAACGATAACAGTTTCCAACTTTATATGCTAATAGGGTTTTTATCCACAATTTATGCACGGTTATAACAAAGGTCGGGTTTAGGAGCTAATGATTGACACAAACATCCCTGTCAACTACAATCTCCATTGAAGTCGGCAATGACTGGAGCTAATGTACAAAAGTGTCCCACTGTGTAAGTGACAGCAGCCACGGAGACTTAAAAAGGGCAAGGATTCATAGCCCTGTCCAGATCTTAACTACAAAATTTAATTCAATGTAGGAGATTTACTATTATAATTACAATGTTAATCAATACAATATAAAATCTGTACTTACTCTTGTTGATGCCACAAGGCTGTTCCAATGCTTGCGGCACTGGTCGGGCCCCCTCACCTCGTGGGACACCAAGGAGGCAACATCCGTGATCTTGCACCAAATTTTCCGGTACACTCTGGGTGGAGGTTTCCCACTACCACCCCGGGTTAATTCGGCCCACCTGGAGTGCACCTCCTGGACAAGGACCTCGTTGGAAAAAGGCTTTGCCCTCTTCCGACCCCTCCCCCACACTATGAGGACATGATCTTTTTTGTATCTTTTATTTATCTCTCTCTTAAATCTCTTATCTCTTCTTTATCTCCCTCTCCCCGCAACGGTCTTCTGCACATGTGTGGATGACCCATGACCTCCCAAAGCGCGGGAAAAGCTGTCCTCCAAAAAAGAAATCACTTGCGCAGTAGGCCATTCCTAGGGAAGCTTATCGTTTCACCCATTTCACATTGCTAAGGCAAAAATTGCAATCAAAAAAATAGGCGGTGTTCCAGCGATCAGTAAGGCTGTTACATCGCCCACTTTTTAGGCAATAGCCAGCAAAGTGGAAAGTCTAGCCTCAGGAATCAGATGGCCTTAATAGGAGCATTAGCACCAGTGTAAGCATGGTGGATCAAATGACGACCTCCTGTACTGAAATTTATATTAAGGAATTTCCTATTTTCTTTGAAATTTGTATGATTCAAAAGCTGTACATTTAGTTAGTTGTGTGTTTCCCTGTTTATGTAATGTAAGTTCCTATGATAGAGCGTCAATGATCTAGTCTTATTTTATAATTTTACATATTAAATAATTCTGTTGCTAGAGCCCACAATATTTGTAGTTGTATTTAAGTGTAATCCTCACATTAATTGTACAGCAATCTATTCGGTCAATCCAAACTTGATCTCCTCTAACCTAACCTATCTATTGGGAAGATGTTTAAATTACTTTTGAATGTTTTATGCTCTACATGAGAGCTGGGCTTTTGAGACCTGTAAAAAGTCTATTGGTGTCCTTTTGCACTTTTTCATTTATAATCATTCTTCTGTTTTCTCTCTCACTGAGTATACATCTGTAATTAGATATTTTAGTCAAAAATGATTATGCAAGAAAAGACTAAAAAATTATTTTCTCCACAGAGTTAAACCGATATAAAGAATTATATAAGAGTAAAGTCATATCTGAAGAACAGTCTGCGAAACTGCTTGAACAAAAGGATCAGGTATTATGCATTACCGCAATGAATGCTTCCAATTCAATTTGCTAAAATCATATGTCATGGTATTGAGGGCTAAGCTGGCACCAGCCCAATAGGACGAATGGCCTCCTTCTGTGCTAGAATCATAGAATGATTACATGATAACCTTAGCTTCTCAAAAGCATCATCTAACTAGACCCTAATATTTTATCTGATCGCTATCGTAATGTCTTTCTGATCATGCATATATTTTAGTTAAACTTTTAAACAGACAAATGTAGACAATACATATGAATTTTAAACTGCCATTTATTAACTTCTGGTATTAGGTAACTAGGTTCTTGACTAAGGAGATTTGTACATCTCTGCAGGAGGCAGAGAAAAAATATCAAGAAAGTAATGAAGAATTGAAGAAACTTAATTGGACTATAACAAAGCAGGTATACTTTTTAATATAAGTGCTTTTATTCCCTGTTAAACTGCACATGGAATCTTGACATAACTATTTAGCTATATTACCAAAATTAGTTGTAATTTTGACCCGTGTAATTAGATATAGACCACACTTAAAATGTGCAATGTATTTTTTTTTAAAACAGGTTTTGGGTTTTTCTGGAAAAATGTGGGAAAAGCTTAAAATTGAATTTATTAAATGGTGGAGATTGAGATAGAATGAAGTAACGGAGAGGGTTGATCAGAGTAGTGCAGTTGATGTTGTGTATATGGACTTTCAAAAGTAATTTGATAAAGCATTTGATAAAGTCGGGGCAAAGGAGTGGTGTGACAATGTAGAGGCATGAGTTCGGGGCCCAGGAGAGGCATGAGTTCGGGGCCCAGGGGCAGCACGGGCCAGCCCACACTGCAATATGTGTGCGCACTAGGTCCATGCAGCAGAGCTGGTCTCCAGTTGTCTTGGTTAATCCTTGCCACTGGACCAAGACCTAGCTCTGTCAAGCCCGTCTGGTGGCTGGTGTGCAACGGCCACCACACGTTGTTAAAACCCACGCAGGGGCATCTTCTACCCTTCAAGATTTAGTTTGGGACCTGGAATTTTAGTTCCTTCACTGAAACACCTGTGAACTTTTTGACATGGAAGCAAGTCATCCTCGATTTGAGGGACTGCCGATGATGATGACATAATAGACTTGTTTGTTAGCAAAATTAAAAACCATGGGATTAAAGGGACAGTTACAGCATAGATACAAAATTGGCTTTGGGGCAGAACAGTAGTGGCGAATTGTTGTTTTTCAGACCGGAGGGAAATATACAATGGTGTTCCCCAGTGGTCGGCATTGGCATCACTGCTCTTTTTGATTGTACATTAATGATTTGGACTTTGGTAAACGGGGCATAATTTTAAAGCTTGCAGATGGCACAAAAATTGGGAATGTGGTAAATAATATGGAGGATAGTAACATCGACTTTGGGAGGACATAGACTAGTGAAATGGGCAGACACATGGCAGATGAAATTTAATGTAGAGAAGTGTGAAGTGATACAATTTGGTAGAAAGAATGAGAAGAGGCAACATGAAATGAATGGTACAATTTTAAAGGGGGTGCAGGAATAGAAAAGTGTGTGTAGTTCGAATCTAGGCACTGAACTTTAGGAAGGATGTCCAGGCCTTGGAAGGTGCAGAAGAGATTTACTAGAATGGTGCCTGGGATGAAGGACTTCAGTTATGTGGGGGGACTGGAGTAGCTGGTATTATTTTCAAAGAGAAGATTAAGAAGGGATTTGATAGAGTAAATAAGGAGAAACTGTTTCCAGTGGCAAAGGGTCAGTAACCAGAGGACACAGATTCAAGATGATTGGCAAGTGCCAATGTGGAGAAAACATTTTTTTTTTTCTATGCAGCGAGCTACAACCTGGAATGCACTGCCTCAAGAGATGGTGGAAGCAGATTCAAAAGTAACTTTTAAGAGGGAATTGGATTAATACTTGAAAGGGAATAAAGGGCTATGGGAAAAGAGCAGGGGAGAGGATCTCGACCAAGGAGAAGGAACAGGGATGATTCATCAAATGGTCGCCTACTGAGCCATATTCTACTATGATACTATAAATGATTAAAAATAATTAGATGCAAACAGGTCATTTGACTTGATCAGAGGATATAAGCATAAAATCATTCAGCTCCAAGTGAGATTAGAATCCTCTTTCCCAGAAAGTAAATATTACATCCAAATTATCTAATTTAAAAATAGAATCAAGGGTGATGGAGTATGGGGTACAATATTTGAGAACTAATCTGCTGCTGAGACCATGAAAAATGTAATTTTCCAGAATGCAGGTAGTTGGGCAATATAATGTAAATGATGTTTTGATATTGTGAAACTCCAGTAGATCCCCTGCACTGGATGTGCACTTGGGGAAATTTCAACAGTGTCCAATTGGGTAGTGCAGTTGATGGGTAATTTGTGTGTAGTCTCTGAATGCAACACAATTAGACCATTCAGTCCATGCTTATTGGCTTACTTCCCAAGGTTTCTGTACTTTGTAGAGGAAAATGGTCAATTTTGTTCCACAGTTCATAATTCAAACAAAACTCTCAACTTTATGCTTTTTCTAAAATGTGTGTGAAATGCTGATACATGGATTTGCTACTTTTAGTATTTCAAACTCTATCATTAAAAAAATAAATTACTAGCCCAAGCAATTTAAGGAATAATTCTATAAAATAATCTGAATAAATTGCCCATAGTAAATCCTGTGAATTCTGTATTATTCTAGAACTATTCGGGTACTAAAGATTTGCACAAAACCAAACTTTTTCTGAATAATACTTCCTAAAATTCCCTTTTTATTCTGTTCCACGTCACCACCTAAGGAGAAAATGTTTAAGGAGGTTGAAGAAGAACATGTTGGTCAAATCAATCAACTGCAAGATAAGGTGTCGAAACTCCAGGAAGAGCTTACGCTTGCTACTAAGCTATCTAATGCTGAAAGACCACCACAAATGAAAAAAAGGCTGTTTGCAAATTTAACTGGATCCAAACTGGCAGTTGGCTCACCTTCTAAAACAAGTTTGTTTAAATCCAGGGAGCTGACTCCCCGACTGAAAGTTAAAAAGAATGCAGTGTCTGGAAAATTCCCATCACTACCAAGTAAAGCTCATGAATAATTCATTGTTAGCTCATGTTCAGTCTAATTATACATGTCTTTTAATACTTAGTCTTGTTATTTGAAATGTAAGCAAATAAAAGTTGAATTTTTTAAATAACTAACAGCCACTGGCTTTTAGTATTTTATAGTGACTGAATATTGCAGCATGCCACAATACTACTGCAGGCAGTGAGGGCAAGAAGCTTGAAGAAGGTCAGTTAAGGACAACCAGAGCATTTCATAATAAGGAAATAGAAAAGTGGGCTACAGAGAACAAGATTAATTCAGGGAAACGTTTACTAGTAGATGGATGCTTAAAGATGAAATGAACCCTTTTATAAAGCAAGATTACTCATTAAATTTTGGCCATGGACCTCAATCTCAAGCAGTGGCTTGTTCAAGCACAGCTCTTGTAAAGCTTTTGAAGGAGGCTGAAATCGGGACTGCCAATATTAAATAAATCTTTGAATATGCACACATCACGGAAAATGTTGTATCTAAGTGTTGACCCATGCCAAAAACACTAACCTGGTTATAAGTGGAAAGCTGTATCAGACTTGTCAGAGGACAGCTTGTCTGTCCTATTACTGCTAATGACTGTTCAGGGTAATTGCTATTCAGTTAGGAATCATGTCACTTAAAAAAATCATCTGGAGGAGATGGGCTTACATCAGCAAGGTAGGCTATTTGTATATTTAAGAATAAATAAATCTGGTTATCCACTATACTATCATTAACATTTTAATAATGAAAAGGGACTACTGTGTCAGCTATTTTCAATCACTAAAAATCTATGGAGAATGGTGATCATTGCTTCTCATATTTGAGCCTTGTCTTCCTAACTTATAGTGATGGGCAGTTAAATGTGGTTCTCACTTTCATCACATTAAATAGAGCTAATAATTCGTCCTTCAGGATATATTCCTTGTGTGCACTTACTTTCTCTAGCTGGAGGGTAAAAGGAAAATGTTGTAAAGTAGGGCACTCCCAGGATTCATGGCACCAGTGAAAGTCCCTTTTATTAAAGCTACAGGCACACACCAGAGAGAAAAAGAATTAAAAAAAAAAAATGTGATTAACTGATAGTGTAGGCAAGTGACTCTTGGTCTTGGACATGACATCATAATCTTCTGTGAAATTCCTGCCAAATAGGAAAATCTTGGTATTCTGGCCTTTTATTATTCTGGTCCTTAAAGTACAGGTTGAACCTCACTTATCCGGGACTCCCTTATTTGGCACCACCCCTCGTTTGGGACCATTTCCGCCGCTGGGTCATCCGACATGAAATTGAAGTCCTTCCTTGCTGCCGACCGCAATCTCTGGCCTGCTCCCGCAATCCACCATCACCTCCGGCCTCACTCCCACTCCCAGCCTGCCAGCCCTGATATCCCCGACCCCGCGATCTGCCGCCCCCACACGATCTCTCTGCTGCACTCACTCCCAGCCCACAGCAAATATTCTGCAAGATTTGGGGCAATCTGTTTATAACTGGGGGAAGGGAAATATCACTCCATCAGAGCCAACAGCTGCCATGCCTGGAAATTGTTGAAGGCACCAGTCTTGATCACAGTGCCCATGCCCCTGACTGCCTCTGCCACACTCTGGCTCCAAAACTGATACTAATTAGTGTTGTGATTCAAAATCCCAAGTGTTACTGATATGATAATCCAGTACAGTGCCTTTAGCATTGTAAAACATCCCAAGGCGATCAACGACAGTGCAGTGCAACAAGAGTACAGTAGTGTAACTACAAAAATAATTTATCCATAGTGCCTTTAGCGATCAACAAGGTAAAACAGATAAATTTGACACCAAGCCACAAAAGAAAAACTGGTAACTAATTCAAATTACATTCCAGTTACATTTGGGGTCTCTGCTGTTGTGACATCTGTACCTAATAGTCTTTTTGAACCAATCTTGCAGCTTGACTTGTTTCATGGGGTACCGCAAAGTTCAGTGCTCTCTATATATAATTTAGACGAAGGAATTGAATGTAATATATCCAAGTTTGCAGATGACACTAAGCTGGGTGGCAGTGTGAGCTGCGAGGAGGATGCTAAGAGGCTGCAGGATGACTTGGATAGGTTAGGTGAGTGGGCAAATGCATGGCAGATGCAGTATAATGTGGATAAGTGTGAGGTTATCCACTTTGGTGGCAAAAACAGGAAGGCAGATTATTAGCTGAATGGTGACAGATTAGAAAAAGGGAAGGTGCAACGAGACCTGGGTGTCATGGTACATCAGTCATTGAAAGTAGGCATGCAGGTACAGCAGGCAGTTAAGGCAAATGGCATATTGACCTTCATAGCGAGAAGATTTGAGTATAGGAGCAGGGAGATCTTGCTGCAGTTGTACAGGGCCTTGGTGAGACCACACCTTGAGATTGTGTGCAGTTTTGGTCTCCTAATCTGAGGAAAGACATTCTTGCTATTGAGGGAGTGCAGTGAAGGTTCACCAGACTGATTCCCAGGATGGCAGAACTGACATATGAAAGACTGGATCGACTAGGCTTATATTCACTGGAATTTAGAAGAATGAGAGGGGATCTCAGAAGCATATAAAATTCTGATGGGATTGGAGAGGTTAGATGCAGGAAGAATATTCCTGATGTTGGGGAAGTCCAGAACCAGGGGTCACAGTCTAAGGATAAAGGGTAAGCCATTTAGGACCAAGATGAGGAGAAACTTTTTCAGCCAGAGAATTGTGAACCTGTGGAATTCTCTACCACAAAGTTCTTGAGTCCAGTTCGTTGGATATATTCAACAGGGAGTTAGATGGCCCTTACGGCTAAAGGGATCAGGGGGTATGGAGAGAAAGCAGGAGTGGAGTACTGAAGTTGCATGATCAGCCATGATCATATTGAATGGTGGTGCAGGCTCGAAGGGCAGAATGGCCTACTCCTGCACCTATTTTCTATGTTTCTATGTATTTTGGTCTTTAATGACTTTTTTGTCTTGTATTATGTAGACATACATGATCTCTTGGTCCGAAATGAAACTTCTTTGCTCTAGTCCTGCCATAAAATCTGTGGCCATCTGAATGCACATCAATAGAAATTATTTTAACTTCATCCTCCTCATCTTTATCTTCATCATCACAGGCTTCATCATTATTTTCTCCCTGCTGTACCATTTGCACAATCTCTTGATCAGTAAGTCGATTTACAATTGGTGCATTTTTGTCAAAATCTATCCAGTCTTGTAAATTTTCCTCTTCCAAATCCTGAGTCACATCAAGCACTGCAGGGTTGTTAGACATACCTGCACTTGTTTCTCTTGACACGTGCGAAATCCAGTGAACTCGGCCCCACCATCCATATCAGGACTGTCCTCAAACATTATGGCTGGCCACACTTGTGCCATCCATTTTTTTTTTTTTTTAATAGATGGACATAATTTCTCCCAGACTCTAGCTAGTGTCCAAATCACATCCTTCATGTTAAAATCCTTATGGAATGTTTTCACGAACTTCCCAGCATTAACTGACCGTAGCAATCTTTGCATAACTTCGCAGCGGTACTTGCACTTCAAGGATCTTGGGATACCCTGATCACAAGGCTGAATAAGAGAGGTACAGTTAGGGGGTAAATACAGTTCCACCACATTCTTTGACAAGCAGTTCGGCTTTAGGGTGGGCAGAGCAATTGTCGAGTTTCAGCACAATTTTGCACTTCGTATCCAGCCCGACTGATGTGCAGTGGGCTCTAACCTCCGGTAAAAAATATTTCTGGAACCGTTCGAGTCATAGTTTAGTGGTTATCCAGCCTTTCTTGTTGCCACAGTATATCAATGGGAATATTTTCACCACTTTGAATGCCCTTAGCTTCACACTTTTTTTTCACTGACCATGAGCTTGTACTTGTGTGTACCTGCAGCGTTGCTTCCACCAAGGACAGTTACCCTGTCCTTTGTTGCCTTCATTCCAGTTGGTGCCTCCTCAGCATCTGTTGCTAAGGTTTTCTAGGCAGACAACGCCAATAGAGAACAGTTTCATCGGCATTGTATACCTGCTCTGGGGATAACTTCTCCTTTGCAACTAACTGTACAAATTCATTGACTAACTTAGGTGCTACTTCATGATTTGCAATTCCTTTTTCACTGCAATGTCAAGTAATACCATGCCTGGTTTTAAATTTCTGCAGCCACCCTTGAGAATATTCACATTCATGCTGCACGTTAAATATTTCCGCTTGCGCCATTATCATCTCGCCAGAAATGCTAACACTATCATTCTGACGAAGCTAAACCACTGTAATAGAGCACTCTCTAATTCAATACTTTTTCCTTCCCTCGATGTTTTACGAGAGGTCATACTTTTCTTTGTCAGCAAAAAACTTAAGGATCTTATCCTTTTGCTTCTTAATGTCATACACTGTTGATGAACCAACATAGTAAAACTCAGACAAGGCATGTACCCATGTACAATTTCTTCAATAATTCCACCTTTTGCTGTATGGATAATGACACATGCTGACACCTGGTACCACTTCCACTGCTTGATGGTACCTTTTTGAAGCCATATTCAGGGGTAAATCAGAGCACTGAACTGGAAACCAGGACACCATCCACACAAAGCAGCACTTCACACATAGCCAGGAAGTGTGGGAAAACACCACTCAAATCTCTGCCTCCCCCTCTCGCGAAGCTGGTTTGCCACTGCTGACAACGATGTTGCGCAGAAGCCTACTGCGCAGCATTTCGGGCCCAGCGATTTCCCATTTTCTGTTACAGGTACAATACAGTACCAAAGGTCAGTCTTCAGGGAGACTGGCTGGGAGTGAGTGCGGCCGAGAGATTGTGGAGGTGGGTGGTGAATCGCCGGGTTCCAGGATATCAGGGCTGCCAGGCTGTGGGCTGGGAGTGAGTGCAGGAGAGAGATTGTGGGTTGGGCAGTGGATTGGGGATATCAGGGCTGGCAGGCTGTGGGCTGGGAGTGAATGCAGGAGAGAGATTGTGGGGGTGGGCGGTGGATTGCAGGGTCAGGCTAGCGATCGGACTCCATATCATTACCATATTTCAAGGCTTTAAGAAGGCACTTGGCATTGGTACAGATGCAGCGTCCCAAATCCGGGACTGAGGCCATTCCGCATTCTGTGTTTTCCCGGACTTTGGAACTTCTTTCTGATGTCATGAATCCAGGTTTGGGTATTTCTGGATTTCGGAACATCGGGTGGGGGTGGGGGTGTCCCTGCCGAGGAGCTGTTCGAGCAGGCTGGCCCCACTGAGGAGATCGTCGTCGGGCCGGCCCCACCAAGGATATTGTCGGGTGGGTCGGCGAGGAGGCCTTTAGGTAAGGGCAGCGGCGATGCAAGCAGCAGCGAGGCGGGGGCCCTGAGATCGGCAGGGTCACCGGGTCCGGATTCCGGAACATTTTACGGATTCCGGACAACCCTGCCCTCGATCGGTCTGGATTCTGGAACTCCGGATTCTGGATGCTGCACCTGTAGTTAAAAAATCATAATGTTTACTTGTTACAAAATCCATTTTTGATAGACATTCAACTTTTCCAGCTAAAGTCTATAAATTTGTACCTGTATTTTTCATGCTCCTCTCTTTAATGTCAATCCTACTGATGTCAGGATGCCAATAGACAGATAGTTTGTATAGCTTTGCTCCCCTTATACCACGTGACCTCATCTGGCAAAACCCTTATTCGGCACAGGCCAGGTCCCGAGCATGCCGGATAAAGGAAGGTTCAACCTGTATTGGAGTTGCCTCATCATTTTAACAACTGCTGGGGTGGAACTAGATTGCTTCTGATCCAAGGTTGCAGTTTGCAAACCACATCATGAACGGATGTGTTTATTTCTACTAATAAAATGGTTGCTGTGTCTCTGATTGGCACTCCATTATCACATGACCTATTGCTGATTGGTCCCCTGGGAGCATAAGCCACACCCTGAAGTTTCCCTGAAATGTGCAACTGGAACTACCCAGCCCAAGTTCAGACTGACATTGCAAATTGTAATTCAATCCATTCTGACTTCAGAAGCCAGAGAGGATAGATCTCCACCAACCCAACAAAAGCCAAGTTCCAGCCAAAGTCCCTTACCCCAGTGCAAGTGCATGGTCTTCCCCTGCCATATATTGGCAATATGTGTGGGTCACAGATTGTTAACAGGTTTATTGTGTATTTTGTGTATGAAGTGAATAGTGACGGTGTCGTGACATTGGGAATGCATTCACTTCAAGGATATCCTTTGTAACGCACGCACCGAGCTTTCCAAGAAATTGGGTGTGGCTGTAAAGAGGGCTGGAAGAACGTGATCCATCTTCCCTAGTTCCCCCTCTCCCCTCCGATTTCCATTTCCCCCCCCCCCCCCCAAACCTCTCTTCCCCTCTCTTCCTCCCCCTTTCTTCCCCCCCCCCCCTCAAATGTGTGTGTCTCTCTTCTCTCTCTCTCTCTCTCTCTCTCTCTCTCTCTCTCTCTCTCTCTCTCTCTCTCTCTCTCTCTCTCTCTCTCCATATCTCCATATCTCCCTCCGTCTGTCTTTCTCGCTGTAATTACTCGAGTCTTGTTACTGTCAACTGCGTCAGGTGTAAATCCGATCCATCTTTATTCACGCCCAAAGTACCCTCGTGACATATATGCGTGACCACGCACACGCACATACAGCCCTGTGCCCTCTGGTGTCTAATGATCCCAGGCATCAATATATAACAACATCCCCCTTTCAAGATCTTATCAGTCTTTTTACAAATTAAGATGGTCTGGGACTTTCCGCTCACGAGTTGATTGTCTCAGTTCAACTTTAGTTCCAGGCGAGCGTTCTGAGTCAGTTGTGACTGTCCAGCCATTTGGACTGCCTCCTATAGGGGAATTGGGTAATTTTGCAAAAAAAAATGGCAGGGAAACGTTTATATGTGAACTTCACAGTACCCACCCAGGCATAGTCATGATGAAGGCTATTGCCAGGTCGCACATTTGGTGGCCCGGCATTGACTTGGAATTGGAGTCATGCGTGCACCAATGTAACACTTGCTCACAGTTGAGCAAGGCCCCACTGAGTCTGTAGTCGTGGCCCCTCCAAACCGTGGCCAAGGGTCCACGTAGATTTCGCTGGCCCCTTTCTAGGAAAGATGTTTCTAGTAATAGTGGACGCTTACTCTAAATGGATTGAATGTATAATACTGTTGTCATGCACGTAGTTATGCCACCAGTGAAAGCCTCTGGCCCATGTTCGCCACCCATGGTTTGCCTGACGTCCTTGTTAGTGACAATGGATCATACTTCAGCTCAGAATTCAGCGAGTTCATGACCTGCAATGACATCAAGCATGTCAGGTCTGCACAGTTTAAGCATGTCAGGTCTGCACAGTTTAAGCCCGCATCCAATGGTTAAGTGGAACTGGCAGTCCAAACCATCAAGCAGACCTTGAAACACGTGACGGACGGTTCCCTGCAGACCTAGTTGTCTCGCATTCTGCTCAGCTACCGCCTGCGACCCCACTCGCTTACCGGGGCTCCCCCTGCAGAATTGCTAATAATAGAGAGCACTCAAAACCAGGCTCTCCTTAATTCACCCAGATCTCAATGATCATGTAGAAACTGGACATCACCAGCATAACATGTATCACGATCTAAGGATAAGGGGTAAGCCATTTAGGATCGAGATGCGGAGGAACTTCTTCACCCAGAGAGTGGTGAACCTGTGGAATTCTCTACCACAGAAAGTTGTTGAGGCCAATTCACTAAATATATTCAAAAAGGAGTTAGATGAGGTCCTTACTACTAGGGGGATCAAGGGGTATGGCGAGAAAGCAGGAATGGGGTACTGAAGTTGAATGTTCAGCCATGAACTCATTGAATGGCGGTGCAGGCTAGAAGGGCCGAATGGCCTACTCCTGCACCTATTTTCTATGTTTCTATGATCGTGTGGCTGTATTACGTGACATTGAGGTAAATGACCCTGTGTTTGTTCTTAATTATGGTCATTAATAGGTTTCTGGCACTGTTAGCCAAGGAGGGGAATAGAGTGTTTGTTGTCAAACTTTTGAATGGACAAACGGGCAGAAAGCACTTGGATCAGACCAAACTGTGGTTCACTGACAACCAAGAACAGTTTGAAGAGGACAGTACCATCATTGATCCACCCACACACACCAAACCAGCAATCGACCTTGCCATGAACCACGAGGATGAACCCACCATGCCCGACAGTCTGATCAGACGAGCCACACCGCAGTGCAGCAATGATCTGACCGACTCACCCATGTCAGGACTTCAACTCAGACGATCAACCTGGGAATGCAGAGCCCCGGATCGCCTCAACTTGTATTAACTTGTACATAAGACTTTGGAGGGGAATGATGTTATGTATGTGAACATTACCAATGTGTAAGACTTGCCAGCAGGGGGTGCATCTGTGGGAGAACCAAGGGTCACTTGCACATCCTGGGCAAGCAGGTATAAAAGGCGGTCTGTCATGCTGCCTCCTCACTCTAAAGAGATCACAGTTTGAGTTTAAGATATACAGTCTTGTGAAGTTATTCTAAACGTCACAATCTCTCTCTCTCTCTCTCTCTCTCTCTCTCTCTCTCTCTCTCTCTCTCTCTCTCTCTCTGAGGGCTCAATTTTGGCCATGACTTGCTCCAGTTTTCTGGAGTAAGTTGGTTTTTCTGGCGTAAGTTTAAAAACCGCCATTTTCCCCAATAAACTTGCTTCAGAGTAACTCAGTTAGGTACGATTTTTTTTTTATCAAAAGGGGGCGTTCCCAGACACTTATGCCAGTTTTGGCCATTTATGCCACTTTGGCGAGCTAAAACTTACTCCAAATCGACCTAGATCAGTGTATGTGGCCAGCTCTGAAAAACATTGCCGGCAGTTAAGAATTCGGCGCAGGTTAGTTCCGAGCTTCACACTCATGTTTTTAGATGCTCTGATAATGACTCCACAAGATAATGCGTTGTACTTGAACTGTAGTGACCTTAGTCCTTTTATTGATAACTCCAGAGTGAGGATCACACATGGAGGCCTACCTTTTATACTAGGCCAGGCACACCTGTACAGGTAACCTGCAAGTCTCCCACTGTGCTGTCCTCTGGTGGCACACCTTGTAATAGTACAAGCAGTAACCATGTAGGATACATGACACACACCATTTATTCTGATCTATCTTTCTTGGGTCCAAAGTGGATAATCTCAGCCAAGGGAAACAACCTTTCAACATCTATTTAATCAACTTAGCTTATAGTTTTTTTTAACTCATTACTTGATCTAGTTTAAGTTATAGGTAGATTATATGAAATATTTAATATGTAATATGAACCACTTCATGTATTGAAGCCAAAAAACAGAACCTCCTTCCCCTCTCTGCACTGAATTCCCACTTACCAAATTCCCAACTTTTGCACTCCATTTCTGACAACTCTGAGCGACCCTGAATAAATACTACAGGATATTCCCCACTCACCAGGCGAACATTGGGGCGTCCCTTCGGCCAGGGATAGGGTGCGGCGAACATCGGGGCATCCCTTCGACCAGGGATAGAGGCTACGAGCATTGGGTCCTGCTCACAGCCTGCAGGACACGCTGGGAGGGCGAGGAGTAGCGCACAGACTCCACTGCGCTTGCAGACAGCTGCCGGCAGTGTTTTCTGCACTGGGCTGTTGCTCTGCCCCCCCACTGCACTATGTATGCCGCGCTAGGACATGGGAGACTCGGCAGAGCAGGCAGGATGGGGCCACTTTTTTTCGGCACCGTTTCCAGCGCACAAAGTTGGTACATTTAAGGTAAGTGTGCCGAAAAAAAGGGTTGAGGAAAATTAGGACTCTCTTTCTTTCTCTCCCTCTGTCACTCTCTCTCTTTTTCTCTCTCTCTCTCTGTCTCTGTCTCTTTCTGTCTCCTCTCTCGCTCTCTGTCTCCTTTCTCTGTCTGTCTCTCTCTCGCTCTCTGTCTCTGTCTCTCTCTCTGTTTCTCTCTCTCTCTCTCTCTATTGCTCTCTCTCTGCCTGTCTGTCTCTCTGTGTGTCTCTGTCTCTCTGTGTCTCTGTCACTCTCTCTGTGTCTGTCTATCTCTCTCTCTCTATCTCGCTCATTCGCTCTCTGTCTCGCTCGCTCTCTGTCTCGCTCTCTGTCTCGCTCGCTTGCTCTTTGTCTTGCTCGTTCTCCGTCTTGCTTGCTCTCTCTCTGTCTCGCTCTCTCTCGTTCACTCTCTCCGTCTTGCTCGCTCTTTGTTGCTCACTTGCGCTCTCTCTCTCTGTCACTCGCTCGCTTGCACTCTGTCACTCGCGCTCTCTGTCATGTATGTACATGATGTTTGGAGCCACCAGATGGTGTCATTGTTGGAGGCCACTGAGCAACATGCACATGGTGCTGCTCTGGTATAAAAGACCTTCTATTTTGTGAGTCAGACACTTTGGGACTAAATAAAGCACAGCCAAGGTTGTACCTTGCTTAGGTAAACAATACTCAATTTGAAATTTTATTGCATACATAACATTTGGCGACGAGTATACAAGAACCTTTGTTTGCAAAATGAGCACGATTGGATTTTTAGAGCGATTCATGGAGGGAGAAGATTGGGCAGAATTTGTGAGCCATTTGAACCAGTGCTTCATGGCCAACAAAATGAAGGCCGTGTTCCTCACTGTGTGCGGTTCAAAGATCTACGGTCTGATAAAGAATCTGCTCATGCCTAGTGATCCAACAGAGAAAACGTACAAGAGTTGTGTACATTGGTATGGGAGCACCTCAAGCCAGACAATGGCATCATCATCTCGAGATACAAGTTTTATACAAACGTTCGATCGGAGGGCCAGAGCGCGGTGGAATTCGATGCCGACCTGAGACGTCTAACGGGACTGTGCAAGTTCGGGACGGTGTTGGCAGACATGCTGCGAGACTTTTTTATCGGTATCAACCACGAGGTGATCCTGCGCAAACTTCTGGCGGTGGAGGAGTTGGATTTAAAAAGGGCCATCCAGATCGCTCAATCATGTATGACGATGGACAGGAGATTAAAGCAAATATCCGTGAAGAACCGAACCTTGGCAAGTACTGTAAATGCGATTGATTCAGCATTTGGCAGAGCGGCACATGGCAGGGCCTATCCGGCTGCGTTCGCAAAACCTGTGGCTGCCCAAAGTCTGCCAGCGGGAATGTATCCGACTTCTCCGTGTTGGCGTTGCAGGGAAAATCATAGGCACCAGCAATGCCAATTTAAGCAAAATAGTTGCAAAGGCTGTCTGAGAGTGGAGCATCTCCAGCGCAAATGTCCGCAGATGAGCAAGCGAGCTGTGACACACCACGTGGAGGATGAGAGTCAGACTAGCGCGGATCCGGATACGCAGTCCGAGATGCCAGAGGAGGAATTATATGGACCGTACTCTTTCATAACCAAGAATAAACCAATTTTGATTAATGTGAAGTTTAACGGGATACCGGTATCGATGGAACTGGACATGGGGGCGAGTCAATCAATCATGAACAAGAGGGCATTTAATAAGCGAGGCCCAGGCTGAGCCCTGTTAATGCCAAGCTGCGCACCAAAGAACTGATAAAGGTGATTGGCAGTGCACAAATGAATGTGTCGTATAATGGTGCGGTTCACGAGTTACCGCTGTGGATTGTTCCAGGCAATGGCCCAAAGCTGCTCGGCAGGAGCTGATTGGAGAAAATCAGATGCGACTGGAACGACATAAAGGCGTTGTCATCGGAGGAAGATACATGTGCCCAAGTATTGAGCAAGTTCCCCTCACTGTTCGAACCGGGTATTGGCAACTTCACGAGAGCCAAGGTGTAGATCCACGTGGACTCAGATGCAAGACCCGTCCATCATAAAGCTCGCACAGTGCCGTATATGATGAGGGAGAAGGTCGAAATTGAACTAGACAGACTCCAGCGTGAAGGGATCATATCACCGGTCAAATTTAATGAATGGGCCAGCCACTATTCCTGTGCTGAAAAGTGATGGCACAGTCAGAATCTGTGGAGACTACAAGGCTACAATCAACAGGGTTTCAAAACAAGATCAGTACCCGTTACCGAAGGCTGATGATGTAATTCGCCACAGACCTGGCACAGAGAATTGTGTCGATGCCTTGAGCCAGTTGCCGTTGCCCAAACCGGAGGTGGAAATGCCAGAACCGGCAGATTTAATTTTAATCATGTATGCTTTTGAGAGTGAAGGCACCTCTGTCACGGCTCAACAAGTTAAGACCTGAACCAGCTAGGACCCGATATTATCGGTGGTAAAGGGTTGCAGCCTCAAAGGGGATTGGTCTGCCAGACCTAAGCAAATGTGCGAGGAGGCCAAACTATACATTTGTCGCAAGGACGAACTGTCTTTTCAAGCCGATATTGTGGGGCAATCGTGTTGTAATGCCTAAGAAAGGGGGAGAGAAGTTTGTGCGTGAGTTACACAGCGCACATCCTGCTATAGTGATAATGAAGGCCATCGCCGGGTCCCAAGTATGGTGGCCAGGAATTGATTATGAGCTGGAGGCATGCGTGCATCAGTGCAACACCTGCATGCAGCTCAGCAAAGCACCAGCAGAATCACCGCTGAGTCTGTGGTCATGGCCATCCAAATCTTAGTCCAGGATCTATATAGATTTTGCATGTCCCTTCCTGGGCAAGATGTTTTTAGTGGTGGTAGATGCTTATTCAAAGTGGATAGAATGCATAATCATGTCATCCAGTACGTCCACGGCAACCATAGAGAATCTCTGTTATGTATGTAAACATTACCAATGTGTAAGACTTGCACCTGTGGGAGGCGCACCTGTGGGAGACCCAAAGGTCACCTGCACACCCTGGGCAAGCAGGTATAAAAGGCAGTCTACCATGCTGCTTCCTCACTCTGGAGTTACATTAAAGAAACCAAGGTCACAACAGTTTGAGCTTACAATATACAATCTTGTGGAGTTATTCTGAACATAACAATTGGCGACGAGTAACAGATCGCAAACGTTCACGCGGTTATGGCTGCCGTTGGTATTTTTTAGAGATTTGTTGAGTGTCTTGACCAGTACTTCATGGCCAACAAGCTGGAAAACGTGGTCAAGCGCAGGGCGATTCTCCTCACCGTTTGCGGGTCCACAATAAATGGCCTCATCAAAAATCTGCTAGCACCGACGAAACCAACGGAGAAGACATATGAAGAGTTGTGCACGCTGGTTCAAGAACACCTGAAGCCGAAGGAGAGCCTCTTGATGGCCAGGTATTGCTTTTATACGTACCATCACTCTGAGGGCCAGGACGTGGCGAGCTATGTCGCTGACCTAAGACGCCTTGCGGGACTGTGCATATTTGCTGGATTTTTGGGGAAAGTGTTGCAGGACTTTTTCGTGCTTGGAATCGGCCACGAGGTCATTCTTTGCAAACTGCTGCCTGCCGAATCCCTAGATCTGAGCAAGGCCATCACGATAGCACAAGCTTTCATGTCCATGAATGATAACACTAAACAGATATCATTGCAGCATCGAAGCTCACCAGCAAGTACTGTGCATAAAATAATGCCTTCAACAGGCAGAACTGTACATGGCAGGGCCTACACGCCTGCAGAGGCCAGACCTAGGATGACTGAGTCCATCATGGGGCGTGAATGTGAAACCATTAACACCATGTTGGTGCTGCGGGGGTAATCATCAAGCCCATCGATGTTGATTCAAGCACTACATGTGCAAGGGCTGTGGAACAATGGGGCACCTCCAGCGAATGTGCAGACGTGCTGCGACTCACCACGTGGCAGAGTCGGCAGAAGATGACCTAGGAATAGCAGGATAGCTTAGATGAATACGTGGCTTGAGGAGTGGTGCAGAAGGGAGAGATTCAACTTCCTGGGACATTTGAACCAGTTCTGGGGGAGGTGGGACTAGTACAAACCGGACGGTCTGCACCTGGGCAGGACTGGAACCAATGTCCTCGGGGGAATGTTTGCTAGTGCTGTTGGGGAGAGGTTAAACTAATATGGCAGGGGGATGGGAATCTATGCAGGGAGACAGAAGGAAGTAGAATGGGGGCAGAAGCAAAAGATAGAAAGAAGAAAAGTAAAAGTGGAGGGCAGAGAAACCAAGGGCAAAAAACAAAAAGGGCCACATTACAACAAAATTCTAAAGGGGCAAAGGGTGTTAAAAAGACAAGCCTGAAGGCTCTGTGCCTCAATGTGAGGAGTATTCGTAATAAGGTGGATGAATTAACTGTGCAGGTAGCAAGTAACGAATATGATATAATTGGCATCACGGAGACATGGCTCCAGGGTGACCAAGGCTGGGAACTCAATATCCTGGGGTATTCAACATTCAGGAAGGATAGACAGAAAGGAAAAGGAGGTGGGGTGACGTTGCTGGTTAAAGAGGAAATTAACGCAATAGTAAGGAAGGACATTAGCTTGGATGATGTGGAATCGGTATGGATGGAGCTACGGAATACCAAAGGGCAGAAAACGCTAGTGGGAGTTGTGTATAGACCACCAAACAGCAGTAATGAGGCTGAGGACAGCCTCAAACAAGAAATTAGGGATGCGTGCAATAAAGGTACAGCTGTTATCATGGGCGACTTTAATCTACATATAGATTGGGCTAACCAAACTGGTAGCAATGCGATAGAGGAGGATTTCCTGGAGTGTATTAGGGATGTTTTTCTAGACCAATATGTCAAGGAACCAACTCGAGTGCTGGCCATCCTAGACTGGGTGAAGTGTTATGAGAAAGGAATAATTAGCAATCTTGTTGTACAAGGCCCCTTGGGGAAGAGTGACCATAATATGGTAGAATTCTTTATTAAGATGGAGAGTGACAAATTTAATTCAGAGTCTTGGGTCCTGAAATTAAGGAAAGGTAACTTCGATGGTATGAGACGTGAATTGGCTAGAATAAACTTAAAGGGTTGATGGTGGATAGGCAATGGCAAACATTTAAAGATCACATGGATGAACTTCAACAATTGTACATCCCTGTCTGGAGTAAATGAAACAGGGAAGATGGCTCAACCGTGGCTACCAAGGGAAATTAAGGATAGTGTTAAATCCAAGGAATAGGCATAAAAATTGGCCAGAAAAAGCAGCAAACCTGAGGACTGGGAGAATTTTATAATTCAGCAGAGGAGGACAAAGAGTTTAATTCAGAGGGGGAATTTAGAGTATGAAAGGAAGCTTGCTGGGAACATAAAAACTGACTGCAAAAGCTTCTATAGATATGCGAAGAGAAAAAGGATTAGTGAAGACAAACGTAGGTCCCTTGCAGTCAGATTCAGGTGAATTTATAATGGGGAACAAAGAAATGGCAGATCAGTTGAACAAATACTTTGGTTCTGTCTTCATGAAGAAAGACACAAATACCTTCCGGAAATTATAGGGGACCGAGAGTCCAGTGAGAAGGAGGAACTGAAGGAAATCCTTATTAGGCGGGAAATTGTGTTAGGGAAATTGATGGGATTGAAGGCCAATAAATCCCTGGGGCTTGATAGTCTGCATCCCAGAGTACTTAAGGAAGTGGCCCTAGAAATAGTGGATGCATTGGTGATCATTTTCCAACAGTCTATCAACTCTGGATCAGTTCCTATGGACTGGGGGATGGCTAATGTAACACCACTTTTTAAGAAAGGAGGGAGAGAGAAATCGGGTAATTATAGACCAGTTAGCCTGATATCAGTAGTGGGGAAAATGTTGGAATCAATTTTAAAGATGAAATAGCAGCGCATTTGGAAAGCAGTGACAGGATCGGTACAAGTCAGCATGGATTTATGAAAGGGAAATCATGCTTGACAAATCTTCTAGAATTTTTTGAGGATGTAACTGGTAGATTGGACAAGGGAGTGTATTTGGACTTTCAAAAGGCTTTTGACAAGGTCCCACACAAGAGGTTGGCGTGCAAAATTAAAGCACATGGTATTGGGGGTAATGTAATGACGTGGATAGAGAACTAGTTGACAGACAGGATGCAGAGAGTCAGGATAAACGGGTCCTTTTCAGAATGGCAGGCAGTGACTAGTGGGGTGCCGCAGGGCTCAGTGCTGGGACCCCAGCTATTTACAATGTACATTAATGATTTAAATGAAGGAATTGAGTGTAATATCTCCAAGTTTGCAGATGACCTAAGCTGGGTGGTGGTGTGAGCTGTGAGGAGGACGCTAAGAGGCTCCAGGGTGACTTGGACAGGTTAGGTGAGTGGACAAACGCATGGCAGATGCAGTATAATGTGGATAAATGTGAGGTTATCCACTTTGGTGGAAAAAACACGAAGGCAGAATATTATCTGAATGGTGGCAGATTAGGAAAAGGGGAGGTGCAACGAGACCTGGGTGTCATGGTATATCAGTCATTGAAAGTTGGCATGCAGGTACTGCAGGTGGTGAAGAAGGCAAATGGTATAGGGGATTTGAGTATAGGAGCAGGAAGATCTTACTGCAGTCGTACAGAGCCTTCGTGAGGCCTCACCTGGAATATTGTGTTCAGTTTTGGTCTGCTAATCTGAGGAAGGACGTTCTTGCTATTGAGGGAGTTTAGCGAAGGTTCACCAGACTGATTCCCGGGATGGCAAGACTGACATATGAGGAGAGACTGGATCGATTGGGCCTGTATTCACTGGAGTTTAGAAGGATGAGAGGGGATCTCATAGAAACATATAAAATTTTGACGGGACTGGACATGTTAGATGCAGGAAGAATGTTCCTGATGTTGGGGAAGTCCAGAACCAGGGGACATAGTCAAAGGATAAAGGGTAAGCCATTTAGGACTGAGATGAGGAGAAACTTCTTCACTCAGAGAGTTGTTAACCTGTGGAATTCCCTACTGCAGAGAGTTGTTGATGCCAGTCCATTGGATATATTCAAGAGAGAGTTAGATATGGCCCTTAGGGCTAAAGGGATCAAGGGGTATGTACAGCTCGTGCGCCCAAGTGCTAAACAAATTCCTATTGTTATTCGAGCCAGCCATCGGCAACTTCACAGGCGCCAAAGTGCAGATCCGTCTAGTCCCTGATGCACGACCCATTCATCATAAGGCCCGAGCGGTTCCATTCATGATGCGATTGAAAGTCGAGATTGAGCTGGACAGACTTCAACGAGAGGGGATCATAACGTCAGTTGAGTTCAACGAGTGGGCCAGTCCAATTGGTCCGGTGTTGAAAAGCGATGGGACGGTCAGAATCTGCGGGGACTACAAGGTAACGATCAACCGAGTCTCGTTACAGGACCAGTACCCACTACCCAAAGCGGATGACCTGTACGCAACACTAGCAGGGAGGGAAGTCATTCACCAAGCTGGATCTAATCTCTGCTTACATGACACAGGAGCTGGCTGAACCTTCAAAAAAATTGACGTGCATCAACACGCACAGAGGACTGTTCACATACCACAGATGCCCCTTTGGAATTCTCTCGGCTGCGGCCATCTTCCAGAGGAATATGGAGAGTCTGCTGAAATCGGTTCCGTGCATTGTGTTGTTGCAAGACGACATCTTGATCACTGGCCGCAACGCCACCGAACACTTGAACAACCTGGAAGAGGTTCTCAAGCGACTGGACAGAGTGGGACTCAGGCTGAAATGCTCCAAATGTGTTTTCCTGGCGCCAGAGGTCGAATTTCTGGGGAGAAAGATTGCGGCAGACGGCATCAGACCCACGGACTCCAAGACGGTGGCCATCAAGAATGCACCCAGACCACAGAATGTGATGGAGCTGCGTTCGTTCCTGGGACTCCTCAACTATTTTGGTAACTTTCTACCGGGGTTACACACTTTGCTGGAACCATTGCATTTATTGTACATAAGGGTGACGACTGGGTTTGGGGTAAAGCTCAAGAGACAGCCTTTAACAAGGCCAGAAACCTGCTATGTTCTACCAAGTTACTTGTACTGTATGACCCGTGTAAACGTTTAGTACTAGCTTGTGATGCATCTTCATACGGGGTCGGTTGTGTGTTACAGCAAGCCAATGTGTCAGGCAAACTGAAACTGGTTGCATATGCGTCCAGAAGCTTATCTAAGGTTGAAAGAACCTACAGTACAGTTGAGAAAGAAGCATTAGCATGTGTATACGGGGTTAAGAAAATGCACCAATACCTATTTGGACTCCGGGTCGAGCTCGAAATCGACCACAAGCTGCTCATTTCGTTGTTCTCAGAAGGCAAAGGTATTAACACCAATGCTTCAGCCCGCATCCAAAGATGGGCACTAACGTTATCTGCATATGATTATGTAATCCGCCACAGACCAGGCACTGAGAACTGTGCTGATGCCTTCAGTCGGCTACCATTGCCCACCACCGGGGTGGAAATGGCACAACCCGCAGACTTGCTTCTTGTAATGGATGCATTTGAGAGCAAGGGGTCACCCATCACGGCTTGCCAGATCAGGACCTGGACTAGCCAGGACCCGGTGCTATCACTAGTAAAAAGCTGCATCCTCAATGGGAGTTGGTCGGCGGTTCTCAGGGAAATGCAAGACGAAATTAATTCATCCCACCGACACAAGGATGAAATGTCCATCCATGCAGAGTGTCTGCTATGGGGGAATCATGTAGTTTTGCCAAAAAAAGGCAGGGAAACGTTTATACGTGACCTTCACTGTACCCACCCAGGCATAGTCATGATGAAGGCTATCGCCAGGTCGCATATTTGGTGGCCCGGCATTGACTCGGAATTGGAGTCATGCATACACCAATGTAACACTTGCTCACAGTTGAGCAATGCAGCAAGGGGGAGGCCCCACTGAGTCTGTGGTCATGGCCCTCAAACTGTGGTCCGGGGTCCACGTGGAATTCGCTGGCCCCTTTCTAGGAAAAATGTTTCTAGTAACAGTGGACGCTTACTCTAATTGGATTGAATGTACAATAATGTCATCACGTACTTCCACTGCCACCATTGAAAGCCTCTGGGCCATGTTCTCCACCCATGGTTTGTCCGACGTCCTTGTTAGTGACAATGGACCATGTTTCACCAGCTCGGAATTCACGAGTTCATGACCCGCAATGGCATCAAACATGTCAGGTCTGCGCCGTTTAAGCCTGCATCCAAGGTCAAGCGGAACAGGCAGTCCAAACCAACAAGCAGAGCTTGAAATGTGTGACGGACGGTTCACTGCAGACACAGTTATCTCAGATTCTGCTCAGCTACAGCACGTGATCCCATTCACTTACTGGTGTTCCCCCCTGCAGAATTGCTAATGGAGCGAGCACTCAAAACCAGGCTCTCCTTAGTCCACCCAGATCTCAATGATCATGTAGAAACCCGGCGTCATCGGCATAACATGTACCACAATCCCCCCGATGTATCCCGTGACATTGAGGTTAATGACCCTGTTTGTTCTTAATTATGGTCATGGTCCCAAATGGGTTGCTGGCACTGTGTTAGCCAAGGAGGGGAATAGAGTGTTTGTTGTCAAACTTTTGAATGGACAAATGTGCAGAAAGCATTTGGGTCAGACCAAACTGTGGTTCACCTACAACCAAGAACAGTTTGAAGAGGACATTACCATCAATGATCCACCCACACACACACAACTAGCAATCGACCTTGCTATGAACCACGAGGATGAACCCACCATGCCCGACAGTCCGATCAGACCAGCCGCGCCGCAGTGCAGCAATGATCTGACCGACTCACCCATGCCAGGACTTCAACTCAGGAAAGCAACCTGGGAACGGAGATCCCCGGATCGCCTCAACTTGTAAATAACTTGTACCTAAGACTTTGGGGGGGGGGGGAATGATGTTATGTATGTAAATATTACCAATGTGTAAGACTTGCCACCAGGGGGCGCACCTGTGGGAGATCCAAGGGTCACCTGCACATCCTGGGCAAGCAGGTATAAAAGGCAATCTACCATGCTGCTTCCTCACTCTGGAGTTACATTAAATCGACCAAGGTCACAACAGTTTGAGATTACAGCATAGTCTTGTGGAGTTATTCTGAACATAACAATCTCAATATCATGTTCGCAACACATGGTCTGCCTGACAGTGGTGAGCGACAATGGGTCGTGCTTCACCAGTCAGGAGTTTCAGATGTTTGTGAAATTTAATGGCATAAAACATGTAAGGTCAGCACCGTTCAAGCCTGCGTCCAACGGGCAAGCAGAATGTGCAGTACAAGTTATCAAGCAAAGGAGAGTAACCCAAGGGTGAGTGCAGACCCGCTTATCTTGCATACTGCTGAGTTACAGGACAAGACCCACACACTCACAACGGTCTCGCCTGCTGAACTCATGATGAAAAGAGGTCTTAAGACCAAGTTATCTCTTGTACACCTGGATTTAAGTAATCATGTTGAATACAAAAGACAGAGTCAACAAGGGTACCACGATTGCGCAGCTGTGTCACGTGAGATTTCTGTTAATGATCCTGTATATGTGTTGAATTATGGTCAGGGTCCCAAATGGAATGCTGGTACGGCCATAGCCAAGGAGGGCAACAGAGTATTTGTGTTTAAGCTCAAGAATGGGCAAACTTGCAGGAAACACATGAATCAAAAAAAGCTGAGGCACACAGACGAGCCAGAGCAGTCGGACGAAGAAACCATTGACGACCAACCAACCTACCAGCAGCCTTCAGTGGACTCGAGGGTCATCAGTGCACCCGGAATTTCCATCACAGACTTGTTCAATAAAAATGGACTTGCAATTCCTGACATGGCCACTGCCACCCCCAACAAATCAGCCATCCAGCCACCAGTCACAACAGACTCCGCACATTCACCCAAGGCCGGAATCAAACTGAGACGTAAAGCACCGGACCCTCTCAACCTGTGAAAGACTGTGATAAGATCTCGGGAGGGTATTGCCATGTATGTACATGCTGTTTGTAGCCACCAGATGGTGTCATTGTTGGAGGCCACTGAGCAGCACGCACATGATGCTGCTCTGGTATAAAAGGCCAGCCATTTTGTGAGTCAGACACTTTTGGACTAAATAAAGCACAGCCAAGGTCGTACCTTGCTTAGTTAAACAGTACTCAGTTTGAACCTTTATTGCATACATAACACTGTCTCTATTGCTTGCTCGCTCTCTCTCTGTCGCTCGCTCGCTCTCTGTCGCTCGTTCTCTCTCTCTCTGTCGCTCACTCGCTCTCTCTCTTTCGTTCTCTCGCTCTCTCTGTCGCTCGCTCTTTTTCTCTCTCTCTGTCTCGCTCTCTCGCTCTCTCGCACTCAATATAAGCATCAATTTCAGAACTTGCCTCTAATAATAGTGAAAGGAGACAAATCTGCCTTACTAGGAAGAAATTGGTTGAGATCACTGAAGCTGGATTGGAGTGAGATTTTCCATGTGGAAGCGAGATTTGCATCAATAAATGATGTTATCAAGAAGTATCCGAAGGTATTCTGCGAAACAGGCAGTCAGATCCAAGGCTTCAAGGCGAGTGTCAGGGTACAGAAGGACGCTAGAAGGACGGTTTACTGCAAGCCACGTTCCGTAACATATGCACTCAAGGAGAAAGTTGAGCAAGAACTCAAAAGACTAGAGACTGAGAACGTTATTTGTAAGATTGATCGACGTAATTGGGCTACACCCATTGTTGTTGTACCTAAGTCTGATGGTAAGGTAAGATTGTATGGTGATTATAAGGTAACCGTAAACCAGGTTCTAGAGGGTAATGTCCCAAATACATTGCCGAATATAGAAGATTTGTTCCCACCACTGACAGGTGGTCAGACCTTCTCAAAACTGGATCTTAGGAATGCTTACTTACAACTTGAACTAGATGAGGAGTCCAAGTCATGCTTGACTATAAATATTCATCTAGGCCTATATCTATTTAATAGGCTACCGTTTGGAGTGTCTTCCGGCCCTGCCATATTCCAAGTAGTGATGAACCAGATTTTGCAAGTTATTGAAGGGGTAGTATGCTATTTGGATGACATACTAATTTCAGCACTAAATAGGCAAATTCATAATAACATATTGAATGAAGTCCTCAAACGGCTAGAAAAGCACAGAGCACAAGTGTCTGTTTGTAAGTGTGAATTGTTTCAAAACTCAGTGGAGTACTTAGGGTACAGAGTAGACAAAGATGGTTTATATACAATCATGGAAAAGCTGGATGCAATCAGAAATGCACCCACTCCCAGGAATGTCACAGAACTTTGTTCATTTTTGGGTCTTTTGAACTATTATGGGAAGTTCCTACCAAATTTGGCTACAGTATTACATCCACTGAATGAACTATTGAAAAAACAGGTCCATTGGAAGTGGTCAAAAGAATGCGATACTGCATTCAAGGAGTGTAAAAGCAAATTGGTAGAGAGCACTATGTTAGTTTACTGACATATCTAAGGAGATTTAGTGTAATGTCTGTGAACTTGTAATGTTTGTAGTTCCACACTGTGGATGTGGACGTATTGTGTACTACAACTACAGAGTTATTAATAAACAGAACCAGGCATGTTCCGGAGGCTTCCAACAGAGCTGCCTGCCATGTTAGAAGCTGTGTGTGCTTGTGCTCTGTGAACATATCACATTTGGCGGCAAGATGGGATTTTTCGGATGACTTAAAGCTGAAATTTTGTTGGTGAAGGATTCAGCAAGCTGACAGAGAGACTTTGGGAGCTTCTCTGTCTTTGGAAAAAGCTACAAAATTCGAGGTAAAATACAGCACACTGTATGAACAGCTAGAGATCAAAATGGCAGCACCCGCAGGTATAATGGGACATTTGGGTGAATATAGACATGACTGAGAACGTTTTAAAGCGTATGTGGATCGACTAGAAATGTACTTCATTGCAAATAACATAATTGAAGTTCCAGAGAATGCAGTCCAGAATCAGGCGATATTGGAAAGTAAGATCTTCTTATCTGCAGCTGGATCTGAATTGTATGAAGCCCTTGAAAATCTGCTTGTGACTGATGAGCCAAAGGACACAATGCTTAAAGAGATTTTAACGAAGCTGGAGCAGCACTATAACCCCATATAACCAGCTATAACCAGCCGTTAGAAATTGCTGAAAGCTATCGTTTCAGTATACAAAATCAAAAGACTAATGAAAGTGTCAGTGAGTACATTGTAGCATTAAAAAAGCTATCTATTCACTGTAATTTCAGAAACTTTCAAAACCGAGCATTGCGGGATCGTTTTGTTTGTGGGGTGAAAAATGATGCGATCAGAAGGAAGTTATTGACGATGGAAGACTTGACTTTTGAGATTGCTTGTCAGACAGCGAGGTTGATGGGCATAGCCGAACAATATTCCCGAGAATTTCATAATAATTACGGTCATCAGTCAACCGAGGTAAATCGCCTGCAGGTTCAATGTAAAAGTCTGTGGGGGCCCAAAGTCTCAGAAACAGGAAATTCTAGCAGAGCATCGAAGTCGTGCTATAGGCACCTGGGACAACACATTGCTCAAAGTTGTCCATATGTGCTTGACCAAGAGTTTTGCATGCAGTTATTTATGGTAGCCAGGTGTTGATAAAGATATAGAGTACATCGTGAGTCAGTGTACGACATGTCAATTGGTAAGCAAGCAACCACCATCAGTACCATTACAGCCATGGAAATTACCTCCCAGAGTGTGGCAAAGGCTACATATTGATTTTGCTGAGTTAGAAGGACAATTGTTCATTGTGATTGATAGCCATTTGAAGTGGGTTGAGGTTTTTCCAATGTGGAAAATAACAACAAGTAAAACATTAGACATTTTGCGAAGTTTATTTTCTTCATTTAGCCTCCCAGAAGAAATTGTTTCGGATAATGGACCACAATTTCATTCAGACGAATTTCCACAATTCACGAGCAAAAATGGTGTGAAATATACCAAGGTTCCACCATCTCACCCTGCTTCGAATGGTGCAGCAGAACGCACTGTACAAATTGTAAAACGTGCCCTCATAGATCCAAATCCAAAGAAATGACGGTTGTCATTGGAGCACAAATTAGCTAATTTTTTGATTACATATTGTAATACTCCTCACACAATTATTGGTAGAACACCAGCAGAGTTGTTTCTCAAACGACAGCCACGAACCAGATTCTCATTGTTAAAACCAAATTTGGCACAGTCTGTAGAAGAGACACAATTAAGACAGAAAGAGAATCATGATAAAGGTAGAGTAAAAGAGAGAAGTGTGAAATTAAACCAGAAGGTGAAAATGAAGAACCATCACCATAAATGGTTAAAGTGGTTACTCGGAAGAGTGGTGAAGATATGTGGTCCTCGCACATATTTGGTCAAGATGTTTGATAATAGACAGGTTAGGTTTGTTCATATTAATCATATTTTACCTACAGACCTGGAAGGAGTTGAAGGTGGGAATGATTCAATTATTTCTGACTCATCAGATAGTTTTGATATACCAGTAGCATATCCTACATCCAATGTACTGGTAACAAATCCAATAGAAAATCAGAATGCAAGTTTGAGTCCGAGTCAGGAAAACAAAGAGCCTGAAGTTAGAATGAGTTCAAATGAAAATCAAGGAAATTCCGTGGAGGAAAGCATTCCTCAGGATGAGCCTCGAAGGAGATTAAATTCAACACCATGTTTGGAAGATTCTGTTCGAGAGCGAAGGTATCCTCTTCAAAACAGAAAACAAGTGGTTAAGTTAAATTTGTAAATATGGAAGAAATAAGTCTATATCCTGTGTTATGTATAAACATACAAGTTCTGTATGATGTTTGTTATAATAACTTCTTCATTAAGGAGGGAGAAGTGTAATGTTTGTGAGCTTGTCATATTTGTAGCTCCACACTGTGGATTTGGACATATTGTGTACTGCAACTACAGAGTTAATAATAAACAGAACGAGGCATGTTCCGGAGGCTTCTGACAGAGCTGCTTGCCATGTTAAAAGTCGTGTGTGCTTGTGCTCTGTGAATATATAACATGTCTTGCTCTCTCGCTCTCTGTCTCGCTCGCTCTCTCTCTCTCTCTCTCTCTCTCACTCACTCTCTCTTGCTCACCCTCTCTTGTTCACTCGCTCACTCTCTCACTCTCGCCTCTCTCGCCCTCTCTCACTCTCTCTCTCGCTCTGTCTCTGTCACTCTCTCTCTGTCACTCTCTCTCTGTCACCCTCTCTCTGTCACTCTCCCTCTGTCACTCTCCCTCTGTCTCTCTGTCGCTCTCTCTCCCTCTCTCTCTCCCTCTCTCCCTCTCTCTTTCTCTCTCTCTGTCACTCGCTCTCTGTCTCGCTCTATGTCTCGCTCGCTCGCTCTCCGTCTCGCTCACTCGCTCGCTCTCCGTCTCGCTGTCTCGCTCTTTCTCTGTCTTGCTCACTCGCTCTCTGTCTCTCTCGCTCGCTCCCTGTCTCGCTCACTCATTCTCTCTGTCTTGCTCGCTCTCTCTTTGTCTCGTTCTCTCTCTCTGTCTCGCTTGCTCTCTCTCTGTAGCTCGCTCATTCGCTTTGTCGCTCGCTCGCTCTCTTTCGCTCGCTCGCTCTCTCTGTCTCTCTCTTGCCCTCTCTCTCTCTCCCTCTCTGCCTCGTGCTCTCTGTCTCGCGTTCTCTGTCTCGTGCTCCCTGTCTCTTGCGCTCTGTCTCTCGCGCTCTCTGTCTCTCGCGCTCTCTGTCTCTCGCGCTCTCTGTCTCTCGCGCTCTCTGTCTCTCGCGCTCTCTGTCTCTCGCCCTCTCTGTCTCTCACACTCTCTGTCTCTCACGCTCTCTCGGTCTCTCTCTCTCTCTCTCTCTCTCTCTCTCTCGCTCTCTCTCTGGGCTGGAACCTCCACATTTTTTGCATGCTTAACGCCCATTTTACCGCTGAAATGACGTATAATGCTCATATATCGCCCATTTTGGCACAAAATGGAAACTGACGGGCATTTTTAGGAAACTTATCACCGAGCGTTACTTTCCCCATGTGGTTAACGCCGGGAAAAAATATTACCACCCGCCCACTTTTTTTGGGTGGAATCAGCAGAATGGGCGAAATCAACGCACATATCGCCCAGCGTTACTTTCCGCATGGAACTAACACCGAGATTCAATATTAACGCCCACCCAGTGTTTTTTGTCTTAAAGAGCATATTTACCCAAACTATAGCGGCCATGAGATCGCCCAGCGTCAATTTCACCACCTCGCACACATATTGCCCACAATATCGCTCGCCCAAAAAAACGCCCACAAAAAATGGAACTAACCGGAACAAACGCCAGTGCGGCTGGCATTTTTAAAATCCCACTCTTGTGTGAGAAGCTGATAGCTGAAAGATTTGCCTGAAAGAGCGCTAATGTGAGTGACAATGCTGACACGCTGCTTGTATGTGCAGCGCAGACATCAATGGTACCCATCACCTTGGTGCCAGTTACAGTGATTGATGTTAAGTTGCATTTAACCCTTTCATGGTATGGAGTCACCAGTGTGTAACGGCCCAGTTATCTGAGACAATGTGCAACAAGGTTATGTTCAATAACAAAAATTTAATACCAACATTGGTCTGAAATCATAAGTATCACAGCCAATAACACCCAACCCCCGCCCACACCCCACTTTTTCTACCATTGACATAAATCACATGTTCAACATGTCCAGCAACACAGAATGCAAAGGCAAAGCAGGAGCGTGGTCCCCAGGCCCCATACATTGCAATAAATTGCATACACCCAGATGGGGATAAAACACAGCCATCACCTGCGCACATGCACCTCACTTTCCTTCCCCCCTCCCTTTATTCTCCCCACCTCGATCCCTTCCCCTCCTTGCTCCACGGCGCCGGGCCAAGGAGCTCCTCAGGCGGTGCCTCATTGGGGGGGATGAAGGCAGATGCGGTGATTGCATGGGTACGGGAGGGGGGGTTGCCAAGGGGACAACATTCTCTGATGCAGAAGCAGGATCTTGGTCCTTGCTCTCATCTGTTGTTCGCAGTGGTGGTGCGGAACCTAGGGGTGGAGTGCCGCGCTCGGGGTCCACTGGGAGGCCTGTGGCAGCAGTGTTCCTGACTATCGCATCCAGGGACTCCACCATCTGCGGAATGTACTCGGTCATGGTGGCCACCTATCGGGATATGCCCCCCAATACTTCGATGAGCTGGTCGCCAATGTCTACAGTCCTCCTGGACAACTGTACCATCTCTCCGCTCTCATGCCGCGCTCGTGGAACAGACCTGCCGCGTCCACGAGGCCTCCGCAGGGTCGGCGCCATCCTGGGGTCAAATAGGTGCCCTGTGGCGAGGTGCTTGGGGCTGGTACCTCCAGAGTGGAAGCGGGAATGACCGGAGGACCACTAGATGGCCTTGGGTTGGAATGGTTCTGGAGCGTGGCGATGCAGGTTCTTCGAAGTCTGCGCTCTCATCCGTGGAGAACAGAACCAGCGGATTGAGGGGCGAGAATTGGAGCTCCTCAGCACCAGATGCAGTAGGATGGTCCGCCGACTCCTGCCTCGCACCCCCACCTTCTGGCCTCTGTGGTCTTGCCTCGGGCCGTGCTGCTGGCTGAGCTGCAAAACACAAATGAGGTTATTAGGGGAGAAGGGGGTGCTAGGATGACAAGGTGAGTCCAGCGCTACACACAGCATATGCACGACAAAAGCACCACCACTATCAAAATCATCATAGACATCACATTTCATGACCATCAACACATTGTGCATTGGAATGATTTTCATTGGGCCAGCATTATTTCTATGACAATTTTAGAAATCATCTATCATATATGATTGGTCAGATATGAGTGGGTGTGGCATCTATAGACTTTACATTATGCAATGGTATAAGCTTTACTCACGTGGCATCACTTCAGGGTCTGCAGATGCGTCCGTGGCTGTCCGGGGGTGCTTCCCCACAAGTGCGAGCACACACTCCTCCATCTCAGTGATGGCGCTGGGGACTGGTGGCCCTCCACCCGTTCGCCTCTGCACAGACCTCATCATCGATAGCTTCTTCTGTAAAAGGTGACAGGATGACATGGCATGAGATCATTGCATGAGATCACTGCTCGGTACTGTCACAGAGACTGATACAACAATAACCGACAGATGTAATCATGATTATTATGATAATTATCATTCTTTACCTAAAGATGTACACCGTGACCACAGGCTTTGAGTAAAACATTCCCAGTAAAAGTGCAAGACCTCACATCTGCTGATAGTCACTCATGACTGTTACAAATCAAATTATATAAATACATAAGTTCATGTAAATCAATGTAATACTCTTGCGGATCCCACAAAGTCATTCCATCGTTTGCGGCATTGGTTGTCCTCACGCACCTCGTTGGTCGCCAACGTGACCACCTCTGCTATCTCAGTCCATATCTTCTGGTAGGCCTTTGGGGTGGGCTTCCCACGCCCTCCCTGTGTCAAATCACCCAAGCGTGACTCGACCTCCTGCATTTGTCTCGTCCGAGAATCTCCGGGCTCTTTTGTGGCCTCCAATGTGCTCCTTTCCCAGCTCACTGCTCTCTCCAGTGTCAGTCTCCACAGCGTGCTGTGATGACTCCTCTCTCTCCATTATAGGCCAAATTCGGTCAAATATGTGGCTGGCAACAGATACTTTTTGTTTGCCTACTTACTGTGAAGCTCTAAAGTCTCCCTTCTTCTTCCCAAAGCAGCCACACCACACCCAGCCACACCTTCAGTCACTCTGACCTGCCTTTCTCTCTGTCTCCTCTTCTGCGCATGTCATGGTGACCCTTGACCTCCAGAATCGCAGGAATCGAGCATTGCCATGCCGTTGCTAAGGACGGCCACACTTTACGGCAGAAGATCAGAAAAATTTAACGCTACTGCCTATTTTATATCGCTCGCAGTAACGCCCATTTTCAAAAGTGGATACTAGGTGTTTCGAGAATGGGTGAGAAGCTGACGATCTGAAAACTCTTTTTTACTGCCCATGCCGGAAATATCGTCCATTTTTGGGCGAAAACCACAAAAGTGCAGGTTCTAGCCGTCTCTCTCTCTCTCTCCCTCTCTCTCTCTCTGGCTATCTCTGTGTTGTGTATGCAATAACTCTTAGACTGAGTATTATTTAACTCCAAGAGGTATGACCTTGGCTCTGTTTTATTAAAGCCCAAAGTGACTAATATGCAAAATGGCTGGCCTTTTATACTTAGGCTGCCCACACATGTGTTCAGCCCAATGGCCTCCAACAGTGACGCCATTTAATGGCTAGTGATCCCAAGAGTACATACATGACACTCTGGCTCTCTCTTGCTCTCTCTGGCTCTCTCTGGCTCTCTTACTTTCTCTCGTTCTCTTTCTGTCTCTCTCTCTCTGTCTGTCTCTCTGTCTCTCTCTGTCTCTCTCTCTCTGGCTCTCTTTCTCTCTCTCTCTCTCTCTCTCTCTCTCTCTGGCTCTCTCTCTCTCTCTCTCTCTGTCTTTCTCTCTCTGTCGTTCCCTCTGGCTCTCTCTCTGTCTCTCTCTCTCTATCTCTCTGTCTCTGTCCCTTTCTCTCTGTCTCCGTCTCTGTGTCTCTCACTCTGTTTCTCTATGTCTCTCTCTCTCTCTCACACTGTCTGTCTCTCTCTGTGTCTCTCTCTCCATTTCTCGGTCTCTGACTCTCTCTGTGTCTCTCTCTTTCTCTCTCTCTCTCTCCGTCTGTCTATCTCTCTGTCTCTCTCTGTCTTTCCCTCTCTGTCTGCCTCTCTGTCTCTGTCTCTCTGTCTCTCTGTCTTTGTCTCTGTCTCTCCCTCTCTGTCTCTCCCTCTCTGTCTCTGTCATGTATTCAACTGTCATTGTAACCCATGTATAAATTGACCTAAGTTGTACAACGTGAGAACATTGGCCACTAGGTGGTGAACTTGTGGGAGACACTCCTAACCTGGACTTTCAGGTATAAAAGGGGAAGCTCCACCCACCTTTATCACTTCAGTGCTGGCAAATAAAGGTTACTGGTCACAGAGTGACCTTCTCTCAAGTATGGGCCTTGTGTGCATTTATGCTGTAGCGTAAGGACATATTATTGGTGACGAGAAACTGGGATTTAAACCACGCGAGCATGGCCACTTGCAGCACAGACAAGAGGTTCTGTGTTGGTGATGATTGAGACGATTTTATTCAGACACTACAGCAAAGTTTCGTCACCAAGGAATGGCTGGGACAGGATTCGGCCGACAAACGCAGGGCTCATCTCCTGACCATTTGTGGATCCAGGACATACTCCCTGATGAAGGACCTTCTAGCGCCAGAGAACCCGACGGACAAGACTTTTAAAGAGCTCAGTAAGTTGATCGGGGAACACTTTAAAACGGCGAGCAGCATGCACAAGGCGAGACACCGGTTTTACACGCACTGGCGGCGAGAAGGGCAAAGCGTTCCAGACTTTGTGGCAGACCTCCGGCGACTGGCGAGCCTATGTAAGTTCCCAGATGCATGCAAAGTGGAGATGCTGCGAGACTTTTTTATTGAGGGCATCGGGCACGCTGGGGTTTTCAGGAAACTGATTGAGACCAAAGACTTGACCCTGGAAACGGCAGCTTTGATGGCCCAGACATTTATGTCAAGGGAGGAAGAGACCAGAATGATATTTGACAAAAATCTTGGCTTAAATGCAGCAAATGGATAGGGAGTCAACATTGTTAATGCGGCACCCAGTTCTCCAGGCAGGCAGGGGCAATCGGATATGCCCGAGCATGTAGTCGAACCCAAAGGAGGAATTCAACAGAGGCAATGGCTAGCTGAACGGCAATTCATGCCATCGCAAGGGACAATGCGGTCAGTAATGGGACCATCAACACCTGTCAGTGGTGCACTTAAGGACAGTTACAGAGACTGTCAGAGACGATCAACTGGTAATGGACCTTTTCTTTCCAACAATGGGGCCTCCAGCTCATGCTGGAGGTGTGGAGGTAAACACCCAGCCAGAGCTTGCAGGTATCAGCAATATACCTGCAGAAACTGCAACGTCAGTGGTAACTTGGCGCGTATGTGCAGGAAGCCTGCAGCCAGGTTGATGTACGAGGAGGACAGGCCCTACGAGGCCAAATGAACACGGGGGGAAATCGCTGGAAGCTGAAGTTCAGCGAGTTCATGTGGAGCACATATACAGTTCATATACCAGGACGCCACCGATAATGATGAAAGTGCTTCTCAATGGGATCTCAATATCAATGGAGCTAGACACGGGGGCCAGCCAGTCCCTGATGAGTATCAAACAGTTCAACAAGTTGTGGGCGTCCAAGGCCAGGAGGCCAAAATTATTGCCGACTGATGCACAGCTACGGACATATACAAAGGCGATCATTCCGGTGCTAGGCAGCGCCATGGTAGTCGTGACCCACAAAGACTCGGAGAACAGATTGCCACTCTGGATTGTCCCGGGAAATGGTCCCACACTACTGGGGAGGAGTTGGCTTGCTGTCATGAACTGGAAATGGGGCAATGTCAATGCAATTTCTTCGGTGCAGCGAGTATCATGCTCACAGGTCCTGGACAAATTTGACTCATTATTTCAACCCGGCATTGGCACTTTCATGGGGACCAAGATAGTGATTCACATAAACCCAGACGCCAGGACAGTGCACCACAAGGCCAGAGCGGTGCCGTACGTGATGCGGGAAAAGATAGAAGGCGAATTGGATCGCCTGCTGAGGGAGGGCATCATCTCGGCAGTCGAATTCAGTGACTGGGCGAGCTCGATTATGCCAGTGCTCAAGGCGGATGAGTCGGTCAGGATATGTGGTGATTACAAGGCCACCATCAATCGTGTGTCACTCCAAGACCAGTTCCCGCTACTGAGAGTGGAGAACCTCTTTGCGACGTTAACCGGTGGCAAACTTTTTTCAAAATTGGACCTGACCTCAGCTTACATGACATCATGACCCAGGAGCTGGCGAGTGAGTCGAAGAAGCTGACCACCATCACGACACACAAGGGGTTGTTTGAGTATAACAGATGTCCGTTCGGGATTCGCTCGGCCGCCGCGATCTTTCAACGAAATATGGAAAGCCTCCTCAAGTCAATTCTAAGGATGGTGGTTTATCAAGACGACATCCTCATCACGGGTCGCGATACTGAAGAGCACCTCCACAACCTGGAGGAGGTGCTACACAGACTGGACCAGGTAGGGCTGCAACTGAAAAAGGCGAAGTGCATCTTCCTAGCTCCAGAGATAGAATTCCTGGGAATGAGAGTAGCAGCAGACGGGATCAGACCTACCGCGTCCAAAACGGAAGCGATCCAGAGAGCACCCAAACCCCATAATGCGACAGAGCTGCGTTCATTCCTGGGGCTCCTGAACTATTTTGGTAACTTTCTTCCCAAATTGAGCACACGGTTAGAGTTGCTACACATGCTCCTACGCAAAGGTTGCGATTGGGTCTGGGGGGACAGCCAGGAAAGGGCTTTTGATAGTGTAAAGTCCTTACTCTACAGTATGAAACCACACGAGGCACATTTTGGGGAAAAAGTCACTCTGTGACCGTAACTCTTTATTCACTGGACTCCAAAGATGATGACCCTGTGTGGGACCTCCCTTTTTATACCTGTGTAATCAGGTAAGGAGTGTCTCCCACAAATTCACCCCTTGTGATCAAGGTGTGCATCTAATTTGAGTGTATACAGTAATACAGTGATGTTACATTGTGGTTGCATACATGACAGAGCACGCAATTTGTTATGCTCCAACAATCTGTTAATGCTATATGACCCATGTAAGAAACTTGTTTTAACGTGCGATATTTCGTCCTATGGGGTCGGGTGCGTATTGCAGAATGTTAATGCCAAGGGTCAGTTACAGCCGGTAGCTTATGCCTCCAGAGGTCCGTCCCAGGCAGAAAGGGGCTACGGGATAGTAGAAAAGGAGGCACTTGCATGTGTATATGCAGTAAAGAAAATGCACCAGTACCTGTTTGGCAGGAAATTTGAGCTGGAGACAGATCACAAACCCCTAACGTCCCTTTTGGCCAACAACAAGGCCATAAATGCAAACGCATCAGCCCGCATACAGAGGTGGGCACTCACGTTAGCCGCCTATGACTATACAATTCGGCACAGACCGGGCACTAAAAACTGCGCCAATGTACTAGCAACCACCGAGGGGGCAACCGAGCATGCTGCTGAGATGGTCATGGCTGTTGAAGCCTTCAAAAGCGAAGGCTCACCTGTGACAGCCCGTCAGATCAAAGTCTGGACAAATAGAGACCCGCTACTGTCTTTAGTCAAGAAATGTGTCCTGAATGGGGACTGGGCAGCCTCGTACAGGGCATGCCCTGAGGAATCTAAACGATTTCACAAGTGCAAGGATGAACTCTCGATTCAGGCCGATTGCCTACTGTGGGGAAACTGAGTAGTCATGCCCCAGATGGGCAGAGAGGTGTTCATCAGGGAACTCCACAATGAGCACCCAGGCATTGTCATGATGAAGGCAATTGCCAGGTCACACGTTTGATGGCCAGAGATAGATGCAGACCTGGAACTTTGTGTTCGCAGGTGCAACACATGTCCCCAGCTGGGCAATGCGCCCAGGTAAGCCACCCTTAGCCCCTGGTCCTGGCCCACCAAGCCATGGTCACGCATCCATGTGGACTACTCAGGTCCGTTCATGGGAAAAATGCTTTTGGTTGTAGTAGACGCCTACTCCAAATGGATCGAGTGTGACATTCTTAATTCAAGCACATCCTCTGCCACGGTAGAAAGTCTACGGGCAATGTTCGCCACCCATGGTCCACCGGACGTCTTGGTCAGCGACAACAGCCCGTGCTTTACAAGCATTGAATTCCAGGACTTCATGGCACGAAATGGTATCAACCATGTCAGAACGGCACCGTTCAAGCCGGCCTCAAACGGCCAGGCGGAACGAGCAGTGCAGATAATCAAACAGGGGATGCTCAGAATCCAAGGGGGTTCCCTACAAAGCCGCTTATCACGCTTCCTGTTGGCCAATAAATCACGACCACATTCACTCACAGGGGTTCCACAGAGCTGCTAATGAAAAGGACGCCCAAAACCAGGTTATCCCTTATACACCCCACCATGAAAGAAATTGTCGAAAGCAGGCGCCAGTCACAATGTGACTACCATGACCGGAATGCAAGAGCGCGATGTATTGATGTCAATGACCCTGTCTTTGTCCTCAACTACGCTGCAGGGCCCAAATGGCTCGTAGGCACCGTGATTGCAAAAGAGGGGAATAGGATTTTGGTAGTTAAACTTACCAATGGACAAATCTACCGCAAACACGTGGATCAAACAAAAAGGAGGTTCAGCAACCCCATAAGAAGCAGAGGAAGAACACGATGTAGAGTTCACTCCACCACAGGTGACCGAACACTGGAACCAAGTGGAGGAGAGCCTGGTTACTGTGGGCAGTCCGGACAGGCCTGAGGCACCGCAAACAGCAGAC
Source organism: Pristiophorus japonicus (assembly GCF_044704955.1). Classification (NCBI taxonomy): domain Eukaryota; kingdom Metazoa; phylum Chordata; class Chondrichthyes; family Pristiophoridae; genus Pristiophorus; species Pristiophorus japonicus. The sequence goes on from NC_091977.1 coordinate 414,094,591, forward strand.
ACTCAGGCCAGCGCCCAACAACCAGAGCCCCAACTCAGGCGCTCTACAAGGGAGCGTAAACCACCAGAGAGACTTAACCTGTGATCCCAATAAGACTTTGGGGGGGAGGTGATGTCATGTATTCAACTGTCATTGTAACCCATGTATAAACTGATCTAAGTTGTACACTATGAGAACATTGACCACTAGGTGGTGAACTTGTGGGAGACACTCCTAACCTGGACTTTCCGGTCCAGGTTAGGAGTGTCCAGAGGAAGCTCCACGCACCTTCATCACTTCAGTGCTGGCTAATAAAGGTTACAGGTCACAGAGTGATCTTCTCTTAAGTATGGGCCTCGTGTGCATTTATACTGTATAGTAAGGACATATTATTCTCTGTCGCTGTCTCTGTCGCTGTCTCTCCATCTCTCTGTCTCTCTCTCTCTCGCTCTTTCGCTCTCTCGGCCTCTCTCTCTGTCCCTCTTTCTCTCTCTGTCTCTCTGTCTCTGACTCTGTGTCTCTCTCTTTCTCTCTCTGTCGCTCTCTCTGTCTCTCTCTCTCTATCTGTCGCTGTCTCTCTCTCGCTCTCTCTGTCACTCTCTCTGTCTTTCTCTCTGTCTCCCTCTGTGTGTCTCTCTCTCTCTCTGTCTCCGTGTCTCTCTCTCTGTCGCGATCTGTGTCGCTGTCTCTGCCTCTCTCTCTGCCTCTCTCTCTCTCTCTCTCTCTTTTTCTCATTTTCTTTCTCTCTTTCTCTTTCTCTCTCTGTCTCTCTTTCTCCCTGTCATGTATTCAACCAGCAATGTAACCCATGTATAAACTGACAAGTCGTACACTGTGAGAACAATGACCACTAGGTGGTGAACTTGTGGGAGACTCTCCTAACCTGGACTTTCAGGTATAAAAGGGAAAGCTCCACCCACCTTCATCACTTGAGTGCTATGAAATAAAGGACAGGTCACAGACTGACCTTCTCTCAAGCATGGGCCTCATGTGCATTTATACTGTATAGTAAGGAAGTATAAATGGCGACGAGAAACTGGGATTTAAACCACGCGAGCATGGCCACTAGCAGAACAGACGAGAAGTACTGTGTTAAGGAATGGTTGGGACAGAGAATCAACATTGTTAAAGCAGCACACAGTTCTCCAGGCAAACAAGGGCAATTGGGCATGCCCCAACATGTAGTCGAGCCCAGAGGGGGAGGTCGACAGAGACAATGGCTAGCTGGACGGCAATTCACACGATTGCAAGGGACAATGTGGCCAGTAATGGGGCCATCAACACCTGTTAATAGCGCACTTAAGGACAGTCACAGAGGCAGTCAGAGACGATCGACTGGCAAGGGACCTTTTGTTTCCAACAACAGCTCATGTTAGGGGCGTGGAGGCATACATTCAGCCGGAGTTTGCAGAGATGAACAAAATACTTGCAGAAATTGCAGAAATGAACGCTGGGGGAAATCGCTGGAAGCAGAAGTTCAGCGAGTTCATGTGGAGCACGTATACAGTTCATACACCAGGACGCCACCGATAATGATGAAAGTGCTCCTCAATGGCATCCCAGTATCAATGGAGCTAGACACGGGGGCCAGCCAGACCCTGATGAGTGTCAAACAGTTCGAAAAGTTGTGAGCATCCAAGGCCAGGAGGCCAAAATTATCGCCGATTGACGCACAGCTACGGACTTACACAAAGGAGATCATTCCGGTGCTAGGCAGCGCCATGGTAGTCGTGACCCACAAAGATTCGGAGAACAGGTTGCCACTATGGATTGTCCTGGGGGACGGTCCCGCACTACTGGGTAGGAGTTGGCTTGCTGTCATGAACTGGAAATGGGGCGATGTCAATGCAATTTCCTCTGTGGGGCGAATATCATGCTCACAGATCCTGGACAAATTTGACTCACTGTTTCAACCCGGCATTGGCACTTTTATGGGGGCCAAGGCCGGGATTCACATAAACCCGGATGCCAGGCCAGTACACCGCAAGGCCAGAGCGGTGCCGTATGTCATGCCGGAAAAGATAGAAGGCAAATTGGACCGCCTGCTGAGGGAAGGCATCATCTTGCCAGTCGAATTCAGTGACTGGGCGAGCCCGATTGTGCCGGTGCTCAAGGTGGATGGGTCGGTCAGGATATGTGGTGATTACAAGCCCACCATCAATCGTGTGTCACTCCAAGACCAGTACCCGCTACCGAGAGCGGAGGACCTCTTTGCGACGCTATCCGGTGGCAAACTTTTTTCAAAATTGGACCTGACCTCAGCTTACATGAACCAGGAGCTGGCGAGTGAGTCGAAGAAGCTGACCACCATCACGACACACAAGGGGTTGTTTGAGTACAACAGATGTCTGTTCAGGATTCGCTCGGCCGCCGCGATCTTCCAAAGAAATATGGAAAGCCTCCAAGTCAATTCCAGGGACGGTGGTTTTTCAAGACGACATCTTCATCACGGGTTGCGATACTGAAGAACACCTCCACAACCTGGAGGAGGTGCTACGCAGACTGGACCGGGTAGGGCTGCGATTGAAAAGGGCGAAGTGCGTCTTCCTAGCTCCAGAGGTAGAATTCCTGGGGATGAGGGTAGCAGCAGACGGGATCAGCCCTACTGCATCCAAGACGGATGCGTTCCAGAGAGCACCCAGACCCCGTAACACGACGGAGCTGCGTTCGTTCCTGGTGCTCCTGAACTATTTTGGTAACTTTCTTCCCAAATTGAGCACGCTGCTAGAGCCGCTACATGTGCTCCTACGCAAAGGTCGCAAATGGGTTTGGGGGGACAGCCAGGAAAGGGCTTTTAATAGAGCACGCAATTTGTTAACGCTATATGACCCATGTAAGAAACTTGTGTTAACGTGCTATGCGACGTCCTATGGGTTCGGGTGTGTGTTGCAGCATGTTAATGCCAAGGGTCAGTTACAGCTGGTAGTTTATGCCTCCAGAAGTCTGTCCCAGGCAGAAAGGGCTACAGGATGGTAGAAAAGGAGGCGCTTGCATGTGTATATGCGGTAAAGAAAATGCACCAGCACCTGTTTGGCAGGAAATTGGAGCTGGAGACAGATCACAAACCCCTAACGTCCCTTTTGGCCGACAACAAGGCCATAAATGCAAAAGCATCAGCCCGCAGACAGAGGTGGGCACTCACGTTAGCCGCCTATGACTATACAATTCGGCACAGACCAGGCACCAAAAACTGCGCTGATGCACTCAGCAGGCTCCCACTAGCCACCACCGAGAGGGCAACCAAGCATGCTGCTGAGATGGTCATGGCTGTTGAAGCTTTCGGAAGCGAAGGCAAACCCGTGACAGCCCGTCAGATCAAAGTCTGGACAAATAGAGACCCGCTATTGTCTTTTGTCAAGAAATGTGTCCTGAATGGGGACTAGGCAGCCACGTATGGGGCATGCCCTAAGGAATTTAAACCATTTCACAGGCACAGGGATGAATTCTCAATTCAGGCTGATTGCCTACTGTGGGGAAACCACGTAGTCATGCCCCAGATGGGCAGAGAGGTGTTCATCAGAGAACTCCACAATGAGCACCCGGGCATTGTCATGATGAAGGCAATTGCCAGGTCACACATTTGGTGGCCAGGGATAGATGCAGTTCTGGAACTTTGTGTTCGCAGATGCAACACATGTGCCCAGCTGGGCAATGCGCCCAGGGAAGCCACCCTGGTCTTGGCCCGCCAAGCCTTGGTCACGTATCCATGTGGACTACGCAGGTCCTTTCATGGAAGAATCTTTTTGGTTGTAGTAGACGCCTACTCCAAATGGATCGAGTGTGACATTTTAAATTCAAGCACATCCTCTGCCACGGTAGAAAGTTTACGGGCAATATTCGTCGCCCACGGTCTACCGGATATCTTGGTCAGCGACAATAGCCCGTGCTTTACAAGCACTGAATTCCAGGACTTCATGGCAGACAATGTAATTAACCATGTCAGAACGGCACCGTTCAAGCCGACCTCAAATGGCCAGGTAGAACGAGCAGTGCAGATAATCAAACGGGATGCTCAGAATCCAAAGGGGTTCCCTACAAAGCCGCTTATCACGCTTCCTGTTGGCCTACAGATCCCAACCACAATCGCTCACAGGGGCTCTACCCGCAGAGCTGCTAATGAAAAGGACACTCAAAACCAAGTTATCCCTTATACACCCTACCATGAAAGAAATTGTCGCGAGCAGGTGCCAGTCACAATGTGACTACCATGATAGGAATGCGAGGGTGCGATGTATTGATGTAAATGACCCTGTCTTTGTCCTCAACTACACTGCAGGGCCCAAATGGCTCGCAGGCACCATGATTGCAAAAGAGGGGAATAGGATTCTGGTAGTTAAACTTACCAATGGACAAATCTGCCACAAACACGTGGATCAAACAAAAAGGAGGTTTAGCAACCCCATAGAAGAAGCAGAGGAAGAACACGATGTAGAGTTCACTCCACCACAGGTGACCGAACACCGGAACCAAAGGGAGGAGAGCCCAGTCACTGTGGGCAGTCTGGACAGGCCTGAGGCACCGCAAACAGCAGACACTCAGGCCAGCGCTCAACAACCGGAGCCCCAACTCATAGAGCGTAAACCACCAGAGAGACTCAACCTGTGATCCCAATAAGACTTTGGGGGGGGGAGGTGATGTCATGTATTCAACCAGCATTGTAACCCATGTATAAACTGACAAGTTGTACACTGTGAGAACAATGACCACTAGGTGGTGAACTTTTGGGAGACACTCCTAACCTGGACCTTCAGGTATAAAAGGGGAAGCTCCACCCACCTTCATCACTTGAGTGCTATGAAATAAAGGACAGGTCACAGACTCACCTTCTCTCAAGCATGGGCCTCGCGTGCATTTATACTGTATGGTAAGGACATATCACTCACTGTCTCTATCTTTCTGGCTCTCTTTCTCTGTCTCTCTCTCTGTCTCCATTGTTGGAAACAAAAGGTCCATTACCAGTCGATCGTCTCTGACTGTCTCTGTAACTATCCTTAAGCGCACCATTAACAGGTGTTGATGACCCCATTACTGGCCGCATTGTCCATTGAGATGGCATGAATCGCCGTTCAGCTAGCCATTGTCTCTGTTGAATTCCCCCTTTGGGTTCGACTGCATGCTCGGGCATGTCCGATTGCCCTTGTCTGCCTAGAAAACTGTGTGCCGCGTTAAAAATGTTGACTCTCTGGTCGTTTGCCGCATTTGAGCCAAGATTTTTGCCATAAATCATTCTGGCCTCTTTCTCCCCTGAGATAATTGTCTGAGCTATCAGAGCCGCCGCTTCCAAGGTCAAGTCTTTCGTCTCAATCAGTTTCCTGAAAACCCCAGCGTGCCCGATGCCCTTAATTAAAAAAGTCTTGCAGCATCTCCGCTCTGCATGCATCTGGGAACTTACATAGGCTCGCCAGTCGCCGGAGGTCTGCCACGAAGTCTGGAACGCTTTGCCCTTCTCGCCGCCGGTGCATGTAAAACCGGTGTCTCACAATGTGCATGCTGCTCGCCGGTTTAAGGTGTTCCCCGATCAACTTACTGAGCTCTTCGAACGTTTTGTCCGCCGGCTTCTCTGGCGCTAGAAGGTCCTTCATCAGGGAGTATGTTCTGGATCCACAAACCGTCAGGAGATGAGCCCTGCGTTTGTCGGCCGAATCCTGTCCCAACCATTCCTTAGTGACAAAACTTTGTAATCTCTCAATAAAGTCGTCCCAATCATCACCAACACAGTACCTCTCTTCTGTGCTGCTAGTGGCCATGCTCGTGTAGTTTAAATCCCAGTTTCTCATCGCCAATAATATGTCCTTACTATACAGTATAAATGCACACGAGGCCCATACTTGAGAAAAGATCACTCTGTGACCAGTTACCTTTATTACCAAGACCTCAAGAGGCAGACAGTGGGTGGAGCTTCCCTTTTTATACCTGAAAGTCCAGGTTAGGAGTGTCTCCCACAAGTTCGCCCCCTGTGGTCAGTGTTCTCAATTTATACAACTTTGGTCAGCTTATACATGGGTTACAATGTCTCTCTCTCTCTCTCTCTCTCTGATATGTGCTTACTATACAGTACAAATGCAGACGAGGCCCATGCTTGAGAGAAGGTCACTCTGTGACCTGTAATTTTTATTCCAGCACTGAAGTGATGAAGGTGGGTGGAGCTTCCCCTTTTATACCTGAAAGACCAGGTTAGGAGTGTCTCCCACAAGTTCACCACCTAGTGGTCAATGTTCTCACAGTGTACAACTTAGGTCAGTTTATACATGGGTTCAATGACAGTTAACTACATGACAGTCTCTCTCTCCGTCTCTGTCTCTCTTTCCCTCTGTCTCTCTCTGTCTCTCTCTCTGCCTCTCTCTCTCTCTCTCTGCCTTCCTTTGCCTCTCTCTCCGTCTCTCTCCGTCTCTTTCCGTCTCTCTCTTTGTCTCTCTCTCTCTGACTCTCTTTCTCTCTGTCTCTCTCTCTCTCTGTCTCTCTCTCTGCCTCTCTTTGCCTCTCTTTGCCTCTCTCTCCATCTCTCTCCGTCTCTCTGTCTCTGCCTCTCTGTCTCTCTCTCTGGCTCACTCTCTCTGGCTCTCTCTCCCTCTCTCGCTCTATCTCTCACTCTCTCTGTCTCTCTCTCTATCTCTGTCTCTCTCTGTCTCATTCTCTCTCTGTCTCTGTGTGTCTCTGTGTGTCTCTCTGTTACTCTGTGTCAGTGTGTGTCTCTCTCTCTCTCCCTCTCCCTCTCCGTCTCCGTCTGTCTCTGTCTCACTCTCTGTTTCTCTGTTTCTGTCTCTCTCTATCTCTGGCTCTCTCTGGCTCTCGCTCTCTCTGGCTCTCTCTAGCACTCTCTCTGGCTCTCTGGCTCGCTCTGGATCTCTCTCTCTCTCTCTGTCTCTCTCTGTCTCACTCTCTGTCGCTGTCTCTGTCTGTCTCTCTCTGTCTCTCTCACTGTCTCTCTCTATATATCTCTCTCTGTCCATCTCTCTGTCTCTCTCTATCTCTCTGTCTTTCTCTCTCTCTGGTTCTTCCTGGTTATCTATCTCTCTCTCGCTCGCTGTCTCTGTCTGTCTCTCTCTGTCTCTGTCTGTCTCTCTCTGTCACTGTCTCTGTCGCTCTCTCTCTCTCGCTCTGTCTCTCTCTGTCTCTCTCTGTCTCTCTCTCTCTCGCTCTCTCTCTCTTGCTCTCTCAGGTTCTCTCTCTCTGTCTCTCTCTCTGTCTGTCTTTCTCTCCGTCGCTGTCTCTGTCGCTGCCTCTGTCTCTCTCCCTCTGACTCTCTCTTTCTCTGTCTCTCTCTGTCTCTCTCTCTGTCATGTATCTTACATTTTTATATATAACTGTATCCTAACATGCTATACATGACTGTAATAAGATATGACCTGTAACCACCAGCATACCTTACCACCAGGAGTGCACTTGCAAGAGACAGGTATATAAGCACAGGTCTCAGGCAAGTGCAGCATTCCAGAGCTGTGAAATAAAGGTGCAGGTCCAGAGTGACCTTGACTTCACTACATGACTCGTGTGAATCTGTACTGAGGGGACAGGACTTTACAGTGGCGACGGGTTACGGGATTACAGAATTCACAGAATGGCGAACAATGGATCAGATGAAAAGTACAATGCGGGAGACAATTGGAAGGACTTTATAGAAAGGCTCCAGCAAAGCTTTGTAACCAAAGACTGGTTAGGCGACGATAAGGCAGACAAGAGAAGAGCCCATCTCTTGACCAGCTGTGGCTCGAAAACATACGCTTTAATGAAGGATCTGTTGGCACCCGAGAAACCAGCAAGCAAGTCGTTTGAAGAATTGAGCACACTGGTAAGAGACCACCTGAAGCCAGTGAGCAGCCTACACATGGCCAGACACAGATTCTACAACTACAGACGCTGTGTGGGCCAGAGCATACCCGACTTCGTGGCGGAACTTCGGAGGTTGGCTAGTTTATGTGAGTTCTCCGATGAACTGAGGAGAGAAATGCTGAGAGACTTTTTCATTGAAGGAATAGGCCACGCAGGCATATTCCGAAAGCTCATAGAGAGCAAGAACCTGACCTTAGAGGCAGCAGCACTGGTTGCACAGACATTCTTGGTAGGGGAAGAAGAAATGAGGTTGATTTACAATGCAGGTATAACAACAAATGAAATATTGGAACAAGAAGTTCACAGCACAAAACAAGCTGCTACCCCCACACACAGACAAAACCGGGAGAACAGGCTCTCGACAGCAGGCAGAAGCCATCAAGGGCCACAGGAACGGCCGTTCACACCTCATCAACCCACAATGCGAGCAATCAACTACAAACTGAGAGAAGCTCAAGAGAGATCAGCCAGACGCAGCTCATTCTTTGGGAACACTTTAAACAATAGAACAGGTCTGTGCTGGAGGTGTGGGGGTGGGCACTCATCAAGAGGTTGTCGATTTCAGCTGGCTGTTTGCAGAAATTGTGAATATACAGGGCATTTGGCCCGCATGTGCAAAAAAACAGCAGCTCGGCTGGAATACGAATCGGATGGGTCGGAAAGCGGACCAGAAGATGGTGGGGACAGTGCCCGGGATACCGATGTACAGCGGGTCAACACGATCAATGGCCGCTGCTCCTACAACAGGACGCCTCCTATAATGATGAGGGTCCTACTCAATGGGATATCTGTCAACATGGAGCTGGATACGGGAGCGAGTCAATCTCTCATGGGCGCTCAACAATTTGAACAACTGTGGCCGCATAAAAGAGACAGACCAAAACTCACAAGGGTCGACACCACACTAAGGACCTATACCAAAGAAATCGTACCAGTCCTCGGCAGCGCCATGCTCTCTGTCACACACAAAGGGACAGTGAACCGACTTCCCCTGTGGATTGTCCCCGGAGATCCCCAGCACTGCTGGGGAGAAGCTGGCTGGCAAAACTAAACTGGAAATGGGATGATGTCCATGCCATGTCATTAGAGGAACGGACCTCCTGCTCAACAGTTATAAAGCGATTTGAACATCTCTTTCAGCCAGGTGTGGGCACTTTCAAAGGGGCCAAAGTCAAAATCTACATCACACAGGATGTTAGACCGGTCCATCACAAGGCCAGAGCTGTACCCTATGTGATGAGGGAAAAGATTGAACACGAACTAGACAGGCTTCTGCAGGAAGGCATTATATCGTCCCAGTCATGAAGCCTGATGGATCCGTACGAATCTGTGGGCCTACAAATCTACCATAAACAGAGTCTCCCTACAGGACCAGTACCCGCTGCCCAGAGCGGAGGACTTATTTGCCACATTGGCTGGAGGTAAACTTTTCTCAAAATTAGACCTCACATCTGCGTATATGACGCAAGAATTGACCGAGGAATCCAAGCTACTCACCACCATCAACGCACATCGAGGCCTTTTCATGTACAATCGATGCACATTCGGCATCAGGTCGGCAGCTGCCATATTCCAGTGCAACATGGAGAGTCTGCTCAAGTCCATCCCGGGGACGGTTGTATTTCAAGACAACATACTTATCACGGGCAGGGACACGGACTCCCATCTCCGTAATTTGGAGGAAGTGCTAAAGCAGTTGGATCGGGTAGGCCTACGAGTTAAGAAATCCAATTGCCTGTTTCTCGCACCCGAGGTTGAATTTTTGGCCAGAAGGATTGCCGCTGATGGAATCCGCCCAACAGAGTCCAAAACAGAAGCAATTCGCCTGGCACCCAGGCCCCGGAATGTCTCAGAACTGCACGCCTTTCTCGGGCTACTCAATTACTTTGGGAACTTTATGCAGAACTTAAGCACTCTGCTGGAGCCTCTCCACGTGCTACTCAGAAAGGGGTGCGATTGGTTTTGGGGGGACGCCCAGGAACGCACCTTCAATAAGGCACGCAACCTTCTGTGTTGCAACAGTGTTTTGACTTTCTTTGACCCAAGTAAAAAGCTAGTTCTCACATGCGATGCGTCAGCGTACGGGGTCGGGTGCGTTTTGCAACATGTCAATAGTATGGGCAAATTACAACCCATAGCTTATGCCTCCAGGTCACTTTCGCGGGCGGAGCGCGGGTATGGAATGGTAGAGAAGGAGGCGCTCGCATGCGTGTACGATGTCAAAAAGATGCACCAACACCTTTTCGGGGCCAAGTTCGCATTAGAAACCGACCACAAGCCCCTCACGTCCCTCCTATCCGAGAGCAAGGCAATAAACGGCAACGCCTCGGTGCGAATTCAATGATGGGCACTCATGCTGGCATCCTACGACTACACAATCAGGCACAGACCTGTGCCGACACGCTCAGCAGGCTACCCCTGGCGACAACGGAAGGGTCTGACGAACAGGACTGTGAGATAGTCATGGCAATCAATGCCTTTGAGTCCACAGGTTCGCCCATGACGACTCGCCAAATCAGAGCCTGGACAGCCAGCGACCCCACGTTATCCTTAGTAAAAAGATGTGTCCTAACCGGTGACTGGGCAGAGGCTCGCGATGCCTACCCCGAGGAATTAAAACCCTTTCACAAGCGCATGCATGAGCTATCACTACAAGTAGACTGCCTGATGAGGGGCAGCTGAGTAGTCATGCCTCTGCGAGGCAGAGAGGCATTTGTCCGGGAGCTCCACCGTGAGCACCCGGGGATCGTTCTCATGAAGGCCATAGCCAGATCCCATGTCTGGTGGCCTGATATTGACGCGGATTTGGAGCTCTGCGTCCGACGGTGCACCATTTTGCCCAATTCAGCAATGCCCCCAGGGAGGCTCCCCTGAGCCCCTGGCCTACCAAATCTTGGTCGCAGGTGCATGTAGACTATGCGGGCCCATTCATGGGCAAAACGTTCCTCATAGTTGTAGATGCATTTTCAAAGTGGATCGAATGCACCATTTTAAACTCGAGCACAACCTCCACCACTGTGGAGAGCCTCGCAACCATGTTTGCAACGCACGGAATCCCTGACACATTGGTCAGTGACAATGGTCCATGCTTCACCAGCGCAGAATTCCAAGACTTTATAATTGACCGCGGCATAAATCACGTCAAGACGGCACCGTTCAAGCCGGTCTCCAACGGCCAGGCGGAGAGAGCAGTGCCAATCATTAAACAAGGCATGCTTAAAATCCAAGGTCCTACGCTGCAGGGTTGCCTGTCGCGACTGTTGCTGGCCTACAGATCTCGTCCACACTCACTGACTGGGATCCTCCCCGCGCAACTGTTGATGAAAAGGACTTTAAAAACAAGGCTCTCATTAATCCTCCCAGACACGCACGAAATCGTTGAGGCAAAGCGCTGTAAGCTGACTGAGTACCATGACAGAAATTCGAGGGGGAGATGGAATGAGATAGGGGACAAAGTGTTTGTACTAAACTATGGCAGGGGTCCCAAATGGCTTGCAGGGACAGTAACGGGCAAGGAAGGAAACAGGCTACTGGTAGTACAAATGGACAATGGCAAAACCTGCCGGAGACATGTAGATCAAGTCAAAAGCAGATTTACCAACAACACTGCAGAACCAGAGGCAGACTACAATGTGGAACTCACACCACACCTGGTGGATAGACAGAGGGAACAACCTGAGGAAAGGGCAATCCCAACAGACAGCCCAGGCGAATCAACAACAATCACACCAATCGAAACAGACAGCCCAGGCGAAATACCAGCAACCACACCCAAAGAAAAACAGACACCAAGGCAAACAACTGAACCACAACTCAGACGCTCCATACGAGAGCGTAGACCACCTGAGAGACTGAACCTATAAAGACACTAAGACCTTGGGGGAGGGTGATGTCATGTATCTTACATTATTATATATAACTGTATCCTAACATGCTATACATGACTGTAATAAGGTATGATCTGTAATCACCAGCATACCTTACCATCAGGGGTGCACTTGCAAGAGACAGGTATGTAAGCACAGGTCTCAGGCAAGAGCAGCATTCCAGAGCTGTGAAATAAAGGTGCAGGTCCAGAGTGACCTTGACTTCACTACATGCCTCGTGTGAATCTGTACTGTGGGGACAGGACTTTGCACTCTCTCTCTCTCTCTGTCTCTCTCTCTCTCTCTCTGTCTCTCTCACTCGGTCTCTCTCGCTGTCTCTCTCTCTCTCTCTCTCTCTCTCTCTCTCTCACTGTCTGTCTCCCTCTGTCTCTATCTCTCACTGTGTCTCTCTCTCCGTCTCTCTGTCTCTATCTCTCTCTGTGTCTCTCTCTCCGTCCCTGTCTCTCTGTCTCTGTCTCTGTCTCTCTCTGTGTCTGTCTCTCTGTCTCTGTCTCTCCGTCTCTCTCTCTCTGTCTCTCTGTTCCTCTCTCTCTCTCTGTCTGTCTCTCTTTCTCTCTGTCTCTCTCTCTCTCTCTCTCTTTCTCTTTTTCTGCCTCTCTCTTTCTCTGCCTCTCTCTTTCTCTGCCTCTCTCTCTGTCCCTATCTGTCTCTGTCTCTCTGTCTCTCTGTCACTCTCTCTCTCTGTCTCTCTCTCTCTCGCTCTCTCTCTGGCTCTCTCTGGCTCACTCTCTGGCTCTCTCTGGCTCTCTGTCTCTCTGTCTGTCTCTCTCTCATTGTCTCTCTCTCTCTATCTCTCACTGTCTGTCTCTCTCTGTCTCTGTCTCTCTCTGTCTCTCTCTCCGTCTCTCTGTTTCTGTCTCTCTCTGTCTCTCTCTCTCCGTCTCTGTCTCTCTTGTGTCTCTGTCTCTCTCTCTGCCTCTCTCTCTGTCTCTCTCTCTGCCTCTCTCTCCATCTCTCTCCGTCTCTCTGCCTCTCTCTCTCTGTCTCTCTCTCTCTCTCTTTCTCTCTCTTTGCCTCTCTCTGTCTCTATTTGCCTCTCTCTCTGTCTCTCTCCATCTCTCTGTCTCTCTCTCTGTCTCTCTCTCTGGCTCTCACTCTGTCTCTCTGGCTCTCTCGCTCTCTGACTCTCTGGCTCTCTGTCGCTCTCTCTGTTGCTCTCTCTCTTTGTCTCTCTCTCTGTCTCTCTCTGTCTCTTTCGCTCTGTCTTTCTTTCTCTGTCTCTCTTTCTCTGTCTCTCTGCCTCTCTCGCTCTCTGGCTCTCGCTCTCTCTGGCTCTCTCTCTCTCTCTCTCTGGCTCGCTCTCTCTTGCTCTCTCTGGCTCTCTCTCACTCTCTCTGGCTTTCGCTCTCTCTCTGGTTCGCTCTCTCTGGCTCTCTTACTCTCTCTGGCTCTCTCTCTCTGTCGCTGTCTCTGTCATTGTCTCTGTCTCTCTCTGTCTCTGTCTCACTCTCTGTCTCACTCTCTGTCTCTCTCTCTCTGTCTGTCTCTCTGTCTGTCATTCTCTGTCTCTCTCTCCGTCTCTCTCTGTGTCTCTCTCTATCTCTGTCTCTCTCTCAGTCTCATTCTCCCTCTGTCTCTGTGTGTCTCTCGATTATTCTGTGTCTGTGTGTGTCTCTCTCTCTCTTTCTCTCTCTCTCCCTCTCTGTCTGTCTCTGTCTCACTCTCTGTCTCTCTGTCTCTCTCTCTCTGGCTCTCTAGCTCTCTCTGGCTCTCTGGCTCTCTCTCTCTCTCTGGCTCTCTCTCTCTTGCTCTCTCTGGCTCTCTCTCACTCTCTCTGGCTCTCTCTCTCTCTCTCTCTCTCTCTCTCTCTCTCACTGTCAGTCTCTCTGTCTCTGTCTCTCTCTGTGTCTCTGTCTCTGTCTCTCTGCCTCTGTCTCTCTCTCTGTCTCTCTCTTCATCTCGCTCTGTCTCTCTCTCTCTGTCTCTCTCTCTCTGCTCTCTCTCTCTCTCTCTCTGCCTCTCTTTGCCTATCTCTCCATCTCTCTCTGTCTCTCTCTGTCTCTGTCTCTCTCTCTCTCTCCCTCTCCCACTCTCTCTCCCTCTCTGTCTGTCTGTCTCTCTGTCTCTCTCTCTCTCTGTCTCTCTCTCTCTGTCTCTCTGTCTCTCTCTCTCTGTCTCTCTCTCTCTGTCTCTCTGTCTCTCTGTCTCTCTCTCTCTGTCTCTCTCTCTGCATCTCTCTATCTCTCTCTGTCTCTCTCTCTGCATCTCTCTATCTCTCTCTGTCGCTCTCGGCCTCTCTCTCTCCGTCTCTATGGCTCTCTCTCTCTCCGTCTCTCTGTCTCTCTCTCTCACTGTCTTTCTCTCTCTCTCTCTCTCTCTCGCTCCGTCTCTCTGTCTCTCTCTCTCTGTCTCTCTCTCTCTCTCTGTCTCTCACTCTCTGTCTCTCTCTCTCTCTGTCCCTCTCTCTCTCTCTGTCTCTCTCTCTCTCTCTGTCTCTCTGTCTGTCTGTCTGTCTCTCTTTCTGTCTGTCTGTCTCTCTCTCTCTCGCTGTCTGTCTGTCTCTCTGTCTGTCTGTCTGTCTGTCTCTCTGTCTCTTTCTGTCTCCCCCTGGCCCTCTCTCTCACTACCCTCTCTCCCCTGGTCACCAGAGGCTCAGAGGAACAACATGGTCAATTGCGGGACCCCATTTCTAGTTCCGGTATTGGGGGCGGAGTTTCAGAGGACGCAGGCGCAGAAGGAACAGACAAGTATTAGTACAAATAGTCACACTGATAATGAATACCCTACTATAAGGGACAAGTTGAGTAGATATATATCTCATTAGAAAATAGTGGCTGGTTTGCATAAATTCTTTCCAATGACCATCTAACACCAGTGAAAGCTCATCCACTTCTTCCTGACCTTTAACAGAATCATCATTACTGAGTTCGCCACCATCAACATGGTCGAGATAAACATTAACTAAAACTTAACTGAACCAGCCATATCAAAACTGTGGCCATAGTATTTATTGACTACAAGCTGCAGTTCACCAACTCACCAAGCTTACTTTCGCAGCACTTCCCTCCCTCCACAAGAAGGACCAAGAAGGACAAGAGCAGCAACATCATGAATACCAACTCGAGTCCCCCAATATCTGGACTTTGAAATATTTCACCATTCCTCTGGCATTGCTGGGTTGAAATCCTGCCATTCTCTACCTAACACCATTGTGGGGGGGCACCATCAGCACAAGGACTGCAGCAGTTCAACAATAAGGCCTCTTCAGGGCATCTAAGACTGAGCAATAAATGTGGCTTTGCCACATTTTAACAATTTTTGCAAATATTAAAAAAAAATTAAATTGTGGTTGTGGGCTTTGCTGGAAAAGTCACCTCATTCCTGGTTACCATGAAGGTGGTTGTCGGCTGCCTTATTGAATTGCTGCAATCCATGTAGTGAAGGTGCTCTTTTGTAGTGGTTTGATGCAAGTGAGTGCATCAAACCACTACAAAAGGGCTGTTCAAGTTCGCCACGTTGGTGTAGGACTGGAGTCACATATAGATCAGACCCAGTGAAGGCGGCAGGTTTTCTTTTTTAAAGGATATTAGTAAACCAGTTGGGTTTTTACCACAAATATTTGTGGTCACTGCCAGCTTTTTAGTTCCAGATTTTTAAAACCAAATTCAAATTCTCAAGCTGCCATGGTGGGATTTGAACTCGCATTCTCTAGATTATTAATCCAAGCCTCTGGATTATAGAATCATAGAATGGGACAGGGCAGAAATCATGTCTGTGCTGCCTCTTTCCAATTTGATCCACTCCCCTGCTCTTCCACCCCCCTGCCCTAGCCCTGCAAAATATTTTCTTTCAAGTAGTTATACAATTCCTTTTTGAGAGTTACTGTTGAATCTGCTTCCACCACCCTTCCAGACAGTACATTCCAGACCACAATACTCTGCATCAAAGAATGTTTCTTTATGTCACCTCTGGTTCTTTTGCCAATCACCTTTAATCTGTGTCCTCTGGTTATTGACCCTTCTGTCATTCGAAACGTTTTTTCCAGCTGCGACCTAACTAGTGTTTTATAAAAAGTGCTTTTGCACTCTATGCCTCTATTAAAAGTTCAAGGGTCCCTTATGCTTTTTTTAATGGCCTTCTCAACTTATCCTGTCATCTTCAAAGATTTGTGTACATACACCCCAGTTCGGTGCAGGCTCGAAGGGCCGAATGGCCTACTCCTGCACCTATTTTCTATGTTTCTATGTTTCTTAATGTTCCTGCACCCCCTTTAAAATTGTACCATTTAATTCATATTGCCTCTCCTCATTCTTCCTACCAAAATGGATCACTTCACACTTCTCTGTTAAATTTAATCTGCCATATATCCTCCTGAAATTTGTTACTATCTTCCACATTGTTTATTACATTTTCGAGTTTCGTGTCACCTGTAAACTTCAAAATTATACCCTGCATCCTCAAGTCCAGGTCATAATAGCAACAACTTGTATTTATATATCACCATTAATGTAGCAAAACTTCCCAAGGCATTTCACAGGAGTGATACAAGTCAAAAACATTGACACCGAGCCACACAAGGAGAAAATATACACCCAAAGATCAGTGGTCCTCATACTGACCCCTGGGGAACACCATTGTATACTTCCCTCTAGTCTGCAAAACAACAGTTCACCATTACTCTCTGTTTGTCACTTAGCCAATTTTGTGTCCATGCTGCTACTGTCCCTTTAATTCCATGGGCTTTAATTTTGCTAACCAGTCTATTATGTGGTACATTTTGAATGTTCTTTTCCACAATATCAACCACACTACCCTCATCGACCTTCTCCATTACTTCATCATCGAACTCAAATCAAGTTAGTCAAACAAATTTCTCTACCAATCCATGCTGAATTTCATTTATTGGCCCATACTTTTCCAAGTGCCAATTAATTTTGTCTCAGATTAGTGCGTACAAGTTTCCTCACCACTGACTTTATGTTTACTGGCCTGCAATTGCTAGGCTCATCCCTCCCTATTTTTTGAATGGGGCGTAACATTTGAAATCCAACCATTATCTGGCACCAGTTTAGTATCTAAGGCGGATTGGAAGATTGTGGCCAGAGCCTCTGTAATTTCCACCCTTCCTTCCCTCAGCAACCATTCCATCCAGACCGACTGACTTTTCTACCTTTGAGCATTGCCAACCTTTTTAGTACCTCCTCTTTATCTATTACTGGTCCAGCAACATAACCACTACATACTGAGAATGTATCAAAACTTGTACAAATGTAAATGTATGTCAGCTCTAGTGTCAACCTTGAGACTGCCTGCCATCAGAGGGCAGCAGTCTCCGTGATATACATTTCAAGTGAGGAATGCCTTATATTTTTGAGGAGGCAATTATTAAAATGTTATCTTGCATCACTAGAGGGTGCAATATTCACAGTAATCCGAAAGGTACACTTGTAAAAATATTGGGCAAGCCGCCATTAGAATTCATTTGGGAAATGCAATTTGTGCTCTATTTTTATCAGCCGGTGGCTCAGTAAGTAGCACCCTCGCCTTTGCATCAAGTCCCACTCCAGAGACTTCAAGCATAAAATTCTAGGCTAAAACTCCAGTGCAGTACTGAGAGAGTGCAATACTGTTGGAGGTGCCATCTTTCGGATAAGGCGTTGAAGTTGCATGTTCAGCCATGAACTCATTGAATGGTGGTGCAGGCTCGAAGGGCCGAATGGCCTACTCCTGCACCCATTTTCTATGTTTCTATGTTTCTAAACCAAGGCCCCATCTGCTCTTTCAGGTGCACGTAAAAGATCCCATGACACTATTTCGAAGAAGAGCAGGGGAGTTATACCCAGTGTCCTGGCCAATATTTATCCCTCAATCAACATAACAAATACAGATTATCTGTTAATTATCACATTGCTGTTTGTAGGAACTTGCTGTGCACATATTGGCTGCCACATTTTCTATATTGCAACAGTGACTACACTTCAAAAAGTGCTTCATTGTCAGTAAAGTGCTTTGGGACACCTGGTGGTCGTGAAAGGTGCTATATAAATGCAAGTCTTTTTTTCTCTCTTACTTTTCTATTTGTGGAGGTTTAACAATGTAACTGTATTCTACTACCTGATGTGTGGGTTGGGTGCCTGGAGGAATAAATGGGTTACTACAAAAAATTGATTGTGACATTTGAACTTGACAACTTGATATGACCAGTTGTTGTCTTTGTTAATCTGATGCTTTAATATCCATGTCTAATTGATTTTGTTCCAAATGCAGTAGTGAATACTGAGTTCACAGCACTGGATTTTTACTCAACTGATTCCCTGACTATGGGCTCAATTTTACACGGTCACTTGCGCCGTTTTTTTGGCGTGCGCCGTTTTTTCTGGCATATTTATTTTTTTCCAAGTTTCCCTCTGCGATCTGTGCCGGCGTAACTGACTTAGTAACGATTTTTCTAGGCCAGTTTTTTTAGACGTCATGTTTGAGCCGTTTTTTTCAATTGTTTGCAGTTTCGCCAACATTTTTTTCTCTTAGGTCGGCGTATCTGGCCACTCCCGAAAAACCTTCTGGTGAGTTAAGAAAACCAGCGCACATTCACAAATCTGTGCTGTTGTTTTTAACTCGAAGATTTTGGAGGGAGTCAAGAACACTGTCAAAATCAATAATAAAATTCAACTTTTTTTTACCTGTCAGCATAGAAGTATAAATTTGTTGGATTTCACAAGTTTTCTCTTTTTTTTACTCAGCGAACGTCTTGAAGCAGGGCTGGAGGTTTGTAGGTTTGGCCGACAGAATCGGCCTCGCTCCCAGACACAGGGGCTCGGGGCTCGGCTACAAAACAAGCCATGGGGGTGGGGAGGAGAGAGAGAGAGCAAAGTGCCGATCGGAAGGCTGAGAGCCCGGGGAGGGGAAGGGAGAGAGAGAGAGAGAAGTCAAAAGACCAGAATTAGTAAAGGCTGGGGTGAGGTGAGGAGAGGGGAGAGGGGAGAGAGAGAGGTGCCGATTGGATGGCTTGGAGCCCAGGGAGGGGGAGGGAGGGAGAGAGAGAAGTCACAAGACTCAGGGGGGGAGGGTGGTGGGGAGAGAGAAGAAGTCACAAGATCTTTGGGTGTGGTCCATCCATATGGACCCGGAGAGATACAACTGCAAACCTGTGCTGCCTGCTTTCCTGCTGTTTTGAGCTGCTTTCAAAGGTTAAATTTAAGTATGGGGGCAATACTGACTATGCCACACCTTGTGTAAGCCTTCTGCATCATGACGCTATGTAGGAGACAATTGATTCGACTTCATCGCATCAGGAACATCAGAGCCCATAGTGTGCTGGGCAGGAGGCCTTATCCACCTCAGGTATATCGAGACATGCATTCGTACCTCCACCTGAGTGATGCAGACTGTATCAGAAGGCTGCGTTTCCACAAAGAAGTTGTATGAGATCTGTGAGTTGGTCAAAGCAGACCTGCAACCTAGAAGCATCAGGAGGACTGCTTTGTCAGTTGAAGTGAAGGCTACAGCTGCACTTTCATTCTATGCCTCCGGATCGTTTCAAGCTACAACTGGGGACGTGTGCGCCATCTATCAAAATGCAACACATGTCTCCATTCGCCAGGTCATAGCTGCACTGTATGTGCATAAAGTTCGCATAAAGTTCTCCATGACCACCCAAGCAATCCATGACAGGACTGTGGGCTTCTCCAGGATTGCTGGCTTCCCAAAGGTAGAGGGCTGCATTGATTGTACCTATTGTATATGCAAGCACTCTCTTAATGACTCCACGAGGCAGATGTATGGCACTTGAACTTTACAGACTGTAGTCCTTTATTGCAGCTCCTAGAGTGAGGACACCAAGAGGTGAGCTCCCTTTTATACTGGGTTATCTGCAGTGTGCAGGTGACCTTTAGATCTTCAGCAGCAGCACCCTCTGGTGTGCAGGTATGATATATACAGGGTGAAGGTACATTCAGGTCTAGTGTTACAGTACAACATTAACATGCGTACATAACAACACTCCCTCCTAAGCTTTTCCCAAGTCCTTATTGCCATGACATGGGGAGGTGATCAATAGTGGGCTGTGGGAGGTTGTGGTGAGGATTGTGTGGGTGCCAGGTGTGATCCATGTGCTCGTGGCTGCACTCATCCATTTCCCCCCCATACAAAGGCCATGTGGCTGTCACTGTTGGAGGATTCCTCAGTGGTGGAGCCAGTGTAATGGGTAAGGTACATACATTGTAGAATGGGTAGGTGGTGGCATTTAGTGGTGGGCAGGGCCACAGGGCTGTGCGGGCTCCTTGTCCTCCATTGGTGGTGGAAGTCTGGTCATCCCAGGTTCTGCCGGGAAAGCTGGAGGGTACTGGCCTCTCGCTCCCAGTGCTGGCCCTGGTGGCCAGGGGGTGTAGGGCCGATCTGAGGCAGGTTCCCAGTGGTGGTGGCTGTGCTGCCCATTGACCACTGTCCCTGCAGTGGGTCTGCTCCCACTGGGTGTGTGTGAGCCCTTCCTGGGGCATCACATTGGTCCTGAAAGAACAGGCTACATGGTCAGGTAACCCGCTGGACCTGGGGGTCTCCCATGGGGGTTTCCTCTGGCATTGACATTATACCTGTAGAACCTGGTGTCATTTATCATTCTACCTTTAAGCATGCATGACACATTGGCTCCGATCGCAACTAGTCAACGCGACATTGTTATCTCTGTTTACACTTTCAACGCTTTCTTGTGTATCGGTATCTCTGTACAGGTTTACATTTATCATGTTAGCATTTCTGACATCACTGTTCAACGGTACAAACTTGTTACTTACATGACTTTTTGAAGCATTCGTTACATTTCTCCCATTCGCCTTGCCGGCATCACTATTTAACATTACATTTGTATACCTGCATTCATTTACTGCACTTTTAACTTTAATATCACTGGCATCGCTGTGCCTAGAGTGGAACTGTCCCTTTAATTGTTTTGGGTTGCCGGTCTCCTTTAAGAGGGCCTTGCAATCTTTACCCCAATCCGGTTCACCGCTCGGTAACACTTGTTGCTCCCTCAACGTTGTCCCTCGTGGTCTGGTCATGGCCATCTTGATTCCAGATGCTTTGCCTCGTGGTGTGGGCGCCATCTTCTCTCTCTCCGCGAGGTAGACTGCGGTGATCCTTTACTCCCCAGGTTCTGCCATGGAAGCCAGGAATCTACCTTCTGCGCCAATCTTCTTCCCTCGGAGTCCTGCCACGGCCCGGAAGGTGATGTCTGGTCATTCAGGTAGGATCATCTCGCCGCAGAGTTGTGCAGTCTGTGTCGTCACCACGCAGTTGAGTTGGATGTTAGGATTTCCAGGTGCTGCGATGGATCCACATAGCATGTCAATTGCCAGGGCCCAGAGGCCTTCGTCGTTCCGACCGATTTGGACTTGCTTCATCCATCTTCTGCCCAGCAGCGTTGGACCATCACCAGCAACGATCCATAAGGGAAGCTTGTGCATCGCGCCGCCATAGGACACCTGGACGTCCACGCTGCCAATGACTGGGATGGTGCCTTTTATGTAAGTGAGCAGCTTTGCCTGGATTGGGGACAGTTTTGGCTGTTCGGCAGGATTGTCCCAGACTTTCTCAAAGGCCGTCTGATTCATCAACGACTGGTTCGCCCCTGTGTCGATCTCCATCGAAACTGGAACTCCGTTGATTTCCACTTCCATTTTCCACGGGGAACTCTCGGTGGAGCAGGTATATATTCCATACTCCTCTTCCAGGGGCTGAGCAGCTTCATCTTCATCAGTGTCGGAGCTCAGGTGATCGGCCAACTCTTCTCCCACTCGGTGAGTAAAACTTTTTCTACACATTTGCTGAAGGTGACCTTTAGTGTTGCAGCCTTTGTATCGGCACTGGTGGGCTCTGTGGTTTCCTCCACAGCGCCAGCATGGGGCTAGCCGGTTGGCTCCATGTGGCGGACTCAGGGTTGCGGGACTCGGGGCAGCATTTTTGCCTCTGAAAGTCGGCATTCGGTTCACTGTGCTCGTCGGGTTAGAGTCCTGGGTGTGGGTCATCATCCATTTGGAGTCACAGACCAAAATCATGAAGGCCTGGCTCACTTTGATTGCCTTCTGCAGGGTGACCGTAGTGTCCGCAGAGAACAGTTTATGGAGGAGGCCCCCATGGCCGATTCCAATAACGACGATGTCCCTAAGTGCTTCGGTGAGGTGGTCGCCAAAATCACATGGTGCAGCCAACCTTCTTAGATCTGCAGCATACTTAGCAATTTCTTGGCCTTCGGGCCGCCGGTGAGTGTAAAACCAGTGCCTGGCTGTGAGGATGTTCTCTTTGGCTTTAAGTTGTTCTTGTATTAAAGTGATGAGCTCCGCATAGCTCTTGGTTGTTGTCTTCATTGGGGCTAGCAGGTCCCTGACGAGGCCATGGACATTGGGCCCACAACTGCTGAGCAGGATGGCCCTGCGCTTGTTCGCCAGTGAGATCGGTGAGTCCCCAGCCAGGTTGCTCGCGATGAAAAAATGTTCCAGCCTTTCCACAAACGCATCCCAATCTTCCCCATCAGCGATGTTGGAAGTTGCTTAGATTAGACATGTTGTGCATGGAAATTCGTAACCTCGTCGCCAGTTATTGTGTATGCAAGCACTCTCTTAATGACTCCATGAGGCAGGGGTATAGCACTTGAACTGTATTGACTGTAGTCCTTTATTGCAGCTCCTAGAGTGAGGATACCTCGAGGTGAGCTCCCTTTTATACTTGGTTACCTGCAGTGTACAGGTGACCCGTAGGTCTCCAGCAGCAGCACTCTCTGGTGTACAGGTACGGTATATACAGGGTGAAGGTACATTCAGGTCGAGTATTACAGTCAGCCTTTTGGCTAAGATCATGCGTAACTGACGTGACAGGGGAGTAACCATGACCAGAAAGTGGTTCTCCCTGGATCAGGAAGGTGGTTCTCCTATGCTTTTTGGAAATAGGAGGTGGGTGGGGTGGTTTGACCCATCCACCTCCATGGCACGAACCTGGTATTGCAGTACTTTCAGGAACGGTGCTTGGGCTCTAGGCCTTTTGGCTAAGAGCATTGGCGCAGAGTGATCCTTGACAGGTGCAAGGTGACCTCTGGCGTTTGTGATCTGACAAAGAATTGGAAAGATTGGCAACGAATTAAAAAAAAAATTACAGTACAACATTAACATGCATACATAACAGTACCCACATCATCTTGCGAGCACCTTTGAAGGATTCTGAGATGTACAGGAACAGAAAAGGCTTCCACTCCATTAATGTGCAGCTCGTGTGTGACAACATGTATCACATCATGTCAGTCGATGCAAGATACCCTGGGAGCACCCATGATGTGTTCATCCTAAGCAACAGCATTATATCTGCCATGTTTTTGCAGCAGCCAGAAGGGCACAGCTGGCTACTGGGAGACAAAGGGTACGGCCTCGCCACCTGGCTCATGACGCCCCTATGTGTAACCCGGACTGAAGCTGACCGCCAATAGAATACGTTGCACATTGCGATGCACAGCATCATTGAGAGGACCATTGGCCTATTGAAGCAGCGTTTCCGATGGTGTGTCATGTATTCAACTGTCATTGTAACCCATGTATAAGCTGACCTAAGTTGTACACCTTGAGAACACTGACCACAGGTAGCGAACTTGTGGGAGACACTCCTAACCTGGACTTCTCCGGTATAAAAGGAGAAGCTCCACCCACCGTCTGTCTCTTGAGTCCTTGGTAATAAAGGTAACTGGTCACAGAGTGACTTTCTCTCAAGTATGGGCCTCGTGTGCATTTATACTGTATAGTAAGGACATATCATTGGCGACGAGAAACTAGGATTTAAACCACGCAAGCATGGCCACTAGCAGCACAGAAGAGAGGTACTGTGTTGGTGATGATTGGGACGACTTTATTGAAAGATTACAGCAAGTTTTGTCACTAAGGAATGGTTGGGACAGGATTCGGCCGACAAACGCAGGGCTCATCTCCTGATGGTTTGTGGATCCAGAATATACTCCCTGATGAAGGACCTTCTAGCGCCAGAGAAGCCGGTGGACAAGACGTTCGAAGAGCTCAGTAAGTTGATCGGGGAACACCTTAAACCGGCGAGCAGCATGCACATGGCGAGTTACCGGTTTTACATGCACCGGCAGCGAGAAGGGCAAAGCGTTCTAGACTTCGTGGCAGATCTCCGGCGACTGGTGAGCCTATGTAAGTTCCCAGATGCATGCAGAGCGGAGATGCTGCGAGACTTTTTTATTGAGGGCATTGGGCATGCTGGGGTTTTCAGGAAACTGATTGAGACCAAAGACTTGACCTTGGAAGTGGTGGCTCTGATAGCCCAGACAATTATCTCAGGGGAGGAAGAGACCAGAATGATTTATGGCAACAATCTTGGCTCAAATGCAGCAAACGACCAGGGAGTCAACATTGTTAATGCGGCACACAGTTCTCTAGGCAGACAAGGGTAGTCGAACCCAAAGGGGGAATTCAACAGAGACAATGGCTAGCTGGACGGCGATTCACGCCATTGCAAGGGACAATGTAATGGGGCCATCAACACCTGTTAATAGCGCACTTAAGGATAGTCACAGAGGCAGTCAGAGACGATCGACTGGCAAGGGACCTTTTGTTTCCAACAACAGCTCATGTTGGAGATGTGGAGGCACACACTCAGCCGGAGTTTGCAGAGATGAGCAAAATACCTGCAGAAATTGCAGAAATGAACGCTGGGGGAAATCGCTGGAAGCTGAAGTTCAGCGAGTTCATGTGGAGCAGGTATACAGTTCATACACCAGGACGCCACCGATAATGATGAAAGTGCTCCTTAATGGCATCCCAGTATCAATGGAGCTAGACATGGGGGCCAGCCAATCCCTGATGAGTATCAAACAGTTCAAAAAGTTGTGGGCATCCAAGGCCAGGTTGCCAAAATTATCGCCGATTGACGCACAGCTATTGACTTACACAAAGGAGATCATTCCGATGCTAGGCAGCGCCACGGTAGTCGTGACCCACAAAGATTCGGAGAACAGGTTGCCACTATGGATTGTCCCAGGGGACGGTCCCGCACTACTGGGTTGGCTTGCTGTCATGAACTGGAAATGGGGCGATGTCAATGCAATTTCCTCTGTGGAGCGAGTATCATGCTCACAGATCCTGGACAAATTTGACTCACTGTTTCAACCCAGCATTGGCACTTTCATGGGGGCCAAGGTCATGATTCACATAAACCCGGACGCCAAGTCAGTACACCACAAGGCCTGAGCGGTGCCGTACGTGATGCAGGAAAAGATAGAAGGCGAATTGGACCGCCTGCTGAGGGAAGGCATCATCTCGCCAGTCGAATTCAGTGACTGGGTGAGCACGATTGTGCCGGTGCTCAAGATGGATGGGTCAGTCAGGATATGTGGTGAATACAAGGCCACCATCAATTGGGTGTCACTCCATGACCAGTACCCGCTACCGAGAGTGGAGGACCTCTTTGCGACGCTATCCGGTGGCAAACTTTTTTCAAAATTGGACCTGACCTCAGCTTACATGACCCAGGAGCTGGCGAGTGAGTCGAAGAAGCTGACCACCATCACAACACACAAGGGATTGTTTGAGTACAACAGATGTCCGTTCGGGATTCGCTCGGCTGCCGCGATCTTCCAACGAAATATGGAAAGCCTCCTCAAGTCGATTCCAGGGACGGTGATTTTTCAAGACGACATCCTCATCACGGGTTGCGATACTGAAGAACACCTCCACAACCTGGAGGAGGTGCTATGCAGACTGGACCGGGTAGGGCTGCGACTGAAAAAGGTGAAGTGCGTCTTCCTAGCTCCAGAGGTAGAATTCCTGGGGATGAGGGTAGCAGCAGACGGGATCAGCCCTACTGCGTCCAAAACAGAAGCGATCCAGAGAGCACCCAGACCCTGTAACACAATGGAGCGGCGTTCGTTCCTGGGGCTCCGAACTATTTTGGCAACTTTCTTCACAAATTGAGCACGCAATTAGAGCTGCTACATGTACTCCTACGCAAAGGTCACGATTGGGTCTGGGGCGATAGCCAGGAAAGGGCTTTTGATAGAACACGCAATTTGTTATGCTCCAACAAACTGTTAATATTATATGATCCGTGTAAGAAACTAGTTTTAACGTGTGATGCGTCATCCTATGGAGTCGGGTGTGCGCTGCAGCATGTGAATGCCAATGGTCAGTTACAGCCGATAGCTTATGCCTCCAGAAGTCTGTCCCAGGCAGAAAGGGGCTACGGGATGGTAGAAAAGGAAGCGCCAGCATGTGTATATGCAGTAAAAAAAAATTAACCAGTACCTGTTTGGCAAGAAATTTGAGCTGGAGATGGATCACAAACCCCTAACGTCCCTTTTGACCGACAACAAGATCATAAATGCGAATGTATCGGCCCGCATACTGAGGTGGGCACTTACGTTAGCCGCCTATGACTACACAATTCTGCACAGACCGGGCATTGAAAACTGTTCCAATGCACTCGGCAGACCACCACTAGCCACCATTGAGGGGGCAGCTGAGCATGATGCTGAGATGGTCATGGCTGTTGAAGCTTTCGAAAGCAAAGACTCACCTGTGACAGCCCGTCAGATTAAAGTCTGGACAAATAAAGACCCGCTACTGTCTTTAGTTAAGAAATGTGTCCTGAATGGGGACTGGGCAATCACGTATGGGGCATGCCCTGAGGAGTTTAAACTGTTTCATAGGCGCAAGGATGAACTCTCGATTCAGGCCGATTGCCTACTGTGGGAAAACCGAGAAGTCATGCCCCAGATGGGCAGAGAGGTGTTTATCAGAGAACTTCACAATGAGCACCCCGGGCATTGTCTTAATGAAGGCAATTGCCGGGTCACACGTTTGGTGGCCAGGGATAGATGCAGACCTGGAACTCTGTGTTCGCAGGTGTAACACGTGTCCTCAGCTGGGCAATGCACCCAGGGAAGCCCCCCTTAACCCCTGGTCCTGGCCCGCCATGCCATGGTCACGTATCCATGTGGACTATGCAGGTCCTTTCATGGGAAAAATGTTTTTGATTGTAGTAGACGTCTACTCCAAATGAATTGAGTGTGCCATTTTAAATTCAAGCACATCTTCTGCCACGGTAGAAAGTCTACGGGCAACGTTCGCCGCCCATGGTCTACCGGATGTCTTGGTCTGCGACAATGGCCCGTGCTTCACAAGCACTGAATTCCAGGACTTCATGGCAGGCAATGGAATCAACCATGTCAGAACGGTCCCGTTCAAGCCAGCCTCAAACGGCCAGGCGGAACAAGCAGTGCAGATAATCAAATGGGATGCTCAGAATCCAAGGGGGTTCCCTACAAAGCCACTTATCACACTTTCTGTTGGCCAATAGATCCTGACCACACTCGCTCACAGGGGTTCCACCCGCAGAGCTGTTAATGAAAAGTACGCTCTTATCCCTTATACACCCTACTATGAAAGAAATTGTTGAGAGCAGGCGTCAGTCACAATGTGACTACCATGACGGGAATGCGAGGGCGTGATGTATTGATGTCAATGACCCTATTTCTGTCCTTAATTACTCTGCAGGGCTCAAATGACTTGCAGGCACTGTGATTGCCAAAGAGGGGAATAGGGTTTTGGTCGTTAAACTTACCGATGGACAAATCTACCGCAAACACGTGGATCAATCAAAAAGGAGGTTCAGCAACCCCATAGAAGAAGCAGAGGAAGAACATGATGTAGAGTTTACTCCACCACAGGTGACCGAACAACAGGACCAAGTGGAGGAGAGCCCAGTCATTGTGGACAGTCCGGACAGGCCTGAGGCGCTGCGAACTGCAGACACTCAGGCCAGCGCCCAACAACCGGAGCCCCAACGCAGGCGCTCTACAAGGGAGTGTAAACCACCAGAGAGACTTAACCTGTGATCCCAATAAGACTTTGGGGGGCGAGGTGATGTCACGTATTCAACTGTCATTGTAACCCATGTATAAGTTGACTTAAGTTGTACACCTTGAGAGCACTGACCACAGGGGGCGAACTTGTAGGAGACAATCCTAACTTGGACTTTTCTGGTATAAAAGGGGAAGCTCCACCCACCGTCTGTCTCTTGGGTCCTTGGTAATAAAGGTAATTGGTCACAGAGTGACTTTCTCTCAAGTATGGGCCTCGTGTGCATTTATACTGTATAGTAAGGACATATCAGCCTGGGCCATTCTGGAGGCTACTTGCTGTACTCCCCTGAAATTGTCGATCAGTTCACTATTGTGTGCTGCATGCTGCATAACTTAACCATCATAAGGCAGCAGCTGGTAGTGGAAGACCCACCTGCGGTGAGAGTGGCTGATGATAATGATGTGGAAGATGCAGGTGACGAGGAGGAGGAGGAGAAGGAGGACGATGAGGGTGAGGAAGCCATGCAAGTGCCTGAGGCCGGAGCACGATGGCGGAAGAGGGCGAGCCATCGTGCTCCTTTAACGATTGTCGAGCCTTGCGCCAGCAGCTCATCTGTGAACACTTTACTGATGGCCAAGGGCTCAGTGACAACTATTCCACATGGATATGTTTACTGTTTGGAGCTGTTCCATAATCTTGTATTGTGTTAATGGAACATGATTCAGTTTTAATGTAAAATATATTTTATTCAAAAGTTTACAATGTACTTAACTTAACTTTAATAAAATGATTCTTGTATCAAACTTTACTTTAATATCACTCTTTACGATCACTTAAAACTTTAAGATCACTTATAAAATTGTAAATTTACATAACTTATAAAAACTTTAAATTTGAGAACAGTTACAACAGTAACAATAACAACAACAACAACAACAACAACAACAGCAGCAAAGAAAGGCTGCACCCATCTCTCCTCCCACTATTCTCAGACCGCCCGCTGCACTTGGTCTAGGACACACCACCACCCCTGCCCACAGACGGTGGCACAGTGTTTCTGGACTTGATACCAAGCTTATTCTTTCTAACATCTCAGGTACTGTGCACTGCTTGAGGTGGGGGGGGGGGGGGGCGTTAGTGTCAGGTGGCAAGTTGGAGGGCCCGGCTTTGGGCTCTTCAGAGACTGCTGTGGGGATTGGAGTGGGAGTGACAGTTAATTCTGTCAATGGACACGGGGTCTGGACGTGTTCCCTTATTGCAGCAGCTACCTCCGACATGCCGACCCTCCTGTGCCCTGACAGTGTCTGAACTACCTGCAACATTCCCTCCCTCATGGTCAGTGACATGGTTTGCACTACTCTGACATTCCCTCCCTCATGGCCACTATTCCCTCACTGGGTCCCGGATATTGTTTCCATTTCTCGTGTCATTGCTGTTACTTCTCCTGACAGTCCCGCTACCTCATCACTCACCCCACTGATGGCATCCAGAAGTGATGGGGTAAGGTCAATGCCCTCCACACTCAATGACATCATCTGAACCACATCTGTTAGATCCTGCAGCTCAGGAGAGTGGTCGAGCTCTCCTTCCCCTCCTCCCCACGGGTGTGGCTCGCACCCCACCACTGGGACCCACAGCTTGGGACGGTGGGGCCCTGGGTGTGCCTCACTGCACCACACCACTGGGACCCGCAACCTCGGAAGGTGGGACCCTGGGTGTGCCTCGTTGCATCCCACCACTGGGACCCGCAGCCTCGGAAGGTGGGACCCTGGGTGTGCCTGGCTGCAACACACCACTGGGACCCGCAGCCTCGGAAGGTGGGAAACCATGGAATGTCCCACCAACACTCAAACCACTAGTCACGGAAGGGACTGTCACCTCCATGAGCGGCACCTCTGCCAAAGTCAGTACAACAGTGGGAGCTTCATTCAGCTCCATCCCCTCCCCCTCACCCCCATGGATGGATTGGAAGATGTTCTCCTCTTCAGGCTCGCCCGCGTCTGAATCTTTTTCTGCATCGTCAGGGTTGGCCTCAAATTCTGCAAAATATAACGGAACAGTCAAATGGTTAGCAGCAGAGGAGGGGGCAGGAAGGGTAGCATGAGTAGGCTCACACATCACAGGCCAGGCAGCAGGCTGATTTGAAGGGCCACGATGAATTTGCAGGATGTACCCTCTCCCTCGAGTGTGGGCCCAGCTTGTGCAGTACTGATTGCTTTTTTCCAGGCAGGACCCATCAAAGCAGCGACCCTCTCTTCCAAGGGTGTCAGTGGGTGCAGATTTGCTGGGCCTCCTCCTGGTCAAGTTCATTCCCTTTTATTATGTGCCACCTTCCTCTTCAAAGATGAAAATACAACTTTTTAGAGAGGGTGTCTTTCTGCTGGATGGGACATATACAGCTGGTCACATTTACAATTGCATTGAATAAATGAAAATATTACTTGCACTAACTACTTGACCAAGGTCCTGCCATTTCTCCAGATCTCGTGGTGGTCACCATTGTGCAGTAATCTTTTGCAACTTGGTTCCAGCATTTCTTCATTTCTTTTGGTGGAACTTTATGTGACCTCTGCTGGTGTCCAGCTCCTGCCATCTGTTCTCAATCACAGTAACTAGTGTCTCCACTTCTTCCTTCAAGAAATTCTTGGTCCTTGCACCGCGTTGTATCTTGTACTGCTGCAGCTGCGATTTTTCCAATGCTCTCACAGCACTCCTTCTCACACACACAACTAGCTCTTTAAAAATGGCCGATTGCCAAATCCGAGCTGTACTGAGCATGCGCGTCCATTGGAACTACGTCAAAAATGTAACTTTTTCCCCCACGCATACACAGAAGGTGCGGCTTTGTTTTTCAGTGCAGACAACAGACTCCAACCCCCCCTCCCCGCCCCCCCCAGCCCAGGCGGCTGGACACGCGACGCGGCGCCAAATTCAAATTATACATCGGGGAAACTTTGGCAAAATATTTCTGCCGCATTTCTGGCCTAGAAAAACAGGCGTAACTCTGGCAATATGCCAGAAAACGGGCTTGGGGAAAATTGAGCCCTATATTTCTATGAATAAACTCAGATTTGATCTTGTAGATGATGTTTCCTGAGAATCATCAAATGCTCATGTAATTTGATGAAAATCCAGCAGTTACACACTGGATCCCAAGAGTGTATTTGATAGGGCAGAATGGAAATAATTGGTGTAGAAAAATGCTCACTAGTATTTACTTTCATTGCTACTTACTGCCATAACACACCAATACTTTATTTAATTGAAGCTGTCTATATTTATCAGATTTCCTTGTCCTTTTCTCCATTTGTTTTTGCATTTTTTTTCAAATGTTCTTCCACTTCACTTTTAAATGCTATGGTCTAGAAATTGGCCTCCTTTGCGCCTCCCGTTATTGCCTCGGGGGTGAGGGGTGGGGGCGCCAATGCGATAACGGGGCGCTAACAATAACCGACCAGCGTGGTAAAATAAACTATTCCCGCTAAATTCCCTGTGAAGCGTTGCTGCCTAGTACCAAGATCTCTTCTTCCCGGAGATCGTGATGTCATTATCCTGCGCATCATTATCCGCCCCCTGAAGCATTGCCAGGTGACAACACTGACAGCTGCAGGAGGCTTTGCTTGGGAGACCGTGCGCTTTGGGGGCGCAAGATAAAGGAGATGTTGGCGCAGTAAATAAAAACATTTGTGCGTATGCCAGAGTGCTTGGGGCTGATCGGGCCGGATCGCTCCTGCCATTGGCAACGAGCTAACTCATTGCAATGCAGAGCCTGCAGCGGTGGCCCCTCCCTTTAAGGGAGGGAAGGAGACTCGGATTCTGGCAGTGCTGCATGGAACATCATGCAGCGCTGCACTGCTACCACCCCGCCTGCATCGTTTAGCGCTCCAACGGAATGATTCACATCGCTATGGCTATCGCCCAAGTTAAAAAGGCAAAACTAGCAGTTTTAAAATGGCCGATATTTCCGGTATTAGTGGTTGTTTTATTTTTCAGGATCGCCGAAATATTGCCCATTTTAAAAACCACTAATTTTGCCTTTTTAATTTGGGCAATAGCCGTAGCGATATGAAATGTACGATAGCAATGTATTCAGTCGTCCATAGCAATGGCCGTTCTGCGCATGCATAGGTTTTTTTTAAAGGAAATTAACTTTTCCCGCGATTCAGGGGTCATCTGCACATGCTCTGAAGACATACGGAGGGAGAAAGAGACCGCATTTTGTCTTTGGAGCTGAACAGGAAGGTTGTGTCCAGGCTAGCTCAGAGAAAAACTGGTTACTTCATTTAAAAAATGGAGATGGATTATGAGGAGTCGCGAGTGAGTGATGTTGGTGAGGTGGCAGATATGGGTGAGGAAGAGATTGATTTGGCAGAGGTTGGAGGGAGAAGGAGAGCTAAACGCTTTTCAGATGAAGCAAATGCAGCCCTTGTACATGAGGTGGAAACTCGGTGGGGCCAAGTAACCCGGGATGGTCGTGGGAAACCAAAGAATCTGGGCGTTCCACGATATTTGAGAACCAAACCAGTGCCGCAAGCACTGGAACAACCTGGTTGGGTCTGCAAGAGTAAGTATTAAATTATTAAATTTATAATTGTAATGATGCACTGCCTCATTAATTACAATGTAAATCTGCCGGATTGTAATTAAGTTGGATCATCTTGCTGTCACGTATTAGTTCCTAACCACGAACTTATTAAATTTATTCTCCGACCGTAGATGTAACCATGCATCAATTGCATGCAAAGCATATTAGCATATAATGTTAATGATGAATAGCAAGGGCGATGACTAATTGTGGATTATAATATGTGTGTTGTTTAATAGTATCTAGTAATATCTGTAATAGTACCTAGGCAATTAGCTTATGCCATGCTCATGTCACCCTTGCAGAGGAAGATATCTAAGCATCGCGCCAAGCGCAGGCGGACAGAAGGAAGGCCTGCTGACCTATATCAATTAACCAACCTGGAGGAGCGGGCCTCAGCACTTGTCGGTGCTCATAATCGTTCAACCACCCGTGGTGGTGCTGATCCCGTTGTTGCGCCACATGACTAATGTATAAACCATTGGTAATTTAAAGTAATTTAATGCCATTTGAGTATAATATATGAATTATGCAATTTTATGTAATTAATGATGGGATCATGAAATCTCATTGTAATGCCATGCAGCTTCTGTACGCTCATGATATTAATCACGAATATTTATTGCAGTAGTGTTGCTCCTTGTACATATGCCTGCGCAGCATAAGCATTCTCATGTCACCCTGGCCTCCCCTTCTCTTCTACAAACACAAATTATGTTTTCTAGCTCCCCAGGAGCAACGCAGGAATGTGGAAGTCCCTAGAGCGTCACCTCATCTGGTGCAGGTCGTGCTGATCACAGAAGAGACAACTGAGGAGGATATTGAGCCTCAACTGTGTTCCTCAACTCAAGGGTCTAATCAACTGAGGAAGTAGCGGGGCCAAGCATTTTGCAGCAGGGCACCCTGAGTGGTCCAGCGCCTACGCTGACCCCGCGAAGGTTGGTTCGGTGAGGTAGGCATGCACAACGATAGGCGGATGTCAACCTGGACATGGTTTCACTGTCGAGGACGAGCGACAACATTGGTCAAGAGCTCCTCCAGGCGATGGGTGGATTGACCGGCAACATTGCCGCACTGACTGCGTGTATTTCGGAGGACATAGCGCAGATGTTTGCAGCAATGCAGAGAATGGACGATTCCGTCGATGCCATGTGGCAGGCGGTGGTCTCTAGACTACACCCCAAGGTGCCGTACCACC
Organism: Pristiophorus japonicus; assembly: GCF_044704955.1. NCBI lineage: Eukaryota > Metazoa > Chordata > Chondrichthyes > Pristiophoridae > Pristiophorus > Pristiophorus japonicus. Next base: position 414,127,861 of record NC_091977.1, read on the forward strand.
CATGGTGACAGATGCGAGTCAGGAGGAAACAGTTGCTTCTGACTTGGAAGATGTTTCTTTGGAAACGTCTTCTCCAGCTTCACCAGAAAATGTGACTCTGCCACCGTCACCGCCCCCCCCCCCCCCCCCCCCCACACAGTGCTCTAGGTGCCCTGCTGCAAGACGGCTTGGTGTCAATGCGGGTAGAAGGGGGGAGTATGAGTGGGAAAGGGGGGTTCAGACTGGGGGGGGGTGTTGGCAGAGGGAAGCGTGGCTGCAGGTGGGGTGGTGAGCGGGGGGGGGGCGGACCTTATTCTTGCTTTTGTTAAATTGTTGACTGCTGGTGGGGTTGTTATTATTATTAAAAAATTGTTGAAAAATTATTGTTGTTATAAATTTATTGACTGTTGGGGGTGGGTGTTTATATTCAATTATTTATTTTCATTTTAGTTTGTTTACACTTTTATTAAAACATTTTTAAAATTATTAATGATTATTTACCTTACAATTGTTGTGTAGTGTCTTCTAATAACAGAAGGTTAAACATCAATACAAGGGTTGAAAACAATGGCCAGGCCAGGAAAGGATGAAATGTAACGCAAGTATAACTGTCACCAATGTAACTTTACGCAAAGCGGTCATTTATGAGCTGCTGACACAACCGTCTTGCAGCTACATAAGTACCATGGGGCTTTTCCTGCAGTGTGGGGTGGGGTGGGGGCATGGGATCACCAGGCTGATTATCCTCCCCGAGGTCCTCATTCTCGTCCTCCTCTTCCGCCTCCCCTCTCTCCTGAGATGGACCGACAGTCCCATCTCGCAATTCTTATACCCTCCTGATAGCCAAGTTGTGCAGCATGCAGCACACCACAATGAACTCAGTGACTTGCTCAGGGTGGTATTGTTGGTTGCCTCCTGAGTGTCCAGGCATCTGAAGTGCTGCTTAAGCACTCCAGTTATCTTTTTGACGATATTGCGTGTGGCTATATGGCTTTCGTTGGAGCGCTTCGCGGTTCCTGTCTGAGACTTTCGCAGGGGTGCCATGAGCCAGCTGGCAAGACCATATCCTTTATCCCACCGTGATCTTGTGGCTGACTCTTAAACAGGTCAGAGGCAGTGTTCTCACGCAAGATGTGTGCATCATGAATGCTACCTGGAAAGTTTGCATTTACTGCCATGATTATTTGCTTGTAGGCGACAATGAGCTATACATTCAGGGAGTGAAATCCTTTCGGTTACAGTAAACCTTTGCATCCTCTGAAGATGCTCAGAGGGCGATGTGCGTACAGTCTATTGCTCCCTGCACCTTGGGGAAGTTTGCTATTCTTGAGAACCCCAAAGCCCTCTCACTCTGTGCCTCCCTGGTCATAGGAAAGTTTATAAAGTCCATCCTACAAGCATGAAGGGCTTCAGTCACCTGTCGAATGCAGCAATATGTGGCGTGCTGAGAGAGGCTGAAAATGGCACCAGCTGAGGCCTGAAAGGAGTCTGCATAGAAGGAATGTCGCGCAGTAACCTTAACCTCAATGGGCAGTGTGGCCCTGATGGTGCTGGTAGGCTGCAGAGCTCCCTTAATTAGCTGGCATATCTCACTGATCACCTCCTTTCGGAAGCGCAGCCTCCTAACGCACGTGTTATCGGACAATTCCAGGTCTGATCGCTTATCCCTGTAAATGCATTGGGTGTAAGGTCTCCTCCTCCTCAGCAGTCTGCCACCTCTTTGATTGGGAACATAATCTTCAATGAACCTTCTCCCATCTCTATTCTACAGCATGTGAGTAGTCATCAATACTGGCTGAGAAATTACAGGCCCCATTACTATAAATACCCTAATCTGTCTTCAAAATGATTAAATTGTCCTCTACAACCACAATATAAACTCAAAATTCACCACAATGTGATACATGATTGTCAAAATTTTAGAACGCCCTTAAAATCACTCACAAATTACTTCACTGCTCCCATCAACTTGAAGCAGCCTTTTATTAAAAGTCCTCCGATTTACAAAATGGCGTCCATACCGCTGGGTTAAAGACAGGTGAGTGCAGCTTTTCTTGAGCGTCTTTTTGGGTGGGCGATTATTTGGGCGGTATATGGGTGAAATGCCGAAAGTAACACTCTCCGACAATCTGGGCGGTATTTGACCGTTAGTTTCCATTATAAACACTCTTCTGGGTGGTGCACAAGTGATGATGTCAGACTTTATTAAAAAAATATGGGTGGGCAGTTCAGCTCATTTCCGGTGGTAGTTGTATGCCAAAAGTTCCGCCAAAGATAAATGGCCGATAATTTCCATTTATAATCAAACATGGGCTGTAAACTGAATCTTGGCAGTTACATGGACGCTAAATGAGCAGATACATGCTGGAAGTCTTTGACGGAAGATGATCTGTTAACCTTAAATCAGTTTAATTCTATAGATAATATTCCATTGATAATATCGAAGAAATCCTTCTTGAATCATTTTTTTAAGGGGGTGAGAAGTTATAACCTATTTTGATAAATTTATTAGAGCTTTTTGAGGATGCAACTAGCAGGATAGATAAAGAGGGACCAGTGGATGTAGTATATTTGGATTTCCAAAAGGCATTCAACAAGGTGCCACACAAGGTTGTTATGCAAGATAAGGGCACATGGGTTGGTGGTAATATATTAGCATGGATAAAAAATTGGTTAATGGACAGAAAGCAGAGTAGGAATAATGGACCACTTTGAGGTCGACAGGTGGTTGCTAGTGGGATACCGCAAGAATCAGTACTGGGGTCTCCGCAATTTACAATCTATATTAATGACTTAGATGAAGGGTCGATATAATGTATCCAAGTTTGCTGATGATATAAAGCTAGGTGGGAAAGTAAGCTGTGGAGGAGGACACAAAGAGTGAAAAGGGATAGAGGCAGGTTAAGTGAATGGGCAAGAAGTTGGCAAATGGAGTGTATTGTGGGGAAATATGAGGTTGTTCATGAGGTCAAAGATCAGCCATGATCGTATTGAAGGCTGTATGACCTACACCTGTTCCTATCTATTATGTTCCAAAATAAAACCGCAGTAAAACCACATAAAAGCAGTAACACCTTGCCTTAATTCACATCTGGAACCTCTCACTAGATTGAACAATGCACAAACATAATTTGTTTCAAAGTTCAACTCATGTCATGGGTAACATTTATATTTATGGAATAGGAAACAGGCCAATAGAGTTTTATTCCAATCTTGCACTAGAGTTTTACACTAAAGGATCTGAATGGATTGGATTCTGAAGATATGGAGCTTGATGGCAGATATTCCAAATTATGTACATTTGTGATGTACTGTTACTACCCAGTCCCATCAGCCAGACCAATTTATGAATACAATTCCTTTATAAAATACCTTTAAATGTTTTAACATTTAATCCTTTGTACTATAAGTCAATGCAATTCTCCCTTCCCCCCCCACACAAAAAAGTGGTAGGTTGTGAACACTACTGCTGTCTATATATAAAAATGTATTTTGCAAATTTACATGGTAAAAATCTCATAACTGATTTGATAGCTTTGAAAAATTGTTACTGTGAATAAGAGTGACATGTGAAAACGAGCATTTACATTCCAGTACCAACACTAGTACTGAGGTGATATAATTACATATTTCATTTCTTTAAAAACAATTTAAAAAAATCATGAGTCAGTAGTGTGATAATAACTGATCACTTGTGAAAAGATTCTTGTGCTCTACACACTTTCCACATGCCTAATTAATCAGTATTACACTGCCAATGATCAAGGCACTAAGTTGCAGTTTAAATAGAAAATGGAAAGTATTGTGGAATATAATCTCAAAAACACATAATCCTATGTAATAAAAATGGCATTTGGTTAGTCAAACTATAAATGAACATAAATGAACTGTACATTTCTCTTTGAACAGTATTACAGAAAGTAACTCCCAAAACACTTGTAAAATACACCAGAATCCAATACAATAGTAAAAATGACATTGTTATCAAACAACAGTGACCGTGCTAATGACAGATTAATTCCAGATATGATGTTAATCTGGTTCCTATGAAACAGTTTCATGGGACTGTCAAATTTCAGTATTTTGCTTAAGCTGTATTTATTAATTTCCTGAATAGAAAAGCTCTCCCATCTTCACACATGACCAACATCCACACCAGCTGAAATTGTTTGGATTAAGTATTCACATTAATAGCTGCAAAGAGTAATATACTAGCAATTTTCCAATGTAAGTTGTCTTCAGCCAAGTTTGACTATTTATATTACTCGTCTAGCTAGGACCAACTTTGAGACATCACCACAGGATCCATGATGTACCAAGAGGGCATCATAAGAGGGTCGTGTTTGAAGGCTGTGATTTGGAACACAGACATCCATTTCAACCCATGCTCCACCCCATCTGCTCCCTTGCATTAGAAAATGATTTACTACTAACATTCTCTTCTGAAATGTTCACTTATTAAAATAAACTAGAACTGTTTTTTCTAACTTCTGCTTCCATCCATTAACACATTGAACATTCACAAAAAGATTTCAGTTATTACTGTACACATGGGATGGGTGGGGTTACTGGTTTACTTGGTATCATTGAATGTCCAAGTTACTTATATACTTAAGCTATCATTATTGGCATTTTCACATGGAATTATGGTATATACATTTGACTCCTTTTCACACAGTTTAACAAACAGTGCATACTAGTTATTGAATTTATTGATTGAACTTCCAATTTAAAATTTTCTATGGCTGTTGCTGGTATTGACCTTCTGTTGCTGTGTAAAAGTCTTCAAGCAGCCCTTTGAGATATTCAAAGGTTGGCCGATCTTCAGCTTTGCTTTTCCAACAATCCTTCATGACATCATACAGCTCTTGTTGGCATTCTTCAGGACGTGGCATGCGATAACCACGCCCAATAGCATTTACAACTTCTGTGTTAGACATGCCTAAGAAAGAGAAAGAAAATATTTTTTGATAATGTCAGATTCTAAAAAATTGCAATGAAATTAATTAAAATCACCATTATTCTCAGGCATGTTCCGTGTGATCATCGTTCCACAAACAAAAAACGTCAGAATCAAATTAGCAATTTCACTCAGAGGCCACAGAATAGCTGTTGTGACGAATGATTAAAATGTCACTTTTACAGTGGTACTGTTCTTCCAAGATTGGGGCACCTTATTGGGATAAAGTGGAGGGAACTTTATTTTCCATCTATTAGTAGTTAGATTAGTAGTTAGATCCAGGCTGTGATAGCTCAAAAACAAAAAATGTATGACATTGGCTGCAGATGTGCAGAGATATCACCTTGCTCAAGTGCTTTAAAAAGCTATACCATAAAAGTAAATATGTAAATGGTGTTACACACGTTAACTCCATTTTATTTAGCCATTGAAATAAATGACCTAAATTTGGATTTGCTTCTATAATCATTGGGCTTGATTTTAACTCCTCTCACCTGGCACTAACCAGGCAGGGGGCAGTAAAATGGAGCAGGTCATTTATCCACTCCTTTCCCACACCAATCGATATGACTGCAATTTTAAATTGCAGGTGGCAAGAGCACCCACCCCAAGCCAATGGGGTCCTCTTTAAATAGTAAATTGAACTAACCCAAAGTGTTAAAAGGGGAACAGAGGTGCCTCCTCTCCTCTCCTCTCCTCTCCTCTCCTCACCCACGCCCCCCCACCCCCCCCCCCCAACCTCCTCTCCATACCACCCACCCTCTGGCAAACCTGCTAGAAACAGCAAGAACCAGAAGAGGCCCAGCAAGCTAAGTTTTAAAATCCTCAGTATTTCTCAAGGAAATCTTGGATCACCCCTTTCCCAGGCTTCCTCCCCCGACTGGGATTGCCCTCCTGGAGCACTTGCCTTGTGAAAGGGATCGTATCTCTAGGTCCCTGGCGACAGTCTCCTACTGCCTGATTTTAACAGCCTGGCAGCCGCTTCCCACTGATATACCAGCCATTTTGGTGCCAAAGTCAGCAAGTGACTTGCTAATTAGGCCCGGTTGTTAAAATCAGCAGAGCCTGCCTATTGCTGCTGCTCCCAGACAGGCACACTGCTTGCTTTGCCCAAGGGTTAAAAATAGAAACCCATGTGTCAAATTCAGACTTAATTTAGTTCTCAGTAAGCCCGATGGACACCATCATAACCAAAACTATAGCAACTTTAATAGCCAGACCGAAGTCTTCACATATTAGTGGGCTCGAGATTGAGGAACACAACTAATGTGACAGAAGGCTTTGCATGGGGAATCACAGGACGCTATCACATATTGCACTAAATGAGAAGGTTAAAAGGAAAAAAAGAAAGTTACTATAAACTAAGAGAAGTGTGATTTTACTAAAGAAACAAGGCAAATGTAGTAACAATGTAAACATAATTAAATAGAATAATAAGGTGGTTAATAATATATAATAAATACAATGAAGGGTATTGTGAAGCAGGCAACATGATTGTGTGGATTATAGGTTAATATGGAAAGGTATTTAAGATTTGATTACAATAAGAGTTGGATGACTTGAAAATAATGTACTTTTTATACTTTTACACAAGTTGTAATGTTAGTGCATCAATTTAGTTGGTGTCCAGGGAGGAACTGAGCACCTGAAATTTACTGAGAGGAATTCTGCCTATATAAACTGACTAGACTGTAAAAATCTCTGCATGAGCACCAAGTTTCACAAAACCTTAATTACAAGAGCACAGCCTGTCAAAAATCATAAAAAAGGGATTGGTACAAATAAATGATTGAATTGTGACCACTTGATTGTCAAATTAGATTCCTTCTAAATATTGAATCTTTGATGCCCCATCATTCCTCAGTACTGGAAAACCGGGCGAAAGCACAGTATGTAGGTGGATGACAAAGCCCATTTCATCAGTTGTCCATCATTTTGATAGTTTCTGGTTGCAGACAATCCTCCCTGCTGTGCTTGCATACTCTGAAAACACAGGCTCTGAAGTACTGCTGATGCCCATTTTTTTCTTATGTGCCATATTTTATATTTGAATCTTTAAGACCATTGTCAGAGTATTCCTCTGAATTTTACCTGCTACACAGCAGTACTACCAGAACAGAAAACATAAAAGTGCTCAGTAGTAATTGTAATATGGATAAATCATGCCACACGAAGTTTCAGGGCAACTAATATAAATTCATAGTTTGCAAAGTCAACCTTTCTGATATATGGGAATTAATTCCATTGTAACAGCTGCTTGTACATTTGTAAATGGCACTTCTGAAACTTGCTTTATTTCATTGTGACTGTCCCAAAACAGTTACTAATACAATGCTTCAGCCAAAGGAATTAGATTTTAAAATAATATATACCCTTGGAATTAAACAATGGAATACAAATGACTGCAACAGACCTCAGGAAAAAAAGGAAACAGAAAAATGAAGATTAGAGGTAGACGGATAAATATGTTGCTGTTACAGTACATTCAAGTTGGAATATAAGCCTGCCCATTTTAGTAGGGCAGCAGAATTTTGCTGTCCAATTACATGTCTTAATGTAATGAAGGAACTAACCCACAACCTTGCGGCATTTCTCAACTCCAGGCTTTACCGTTATTTCCCCCTTTTAGACTTAACTATAACTGATTAAGAAAATAACTAAAATTATATGTCTAAGCAATTTTCCTGTTAAACACCAGAATTTGAAAAAAAACTGCAGTCTTGCTTCTGATAAAGGTCCAAGAATTAAAAAAGCAACATTTTGTAGATTCTTGGGACACAAAGATGCCAACAACCTACATTGTGACCCTGTGTCTGAGATCAAGAACTTTCTCCAACTTAATGTCGACAGGATCAAAGCACTGCTCCCTCAGCTACTGCTAAAAAATCCTCATCTACATATTCACCACCTCCAGGTTTGACTATCTGTGTTCTCCTTGCTGACCTCCCAAGTTTCACCCTACATAAATTACAACTCACCAAACCTCTGCCATCCTTTCACTAAGTCCTATCACCCTGAAACTCACCGACCTCCATTGGAAATCCATCCTCCAGTACATCAAATTCAAAATCCAGGTCCTCATCTACAAGTGTTCCCGTGTTTTTGCCCTCGCTCTGTAACTTCTCCAGCCCTGTATTGAACCGCATGCCTTTCATTTTCCCGACTTTGGTCTCCTTTCCATAATCCTTCCGTGGCAGAGCCTTTAGCCACCTTGCTCAAATTCTGGAACATTCTTCCGAAAGCCTTGCTACACCTCTCCTTTCCTTCAAAGGCTTCCTCAAAACCTATTTTTTTTAAACCATGCTTTTGGTCACCTCTTCTAACTCTTTTACCACAGTGTAGGTTCTATCTTCATCTCGATTAAATGCTTTGCGATTTGTTATTGCTTAAAGTGCAACAACATATTTTGTTATGGTATAATGGAATTAAAGCCAATAAAAGAATTCAAAGCTTTTAATTTTGTAATCTGAAAAAAAAAAATCAACCTATGTTACATTGCCACCCTTGTTTAAAAAAAGAGCCTATAGGTAAATTTGTTGTCTATTCCTGTGTAGAAATGCTTATATTAAGTCAGACTAGAGAGAGACACACATTTCAACAACACACAAAAAGGGGAGTCCAGGAGTTAGATTTTTTTCAAAGTAATATATTCTATAGAAGGAAATATTGGCTCACCGTACGCCATCGTAAGCCTCACTGGCGCAGAGTTGGGCTATTGGTCTAACTACTGCCCAGCAAATGCCCACAAACCTCTTACACCTGGAAAAAGGTGTAGGGCCTGCTTTCACCAGCATAAGGATTAATATAAATCTTAAATAAAAAATGATGCACAAACACTTAGGCCAGAGTCTTTACCTTGGAGTCGGGTTGGGTGCATGTGTGTCTCGCGCATCGTTTCGGCATCCCGAAGATTTGAACAATACCTTCTGCACTGCGCGTTTAACTGAATGGCACCAATTAATAGAATCATGCACGTTTCCCGGCCCCAGTAAATGGAGTGGGTCTGATGATGTCACCGATGACTCATTTTCAGCACGAATATTTAAAGCAGCCTTGCACACATCTCATTTGAAAGTTGCTGTAGAAGTTCTGAAGGTGATTTCAAGAGCTCTAAATTGCTAAGAAAGATTGACATTCTGTGGGTCATGGAGACACAAAGGCAGAGGGCAGCCCCAAGATGCCTCCCTAGCAGTGCTGGTCTGGGGAGTAAGAGCACACAGGGAGGTCCTCTTCCCTGCAGATGCAGAAAAAGACCAGCAAAAGATACGAAGTGTGCACGGCTAGACATCGCAGACGAGGTCAGCAGCAGGGATGTGGTGAGGAGAACATGGATCCAGTGCCACAAAAGATTCAATCATCTCATCCGGTCAGGAAAGGTGAGTGCAATGCCGCATTCACCTGCATCCTGATGTGCCTCTTACCCCAACCCCATCACTGTGCCTTCCAAAGCCTACCCCTGCACATCATTCCTCTCAGCAACCTATCTTGCAGGTCCACGCACATCTTTGTCAGGTCCACTCACATCCCCATCAGACTAACCACCACTGATACTCACCCTCATCCTAATGCAATCATAGTAAGTAATATAACACAGAAGGAGGCTATTTGGCAATTTCACACCACTCCCTCAGTCAACCTGTATAGATGTAGCCCATCCATTCCTTACAATCATTCTATTACTCACTCAAACTTTTCTTCTTTCCATCCTTGCAGAAGAGAGCCCACAACAACGGAGAGACAGAATCAGAAGTGGCCCTCCAGTCTTCACAAATTTGACTCCAGCAGAGGAGGAAGCCCCAGAGATCTCTAGACTTGCAGAGCTGCTGGTGGTGGGAGACAGAGAGAGGGGGGCCTTCCAGCAACCTGGTGATAGAATTACATCTCATACAGCCACATGGCATACAACAGTCACCCATATGGTGACTGATGACAACAACCAGTGAAATGTCATCATATGCATAATGGTAACGTTATCCATTCTGATAACACTTCCAATTCATCTCTTTACTCTCCCACAGGTTCAAGTGACCCCCACCCTCCAGCCGCAGGAGGAAGATGACTCCTCAGAGGAAGCTCCATTCTCTGAGGGTGCAACGTCAGCAGACCCACGCTCACCACCAGCAGCACAGATACGCACACCTCGGTGGGTCCAGTACGAGATAGAGTAGTGTTGTCACCTGGTGTTTCACACTTCACAAGTGAGCAAGAGCAGGTGGTGTTGACAGGGACAGCAGTGGAGATTCCTCGCCAGAGGACTTCTGGTGGGCGTTCTCTGGGTTTTGGAGCCTGTGATGGCCTGCCAAAGACTGCTCCTCCTGCAACTGTGCAGGGACAAACTCAACCATCAGGATCCAAGGCAGCATGTGGGGCACCGACTAAGGGGGATGCTCTAAGCTCCGCTGAGCTGCATGCAGATGCTGAACCTCGGGGCAATCGAAAACAAGGGTGATCTCGGAGGGGAAGCAACAATTACATGAGGCCCCGGCAGCTTTAGCAGCCGTGATGTGTGCGACTGTACAGAGAATGGAGGAGTTCATCAACATGAGCACCACCATCTCTCAGGCAATGGCGACGATACACTGTTCTATGGAAAGGATGGCCACCTGTTCATTAACCTCATCTCGAGGAGGGATATTAACCTAGACTTGGGCGTTCATCTGCCCCGTTGCCTCCCCCTCAGTCAGAGCCCCACATGCTGCCTCGGATCCCAGTGGCTGACTTGTGAAACCTGGGTGATGCATCTGTGGGCAGCCAACTGAGATCCTGCAAATGTCTGCTGCAGATCCATGGAAGGAGCCTGAGGCAAAGAAATTGAGGGTAGTGGTGACTTTGACAGTCACTGCTAAGGCATGTCCACCAGGTCCTCTGGGCAGCAAGTCTTGTTTTAGCAAGCTACAAATGTCTGTGTTGACTTGGCGTGATAGCCTGAGCCTGCTGAAGCAGTGCTATTCAGTCATCTCCAGGAGCTCATCCTTTGCCTGTATACCCTGTGTTGGGGCTATCACCCCTCTCCAGGTCATTGAGAAGGCTGCTGGTGTTGTGGCTGCTGCTGGTACTGGGGCTTATCTTAGTCTGATTCTGATTTCAAGGTGAGACAAGATAATGGCACCATTGGTGACCTAATAATAAATGGCAGGTAAAGTGGAGACCAGAGACCCAATCCTTCAATGTTTTGATAGTGATTAGCAATGTGATGAGAGTGGCTTCTGAGGTTGCAGAAATCACCTGCAAACTCCTGACAGCGAAATCTCTACACAAAATGGTGTCAGCAAGAGCCTTTCTCTTAGGCAAGAAAGCAGGTGTAATGCGAGTATGAGAGATTTTTCCAGCGGTCACTTAATGGACTCGCACAATGAACACGGAGCTTCCGCCTCCCCTTCACAGGCGAGGTTCCCGAGGTGCATGAATCTCATGTGCAAGAAGTTAAAGCCAAAACCCGATGTTAAAAAGGCAGTTAGGGTCTCTCAATAAGCAGTTCACCCACCTCCTGAACGGGTCCTTGGCACGTCTCGAAATGCGCCCGAGTTAAACGCCGTGTTCCCAACACATTATCAATTTCCGCAAATTTAACTGCCGACCCATTCCCAAATCCGCATGCTTAGCACCAGGAAAAGTCCGGCCTTAAAATTAGTTTATGCAAATTTAGCCCAGAATAAAATGTTTAAATCGTTTTCCCCTCAATTGTTTTTTTAAATAAATTGTATATGTTGTATTGCAGGAACTTTTAATTCAATTTGAAAATGAGAACATTTATTTTTTATTGAGTTGTCTAAATTGTTTAATTATTTTGGAATTCCATTAGGGTTTATGGAGATTTGATTCGTACTCTCTCATTGGAGGACCTGGCACACGTGATCCCAAGGACACTACCGAAACCCCTCATCCTTGGGATCTGTATGGCCGTTTACAGAGGCATACGCCTGAAAGCCCAGGACCCGAACGCTCCGTAGCTTTGGAGCCAGGAGGGAAGTTTGGAAATATTTCGCAGGTCAGAGGCATACTCCAGAGGTATGCTTCCGACTGCAAATTCAGGGCCATTAAACTCAGGAAAATTTTGATTACATTTTTTTATATATATATTATATATATATATGTACTCAAGTGAACATTTTTACCGTCATGGAGACCATCAATATCAGACATTGCTCATTGCTAGGGCACTGCACTGAAATCACTAATGGGGAGCATCCCAGAGTGGCTCCATAGGAAGAACATAAGAATTAGGAACAGGAGTAGGCCATCTAGCCCCTCGAGCCTGCTCCGCCATTCAAAAAGATCATGGTTGATCTGGCCGTGGACTCAGCTCCACTTACCCGCCCGCTCCCCATAACCCTTAATTCCCTTATTGGTTAAAAATCTATCTGTGATTTGAATACATTCAATGAGCTAGCCTCAACTGCTTCCTTGGGCAGAGAATTCCACAGATTCACAACCTTCTGGGAGAAGAAATTCCTTCTCAACTCGATTTTAAATTGGCTCCCCCGTATTTCGAGGCTGTGCCCCCTAGTTCTAGTCTCCCCGACCAGTGGAAACAACCTCTCTGCCTCCATCTTGTCTATCCCTTTCATTATTTTAAATGTTTCTATAAGATCACCCCTCATCCTTCTGAACTCCGAGTAAAGACCCAGTCTACTCAATCTATCATAAGGTAATCCCCTCATCTCCGGAATCAGCCTAGTGAATCGTCTCTGTACCCCCTCCAAAGCCAGTATATCCTTCCTTAAGTAAGATGACCAAAACTGCACGCAGTACTCCAGATGCAGCCTCACCAATACCCTGTACAGTTGCAGCAGGACCTCCCTGCTTTTGTACTCCATCCCTCTCACAATGAAGGCAACATTCCATTCGCCTTCCTGATTACCTGCTGCACCTGCAAACTAACTTTTTGGGATTCATGCACAAGGACCCCCAGGTCCCTCTGCACCGCAGCATGTTGTAATTTCTCCCCATTCAAGTAATATTTCCTTTTACTGTTTTCCCCCCCCCCCCCCAAGATGGATGACTTCACATTTTCTGACATTGTATTCCAGGAGTGGAAATGCTACTTTGGTCCTGTTCTGGAGCCATGTGACTGAGAGAAACCTTGCTAGAGATTGGGAGATTTGCATTCATAGCCTGTAGCAGTGGCAAGAGTGGTCCCCAATCACAGTTTCCACAATGCTGGCAGATGTTGATATCACAATGGCTCAGCAATGTGTGATTTCTATTCTGGTAAGAACTTTTTACACATTTTTAAAGAAAAAAGTTAATTAAAACTCTTCAAAGCTAAATTTCTCTATAAAGAGAGAGAGAGAAAATTACTTACCTTTAAACAACACAAGCCCTATAAAAAGCACATAGGTTCCTGATCATGACCTCCAAAATCAGACATAATAAAACGTTCCAGGACAGCAGTTAAAATAAATGAAGTACAAGAAAAGCCACTGCAGGGCCTTTCCTGTACCATGTTGTTTCAAAGAGGATTATGCTCATAGCATTTCAGATCAAGTAACTAAATTAGGAGTTTTGAAAGCATTGATTGTAACATGGAGATATTCCAACCAATACCAGGAAAACAAATTGAACAAAAATATCCTCCTAATCACAAAGGCAAACTCCTGCTATTAGCATTAAAAGCACAAAGGGTTCATCCTGCAAATAGCTTGCACTGGACTGAGGAGGATTCAGTCGGAAGCAGTAAATGCAGAACCCATAAAAGTAGGTGACCACTGCTTTGTGCATTTTTTTTTTGGTAGCCCATTCCAGGGCTGAGTATATATAGTCACTAATTTTGCATCAAAAGACATAGGATGCAAAAGGAGCTGATGTTGAACTTGAACAAGATCTTCGCTGCAGTTGAAGTATTGTGTAGCAGTTCTGTGCATCCCACAACAGGAAAGATGTAAGAGCAATGCAAAAAGGTGTAGAGTAGATTCACTAGGAGGTTACCAGGGATAAATGGTTAAAGTTACAAAGAGCCATTTGAGAAGTTGGGGCTTTTGCACTAAGCATTTACATTAAAGACAAGTAGTTGTTGTTGTTGTAGTAAAGTGAAGATTAAGGGGTGGCCCAATAAAAGTCTTCAAGACTATGAAGGGTTGTGATAAGATCAGTAATGATAGATCATTTCTACTGATCACCATATTATCAGATCTTTTAGATTTAAACTATTAAGTGAATTTATGAAGCAAAAGATGAACAAAATATGCTTTTTCTGGCTTTTGACTTTTAAATAGCAGTAATATGATACAGGTAAATACTTAGATTCACAGTAGAAATCCTTCTATTTAGCCCCTCAAAATAAAAATAAAGATTGCAATATGAATGTTAAGCTATTCTTTTTGAAGTAACTTTTATATATTGTTACATATGTGGACTTGTATTTCTTCTGTACAGCCACCAGAGGGCTCATCTCCTGGAGTCCCAAGTGATCCCATAATCCCTTGGGAGAACAGGTAGTTAAGGAGGCTTCACAGGTTGGAGAGGCACTCTGGAGATCTGCAATAAAAGACTATGGTCGCACTTTACTTTGAGCTCAGTCTGACTTTCTCCATACACAACATATATGTGCAATCCTTCTTGATCATTTATTTCTTACCACTGCAGAAGCTGTGCTGCAGTGAACTATTGGAAGTTCTAAATTGAGTCTCAGATTCTAACTGCTTAAATACATATGAAAAGTTGCCAGGACTAATTGTCAACCATATAATAACTGACCAGCAAACACATACCTGAACAAATCATATATCTTTGTTTGTTTGAGGCTTTGCAGGCAACCATGAAACTTGCAATAGTTGTGGCAAGTTAACCTTTGACCAAGATTCTGACTATAGCTAGGTTTTTAAACTCATGACTAATTATTGGCTTAAAGGGACCGCTACAGAATTAAAGTAACACTGAACTGATTCATTTCTGTCACAGGTCCCACCTGATGTAATGTTAAGCCATCTCGGGTACGATCTCCGATGAAGGACAAAAAGAGAATCAGAGTCTGATGGACGGATCCCTGTCAGGAGTGTGCATGTGTGAACATTGGACAAAAACAGGACAGGACAGGGCTGTGATGTCCTCCACTGTTGAATAGTCTGTAGACTCTGTTCTGTAGACTCTGTTCTAGACTTGCTCAAGGCCACTTGGGCAATGTACCAGTGGTCTGTCATATTGCAGCAAGAGTCAAAATGAGAGGAGAAAATGGAGGATGAAGGGTCCTTTAATAGAAAAATATTTGGAACCAAAACTAATATCACTACAGAGAGTAGTCATATGGATCAAATAACAGGTCCAGCAATATTATGCCATGGTGGTCAGCAACTGCTTGGTGTGGTATTCTTACCTGGATATGGGATTTTTCCATACGTGACTATTTCATACAGGAGTATTCCAAAGGACCAAACATCTGATTTAATAGTGAAAGATCCATAGCTTATAGCTTCGGGTGCTGTCCATTTAATTGGAAATTTTGCCCCTGAAACACAAAATATACTACTTCAATTATCTTTTAAACTTCGGTTTAGCTTCTAGAACCCAACTTCCTCCCAAGTGAGAAATAGTCAGAACACTGTGAAGCATGTCATAGTACAATATAAATACTAAGCAGCTATGCACAGATATAACAACATTCCCCGCCACCCCCACCCCCACCCCGCTGCACCCCCTTCCCAAATATAGTTCAGACAAAAAAACAAAGAATATAGATTGACAAAAACAAGAGCGAGAGAAAATAAATCTATGGAATAGCCAAAAGAGATGTTGATATCAAGCAAATCTGTGAAACTGAATTATATGGCAATTATAATTTTCTACTTATATGTTGTCACAACTTTGTAAAAACAATTCTTTATATGCTGCATGGGCATCCTTTAGGACAACGGGTTCTGGATTATGGTCATTATTGCTATCAGAGGCAATCTTTTGAAAACAGGATCATTTTCCCTGCCATCGATAAATGGAATGGCACATTTCAAAGAAAATTAAATGAAATTTAATTCTGTTTCTGAACTACTGGGTACAGAGTCAAAGTTTGAGACCGTGATACTGTCCAGGAGAAAATGGTCTTAAATTCAATATATGAAAATGCTGGTGGAAGTGTTCATAATCAAGAGTCAACCAGAATTTTGTAAATTATATTCAAACTCATGTTCAACATGAGAATCAGTGCCTTAGTAACAATGCAACTTTAATTATCCACTTCAGGAACACCTCAGCTATAATGAAAGTATTTCAGACTAGTTGAGAATCAAAGATAAAATCTTATTAGATCATAGGACCCATACTAATAGGCCTTGCAAGTTAAAGTTTTCAGAATACTTTAGGTTTACAAAGTGACTATAATCAGGCAGGTAAAGTAGAAATGTATTCACATGCTTTTCCAACCTTGTAACCTCCTAGTCTAAGCTATTAGACACAGTCATATGCTCATGTCCGTCATGGTTCCTATTAACTTAAGATTAAGAGATTTTGCTTAACTTTTGTTATATTACACCTAACTAGCAGAGATACCAAATACCGGTGCTTAATTTTTCAAAATATGAGAGAGAATTACACCAGGACATAAGAAAGCGGAGCAGGAGTAGCCATTTGGCCTCTCAAGCCTGCTCTGCCATTCAAGATCATGGCTGATCTTCTATCTCACTATCCCCATATCCCTCGATTCCCTTAATATCCAAAAATCTATCAATTGCTGTCTTAAATATACACAACGGCTGAGCATCCACAACCCTCTGGAGTAGAGAAATCCAAAGATTCACCACCCTGAGTGAAGAAATTTCTCCTCATCTCAGTCATAAATGGCTGACCCCTTATTCTGAGACTGTGACTCCTGGTTCGAGACTCCCCAGCTAAAGGGAAACATCCTCCCTGCATCTACCCTGTCAAGCCCTGCAAGAATTTTGTATGTTTCAAGATCACCACCTCTCATTCTTCTAAACTAGAGAGAATATAGGCCTAGTCTATTCAATCTCTCCTCGTAGGACAATCCCACCTCCCAGGAATCAATCTGGTGAACTTTCATTGTACTTCCTCTATGGTAAGTATATCCTTCCTTCGGTAAGGAGACCAAAACTGTACACAATACTTCAGGTACGGTCTCACCAGGACCCTATATAACTGTAGGAAGGCTTCTTTACTCTTCTGCTCAAATCTTCTTGTAATAAAGGCCAACATACCATTTGCTTTCCTAATTGCTTGCCATACCTGCATGTTAACTTTTGATGATTCAAGGACACCCAGGTCCCTATGAACACCAACATTTCCCAATCTCTCAACATTTAAAAAAATACTCCGCTTTTCTATTTTTCCTACCAAAGTGGATAACTTCACATTTCTCCACATTATATTCCATTTACCATGTTCTTGCCCACTCACTTAGCCTGTCTATATATCCCCTTGAAGCCTCTTTGCATCCTCCTCACAACTTACATTCCCATCTCGCTTTGTATCATCCGAAAATTTGGATAAATTACATTTGGTTCCCTCATCCAAATCATTGATGTAGATTTGTGGATAGCTGATCCTTACGGTACCCCACAGATACCAGCTTACCAACATGAAAATGACCCGTTTATTCCTACACTCTGTATTCGGTCCATTAACCAGTCCTCAATCCATGCCCTAATCCCATGAGCCCTAATTTTGTTTAATAACCACTTGTGTGGCACCTTGTTGAATTCTGGTTGACGTTCTTAAAGCAGAGGATTGGAAAACCACAAATGTAATACCCCTATTTAAGAAAGGAGAGAGACAGAAAGCAGAAAACTGTAGACCAGTTAGCCTAACATCTGTCATTGGGAAAATGCTGGAGTTCATTTTTAAGGAAGTAGAAGCAGGACAGTTTTGCTACCAATTAAATCAGCTGACATCACAACAAAATGTTGCTTGAATTGATAAAAGGTTCTTTTAATCTTTGCGATCAGAAACTAAAAAGGTAACAATTTCTATTATCACTGATTTGCTGGCTCTTGTGATAAAGATGCATAAAATTATGAATCTGGCATTTACTTAATAAGCACCACATTTAAAATAATCAATTTAAAAGTCTGGGAATCAATGATTACAAGAAAATTATAGCAGCTCAGCCATTGCACAAAAACGGAATAAGCACCTACACTGCTTTTGGTATCCATTGAGCCAGTGAAAGTGAAAAGGAGGCTTCAGCCTCATTAAACCCTGGAAAAATCATACAATTTATGCCATTTCTGCCAAAATTATGGAGGATGAGTACCTTCAAGGAAATTGATCCTCAAATTCCTGAAGGACTAGTGAAAAATGTCCGTTATTTTCCAGTTTCATTTTATAATTATGAAGATAAACATCTTATTTTAATTATGCTCCATTTATCATTAACCATTTTAAGTAAATCTTTTAATTCCATAGTGGAATTAAATATTTGTAAACTTTCCATCAGATTTTAAGCTCAGGCTGTTGAAATGTACCTTCTTTGGCTGTGTACTCATTATCTTCAATTATTCGAGCAAGGCCAAAATCAGCGATTTTACACATCAGGTTGTCTGATACCAAAACATTAGCGGCTCTAAGATCTCGATGGATGTAATTTTTTCTTTCAATGTACGCCATTCCCTCTGCAATCTACAATAAAACAAAATATATTTTCGGACTTAGATTGTTTCTTGCATTTCTCAGCAACAATTATTACAAATATCTAATAAAGCCATGTCAGATATTATATGAAGTAAATTGAAAAATAATGTAATCCCCAATGCAAAATCTCAGGAAGAACTAGTGGGCAATAACGTTAATAAATAATGAAGTGTGAATTATAGACTCAGGTACTGAAAGTCCGTGAGCTACAATCCTGTCAGTTATGCCAGGATCGAGTCCGTCTATGTCCTCCAGCGCTGACCCCATCGAAGTTTGCGCGATCAGTGGGAAGATACCTAATTTTAGGGAACAGGTAGGTGCCCATATGGCTGCATTGCAGATACCCACCTGTTCCATGCAACTGGAAAATCCAGCATCTGCCTACAATGGAGGATGGGTTCACCCATGCACAATTGCAAGCCCCCTTAACAACCCCACCCTCCCTGCCCAAGGGGACGAATCAGAATGATTTATCATTTTTTCACTGTTGGGGTAAGAATTAGGAACAGGTGTCGGCCATTTGGCCCTTCTCCACCATTCAATAAGATAATTGTGTTTCTTTTCCCTCAACTCCACCTTCCCACACTATCCTCATATCCCTCGACTTCCTTAGTATGCAAAAATCTATCTGTCTCAGCCTTGAATGTAAGCAATGACTCAGCATCCACAGCCCTTTGGGATAAAGAATTCCAAAAATTCACCATCCTGAGTGAAGAAATTCCTCCTCATCTCCGTCTTAAATGGCTGACCCCTTATCCTGAGACTATGCCCCTAGTTTAAACTCTCCAGGCTACTCCCCTTGCACAGATGGCAGGGCTCACTTGCACCCTTCTGGAGGACAGTATGCCTCAGTTATTTCTATCTACCCATGTCCGGCCCTATACCGGGTCCCAACCGAGTCGGGGAAGCTGGGACTTCCGGCCTCTGATTCTGTGTCTAAGACTGCTGCATTACATCATTGAACCTGTAAGGGTTGTATGGAAGTTCCATTCCTTACAATGCCAACTAGTAAATTCTAGAATTAGTGGGGATCCAACACAACTGGGTTCTGCTGTTTTCCAGTAGGTTCTCCTGGATTCCTGCTAGAGTGGTGGCAGAACCACCAAGGTGATTCAGGGCCACTAAGCAGTACACTACAATAATCTGCTTTCATATCCAGATCACTTTCAGTCTCACCCCTACTGAATTCTACACTAGGCATAGAGTAAAAACGCTACCCCTTGCATTTTTTATTCCCATGTGTAACATGTTGAACACGTCGCTGAGTATATTCAACGTGGAGATTGATAGATTTTTAGACTCTTGGGGAATCAGGGGATCAGGCGGGAAAAGTGGAGTTGAGGTGGAAAATCAGCCATGGAATTGATTAGTAGGAACAAAGTTCAGGAGAACCTATATGAAAATAACCTAGTAAATGGCAGTCAGAAGGGGGGACATCATTTATTAAATGGCGGAGCAGCTCGAGGGGCCGTATGGCCTACTCCTGCTCCTAATTCTTCCATTCTTATTTGTACTGAATTTAATTTGACATAATTCTGCCCACTTGCAAATTTTAGGTCCTTCTGTAGTTTCTTGGGCATTTCATCAGACTGGCCTGCTCCTTTAATTTAGTTTTATCTGTGAATGTGATCAACTTCGATTGCATTTCTAAATCCAGGCCTTATGTAGATTAAAAACAATTGGAACCCCCATCATGATCCCTAGGCTTTTACATTCAGTACATTTTACCAGCCTGAAATTACTCTCACGACCAGTACCCAATTCTACTTTTCTTTCAGCACATTTTACCTAGCTTGTGTAACAGGGTTTCGTGCAAGACTTTGTTGAAGTCAAGAATATTGGTCAGCCACGATGCACCGCATCTGAAAATTATTGACTGCCATTGACTAGATTATTTTCATACAGGTTCTCCTGAAGTTTGTTCCTACTAAGTAATTCCATTATTTTGCAATTAATAAGACGAGATTGATGGGTCCGTATATGCCCATGTTTGCTTTGTGGTCGTTGAGAGCAGGTATTACATAGGTTTGTTTCCAACCTGATGAGACTTCCCCCTTACAATTGACCTTTTTAGATTTGTTTTTTAAAAATAATATTTATTTCTGGGATATGGGAGTCACTGGCAAGACCAGCCCTTGTGAAGATGGTAGTGGTGAGTCACCTTCTTGAACCGCTGCCATCCGTGTGTTAGGGAGGGAGTACCAAGATTTTGAGCCAGTGACAATGAAGGAATGGCAATATATTTCCAAGTCAGGATGGTGTGTAACTTGGAGGGGAACTTGCAGGTGGTGGTGTTCCCATGTGCCTGTTGCCTTTATCCTTCTAGGTGGTAGAGGTCGCGGGTTTGGGAAGTACTGTCGAAGAAGCCTTGGCAAGTTGCTACAGTGCATCTTGTAGACGATACCCACTGTAGCCATGATGCACCGGTGGTGGAGACAGTGAATGTTTAAGGTGGTGGATGGGGTGCCAATCAAGCAGGCTGTTTTGTCCTGGATGGTGTCGAGCTTAGAGTGTTGTTGGAGCTGCACTCATCCAGGCAAGTGGAGAGTATTCCATCACACACCTGACTTGTGCCTTGTAGATGGTGGAAAGGCTTTGGGGAGTCAGGTGGTGAGACACTCGGTGCAGAATACCCAGCCTCTGACCTGCTCTTGTTGCCGCTGTATGTGTGTGGCTGGTCCAGTTAAGTTTCTTGTCAATGGTGACCCTCAGGATGTTTATGGTGGGGGATTCGGCGATAGTAATGCCGTTGAATGTCAAAGGACGGTGGTTCGACTCGCTCTTGTTGAAGATAGTCATTGCCTGACACTTAAGTGGCAAGTAACATTCACACCACACATCAGCCCAAGCCTGAATGTCATCCAGATCTTGCTGCATGTGGGCAAAGATTGCTCCATTATCGGAGGAGTTTCAAATGCAACTGAACACTGTAATCATCAGGGAACATCCCCACTTCTTGCTTCATGATGGAGGTAAGGTCATCGATGAAACAGCTGAAGATGGTTGGGCCTAGGCCACTGCCCTGCAGACTTCTTGCAGCGATGTCCTGGGGCAGAGATGATTGACCTGCAACAATCACAACCATCTTCCTTTGTGCTAGGTATGACTCCAGCCAGTGGAGAACTTTCCCCCCGATTCCCATTGACTTCAGTTTTACTAGGGCTCCTTGATGCCGCATACGGTGAAATGTTGCCTTGATTTCAAGGGTAGTCACTCTCACCTCACCTCTGGAATTCAGTTCTTTTGTCCATATTTGGACCAAGGCTGTAATGAGGTCTGGATCTGAGTGGTCCTGGCGGAATCCAAACTGAGCATCGATGAGCAGGTTATTGATGAGTAAGTGCCACTTGATAGCACTATCTGTGACACCTTCCATCACTTTGCTGATTGAGAGTAGATTGATGGGATGGTAATTGGCTGGATTGGATTTGTCATACTTTTTGTGCACTGGACATACCTGGGCAGTTTTCCCCATTTTCAGGTAGAAGCCACTATTGCAGCTGTACTGGAACAGCTTGGCTAGAGGTGAGCTAGTTCTGGAACATAAGTCTTCAAGCTAGGATGTTGTCGTGCCCATACCTTTTGCTGTATCCAGTGTGCTCAGCCATTTATTGATATCACATGAAGTGATTTGAATTGGCTGAAGACTGGCTTCTGTGATGGTTGGGACCTCAGGAGACCACCGATATGGATCATTCACTCGGCACTTCTGGCTGAAGATGATTGCAAATGCTTCAGCCTTGTCTTTTGCACTCACGTGCTGGGCTCCGCCATTATTGAAGAAGGGGATATTCATGGAGTCCCCTCCACCTGTTAGTTGTTTAATTGTCCACCACCATTCACGACTGGATGTGGCAGGACTGCAGAGCTTTGATTTGATTTGTTGATTGTGGGATCACTTAGTTCTGTCTGTAGCATGCTGCTTCTGCTATTTAGCATGCATGTAGTCCTGTGTTGCAGCTTCCCCAGGTTGGCACCCAATTTTTTAGGTATGCCTGGTGCAGTTCCTGGCATGCTCTTCTACAATCTTCATTGAGCCAGGGTTGGTCCCCTAGCTTGATGGTAATGGTAGAGAGAGAGATATGCTGGGCCATGAGTTTGCAGATTGTGGTGAAATACAATTTTGTTGATACTGATAGCCCACAGCGTCTCATAGATACCCAGTTTTGAGCTGCTAGATCTGTTCTGAATCTATTCCATTTAGCATGGTGGTAGTGCCACATAACATGGAGGGTGACCTCAGTGTGAAGACAGGACTTTGTCTCCACAAGGATTGTGCAGTGGTCGCTGCTACCAATAGTGTCAAACAGATGCATCTGCAACAGGTAGATTGGCGAGAACAAGGTCAAGTAAGTTTTCCCCTTGTGTTAGTTCTCTCCGATAGGAGACAAAACTTGCCTTTTTACACGTAGTAGAAGGATGAAACAAACTCAGTTCCTGAAGAGGAAAATAATGATAACCCCTTTCTAAGCAAACATCTCTTTTGCACACCTGCAATGTCAGCTCTTCATTACTGCAGTTGACAGTGGATAGAATAGAATCATAGAATGGTTACAGCACAGAAGGAGGCCATTCCATCTGTTGAGCACTTGCCGACACTCTGCAAGAGCACTTCAGCTAGGTCCTGTCCCCCAACCTTTCTCCATAGCCCTGCAAATGTTTTCCCCTTCAGGTACTTATCCAATTCCCTTTGAAAGCCACAAGTGAATCTGCCTCCACCACTCTTTCAAACACTGCAGTCTAGATCCTAATCACTCACTGCGTAAGAAAGCTTTTCCTCATGTTGCCTTTGGTTCTTCTGCCAATCATCTTAAATCTGTGTCCTCTGGTACTCAACACTTCCGCCAATGGGAAGAGTTTCTTTCTATCTACTCTGTCTAAACCTCTCATTTTGAACACCTCTATCGGATCTCTTCTCAACCTTCTCTGCTCTAAGGAGACCAACACCAGCTTCTCCAGCCTATCTATGTAACTGAAGTCCATCATCCCTGGAACCATTCTTGTAAATCTTTTCTGCACCCTCCCCAAGGCCTTCACATCCTTTCTAAAGTGTGGTGCCCAAAATTGGACACGACACAACACTCCATTTGAGGCTGAACCAGTGTTTGATAAAAATTCATCATAACTTCCTTGCTTTTGTACTCTGATTTTCAGCTTTGATGATTTCGGGGCGGTAATGCCGGCTGGGCGGTAATGTTTGCGCCTCTAAGTAAAATTGAGCAGCTGGGCCTCGAGTCAGGGGGCGCAGTGCTAAGGGAGGCATTTTACACGTCTCTTGGGCACTAGCATGGGAAAATTCCGAGCTAAAGAGCCGGGCGCACTCCAAGAGACGCCTGGGGGGAAAAAAACCTAAAGAAAAAAAAAAAGATTCCCAAAACATTGCTCACACAACCACAACATAATTGCAAAAAATATTAAAAGAAAAAACAAATCACACTTAGCTTAGGAGTCCCTTACATACCTCTCTGCAGTTGGTATTGTTGGAGCGCCTGATTTCCCAGGTGTTCACCGTGGAAACGGGGCGATAAAGTCAAAACTAGCGCCGGTGTTGTTGCTCCGCGCCACCGGAAAACCGGACCCGAGGATCCCTGCAGGGCACTGGAGGCTGACGGCCTGCCCAGAAGACCTCACGGCTGCCATTGCCACCACTCCGGGGTGATAAACAGAGCGCAGAAGACCCAAACATCAGCCACTAAGCCTCTATTTATGAAGTATTTACAGTAGACACCTCAAAGCGCTGGAGAAATATCACCGATGCTGCCTCAGCAAGATCCTGCAAATCCACTGGGAGGATAGACGCACCAACGTCAGTGTTCTCAATCAGGCCAACAACCCCAGCATCGAAGCACTGACCACACTCAACCAGCTCCATTGGGCAGGCCACATCATCCGCATGCCCGACACAAGACTCCCAAAGCAAGCACTCTATTCAGAACTCCTACACGGCAAGCGAGCCCCAGGTGGAGAGGAAATGTTTTAAGGACACTCTCAAAGCCTCCTTGATAAAGTGCAACATCCCCACCGATACCTGGGGTATCCCTGGCCCAAGACCCGCTAAATGGAGGAAGAGCATCCGGGAGGGCACTGAGCACCTCGAGTCTCGTCGCCTACAGCATGCAGAAAACAAGTACCGGCAGTGGAAGGAGCTTGCAGCAAACCAGACTCCCTACCCACCCTTTCCTTCAACGACTGTCTGTCCCACCTGTGACAGAGACTGTAATTCCCATATTGGACTGTTCAGTCACCTGAGAACTCACTTTCAGTCCCGGGATGGCGGGACTGACCTATCAAGAAAGACTGGATCAACTGGGCTGTGTATTCACTGGAGTTCAGAAGAATGAGAGGGGACCTCATAGAAACGTTTAAAATTCTGATGGGTTCAGACAGGTTAGATGCAGGAAGAATGTTCCCAATGTTGGGGAAGTCCAGAACCAGGGGTCACAGTCTAAGGATAAGGGGTAAGCCATTTAGGACCGAGATGAGGAGAAACTTCTTCACCCAGAGAGTGGTGAACCTGTGGAATTCTCTACCACAGAAAAGTTGTTGAGGCCAATTCACTAAATATATTCAAAAAGGAGTTAGATGAAGTCCTTACTACTAGGGGGATCAAGGGGTATGGTGAGAAAGCGGGAATGGGGTACTGAAGTTGCATGTTCAGCCATGAACTCATTGAATGGCGGTGCAGGCGAGAAGGGCCGAATGGCCTACTCCTGCACCTATTTTCTATGTTCCTATGTTTAGAGTGGAAGCAAGTCTTCCTCGATTTTGAGGGACTGCCTATGATGATGATTTGTGAAGTCCTGGATCCTGTATGCTTTTCTAATTGCTTTCTCAACCTGCCTTGCACCTTCAACAATTTGTACACATATACCCCCAGGTCTTTCTGTTCATGCACCCCCTTGAGTTTATATTGAATCTCCTCATTCATCCTACCAAAATGTATCACTTCGCACTTTTCTGCATTAAATTTCAGTTGCCACGTGTCCATCCATTCCACCAGACTGTCTATGGAAACATAATCATAGAAATTTACAACACGGAAGGAGGCTTTTTCAGCCCATCTTGTCCGTGCCAGCCGACCAAGTGCTAACCAGCCTAATCCCACTTTCCAGCTCTTGGTCCGTAGCCCTGTAGGTTACGGCACTTTAAGTGCACATCTAAATGTGGTGAGGGTTTCTGCCTCTACCACCCTTTCAGGCAGTGAGTTCCAGTCCCCCACCACCCTCTGGGTGAAGACATTTCCCTTCATATCTCCTCTAAACCTTCCCCCAAGTACTTTAAATCTATGCCCACTGGTTGTCGACCCCTCTGCCAAGTGAAACAGGTCCTTCCTATTCACTCTATCCAGGCCCCTCAATTTTATACACCTCAATCCCCTCAGCCTCCTCTGTTCCAAAGAAAACAGATCCATCATCTCCAATCTTTCCTCAGAACCAAAATTCTCCAGTCCAGGCAACAGTCTTGTAAATCTCCTCTGCACCCTTTCCAGTGCAATTACATCTTTCCTGTAATGCGGTGACCAGAACTGCACACAGTACTCGAGCTATGTCCTAACCAATGTTTTATTCAGTTCAAGCATAAACTCCTTGCTCTTGTATTCCATGCCTTGACTTATAAAGGCAAGTATTCCATATGCCTTCTTAACCACCTTATCTACCTGGCCTGCTACCTTCAGGGATCGATGGATCTGCACTCCAAGGTCCCTTTTGTTCCACTACAATTTTCAGTGTCATACCATTTAATGTGTATTCCCTTTCCTTGTTAGCCTTCCCCAAATGCATTACCTCACACTTATCCAGATTGAATTCCATTTGCCACTGTTCAAGCCCACCTGACCAGTACATGGATATCTTCCTGCAGTTCAGTTTTCTTCTTCATTATCAACCACACAGCCCATTTTAGTGTCATCTGCAAACTTCTTAATCATACCCCCAATATTTATGTCGAAGTCATTGATAGATACCACAATAAGCAAGGGACCCAGCACAGAGCCCTGTGGAACCCCACTGGAAACAGCCTTCCAGTCACAAAAACACCCATCAACCATTACCCTTTGCTTCCTGCCTCAGCCAATTTTGGATCCAACTTGCCACTTTGCACTGGATCCCATGCGCTATTACTTTTGTGACCAGTCTGCCATGTGGGACCTTATCAAAAGCTTTGCTAAAATCCATATACACTACATCATACACACCGCTCTCCAGGTTACTTCTTCAAAAAATTCAATCAAGTTAGTCAGAACCGACCTTCCCTTAACAGATCCATGCTGACTGTCCTTGATTAGTTCAAATCTTTCGAAATGAAGATTCATCCTGTCCCTCAGGATTTTTCCTAATAATATTCCCACCACCGAAGTTAGGCTGACAGGCCTGTAATTACTCGTTCTATCCCTTTCTCCCTTTTTAAACAAGGAAACAACATTAGCAGTCCTCAAGTCCTTTGGCACCGCACCTGTAGCCAGAGGACTGGAAAATGATGGTCAGAGCCTCTACTATTTCTCTTAACAGTCTGGGATACATTTCATCTGGGCCGAGGGATTTATCCACTTTCAAAGCTGCTAAGCCCCTTAATACTACTTCTCTCACCATATTTATCTCATCTAATATTTCACACTCCTCCTCCCTCATTGTAAAGTCTGCATCGCCCCTCTCTTTTGAGAAAACAGATGCAAAGTATTCATTAAGAATCATACCCATGTCTTCTGCCTCCACATAGATTTCCTTTATGGTCTCTATTAGGCCCACTCTTTCTCTAGTTATCCACTTGCTCTCAATGTATTTATAACACATCTTTGGATTTTCCCTGATTTTACTTGCCAACATTCTTTCATGCTCTCTCTTTACTTACCAGATATATTTTTTAATTGCTCTCCTGCACTTCTTGTACTCCTCTCGAGTTTCTGCCTTGTTGAGTTCCTGGTATCTGCCATAAGCTTCCCTTTTTTTCTTTATCTTACTCTCTATGTCCCTTGACATCCAGGGGGCTCTAGATTTGTTAGCCCACCTTTTTTTTTTTATATAAAAGGAACATACTTGCTCAATACCCTCAGGATCTCCTCCCACTGCTCTGACACTGATTTACTATCAAGTAGTCATTTCCAGTCCACTTTCGCCAATTCCCATCCCATCGCAGCAAAATTGGCTTTATCCCAATTGAGAACGTTTATTCCTGGTCCCTCTTTGTCCTTTTCCATAACTATCTTAAATCTTACTGAATTATGATCACTAGCACCAAAATGCTCTCCCACTGATACCCCTTCCACCTGCCCCTCTTCATTCCCCAAAACTAAGTCCAGAACCACCCCCTCTTGTTGGGCTTGTTACATATTGGCTAACGAAGTTCTTCTGAATGTATTTTAGGAATTCCGCACCCTCTGTACTATTCACACTACCTTTTTCCCAATTAAGGTAGTTGAAATCCCCTATTACAGCTCTATAGTTTTTGCACATTGCAGCAATTTGCCCACATATTTGTTCTATCTCCCTCTGACTGCTAGGGGTCTATAGTGCACTCCCCGTAGTGTGATCACCCCTTTTTTGTTCGTTAATTCAACCCATATGACCTTGTTTGATGACCCCTCTAACATATCATCCTTTTTCTAAATTGTAATTGTTTCTTTAATCAATACTGGGACCCTCCCTCCCTATCCCATCTAAAAACCCTGTAACCAGGAATGTTGAGCTGCCATACCTGCCCTTCTTTCAGCTATATCTCAGTAATAGCTATAATATCATACTCCCAAGTGTCAATCTATGCTCTTAGCTCATCTGCCTTATTTCCCTTACTCCTTGCATTGAAGTATATATAATTTAGTATTGCCAAACTCCCCTGTTGTCTATTTTCCAGCCCTTGTTTCCTCTGTGTTCCAAATTCAGTTTCTACTTCTCTACTGCCCAATCCCAGCTTTGCTTCTCTCCCACTGAATCTATTCTCCGGTTCACATCACCCTGCCAAGCTAGCTTAAACCCTCCCCAACGGCATTAACAAAATCTCCTGCAAAGATTCTAGTCCCGGCTCTGTTGAGGTGCAACCCACCCAACTTGTACAGGTCCCACCTCACCAAAAATGGTCCTAATGCCTCAGGACTCAAAGCTCTTCCGCCTACACCATCTCTCCAACCACTTACTCATCTTCTCTATCCTGCTATTTCTGTATTCACTAGCATGTGGCACTGGCAGTAATCCAGAGATTACTACCGTTAAGATTCTGCTTTTTAATCTCTTTCCTAGCTCCCTAAACTCTGCCTGCAGGACCTCATCACTGTTTCTACCTAGGTTATTGGTACCGATGTGGACCACAACCTTTGGCTGTTCTCCCTCTCCCCTTATCTTGCAGCTGCTCGGTGACATCCTTCACCCTGGCACCAGGGAGGCAACATACCATCCTGGAGTCACATTTGCGACCACAGAAATGCCTATCTGCTCCCCTGACTATTGAATCCCCTACCACTATTGCTCTTCCATTCTTCTTCCTCCCCCCCTGCGCAGCTGAGCCAGCCGTGGTGCCGTGGACTTGGCTCTGGCTGCACATCCCAGAGGCACCATCGCCCTCACCAGTACTCAGAACAGAAAACTGTTGAGAGCGAGATGGACTCAGGGGACTCCTGCACTACCTGCCTAGTACTCCTCCTCTGTCTGGTGGTCACCCACTTCCTCTCTGCCTGCACATTCTTAAGTTGCTGGATGACCACCTCCTAAAACTTGCTATCCACGAAATTCTCAGTCTCACAGATGCACTGCAATTACTCCAGCCGCCGCTCAAGCTATGAAATATGGAGCTCGAGTTGCTGCAGCTGGAGACATCTCCTGCACACATGGTCGTCCAGGCTGGGCAAAGTGTCCAGGACTTCCCACATGCCACAGGATGTGCAATCCACAGGACTGAGCTGCCCTATCATGCCTCTAGTTAATAGACTCGGAACTATCGAGTAGAAATAAACTCTAAAACTTATGAAAACACTCCCAACAGCTACTCAGCAATCAGCTTATTTAATTAGAGGTTTTTTAGATTGGAAATATCACTTATGCTTACTTTTTCTTAAAATTGATTTTAATCTTCCCACTCTTTCCAAATAAACCACTCTGCTCAAGTCCAGGCAACTTCTGTTAACTTCAGTTTAAAGTTCTAGGTTTAAATCAAAATGTTAAACTAGATTTCACTATGTACAGCTTCTACTTACCGAATATTACCAGAAATTCCCATTCTTTCCAAATAAACCTGTCCTGTATGTTCTTTTGGGATCACTAGCCACTAGATGGTGTCACTGTTGAAGGCCATTGGGCTGCACACACGTGTGTGCAGCCCAAGTATAAAAGGACAGCCATTTTGTATATCAGTCACTTTGGGCCTTAATAAAGCAGAGCCAAGATCATACCTCTTGGAGTTAAACAGTACTCAGTCTAACAGTTATTGCATACACAACAAAAACACTGCTTAAGTCAATTCTGTGCAGACCACTCTGCTCTGAAAAACTGTTGACTTTTATTCTCTTAGGGGCTATACTGAAGGGTGCAAAATTCACAAGCGCCCCCTCACCCCCCGTAGTGTTTGGGCTCATTCAAAAGGAAATTTAATTTGGAACTATCTACCAGAACGTTTGAAATCCTAAAATGCTTATGGAAGAAACTATGAACTTTAATCGAATTTTGGATTTTAAAAGACAAATTCAAGGCTGTGGGCAGGCCTAAAGAACTAACAGGAGACAACTTGATTATTGGAATTGTCTGGGTGTTGGGACTAAGTTAACTTGTCTGGAGAAATGGGTATTCGAGAATTCTTCTCCACAAGAGACATTAACATTACAATGAATAACCCAGAGATAGCCAACCATCAAGCTGAATCTGGAAAATCGTTTCAGCATATACATCACAAAGAGGCCCAATCCAGCCTGTATGCGAAAAACTAAGCACAAAAGGACATTGCAATTACCAAAGCTAATATTTCCATCAGGAAACAGTTTTTGAACATCAACCCACCCAAAATATATTATCTTTTAACGAGCCCGCCAAAATATTACAAAGAGTCAAGCCCGCCAAATTTAAACAAAGAATTCTGAACTGATTTAGCGCCAAGATTAGAACCACTCAACCCGTATAACTGGCCCCTGTTTTCAACAGAGATTAGGTTGCTAAGTAGCTACAAGGTTGCAACGACCTCAGATGCCATACTACACCAGGTGCTATACTGCGAGTATGCCATCAAGACAAGGAGAGAAACCAACACGACAGTTGTAAACTAACTTCTCCAGCCTCGAAATCCTGAAGTCAGGAAGAACATCACCATCGTGGCAGCAACCAACCAGAACCAACGTGGCACCAACGAAAAACCACTGCGATCGACAAAACTCGAAACAAAACTCCAACGGGAAAAAACCGAAGAATCAAAAAGTTGCCACTCTACAATCTAAGGCCTGACTACCAATAGGTGAAAACATTACTTAGAGATACTTTGAACCTATCTCGAACGAAGAAAACTGGGTACTTACCCCATAGATCCAAAACGCACCTTACCGCATCAGCGGACTCAACCCAACTGAAGATTGCGCAGTAAGAAGTCTTCTCCGACGTTTGGGGTACGGCAAGCAGAACCTACAGAATTCAACGAACCCCGAAATCGCGAACTATCGCTAACTGACCAGAAAGGATTGGTAAGTATAGTCCCTGCCTGCCCTGGAGTCTAACCTAGCTAGAATTAGGTATTGGGAGGTGGGAGGTGGGAGGTGTAATTTTTACTGTAACCCCCTTTGAATGTTTAATATATTGTTCTTTGAGTGATTATAAGTTTGATATTGATTTTATTACAGACAAGAAAATACAAAGTTCTTTTGCACCAACCCAGTGTCCTTTGCAATTTGTCACATCCCCCAAATAAACCCAGAGTCTAGAACCCAAGGGAGTTGGAGCGATTCGAACCGCTCAAGTAGGTCAGAGGTGAACCTGACCCCCGGGACCACCCCCTTACAATACCCAATTTACATGTGTTGACTCAGCACCCGCATTCTCTGTGATTAACACCTATTCAAGACAAACACTTACAGCTGATTGACAGTTAACTGCCAATGGCAGGCAACTTCTGTTAACTACAGTTTAAAGTTCTAGGTTTAAATCAAAATGTTAAACCATATTTCACTATGTACAGCTTCTACTTACCCAATACTTACCAGAAATTCCCACTCTTTCTAAATTCCCAAATAAACCACTCTGTTTGAAGTCTATCACTATCCTTCTCACTGTTCACTATACTTCCAAGTTTTGTGTCATCTTCAAATTTTGAAATTGTGCCCTATACACCCAAGTCATTAATATATATCAAGAAAAGCAGTGGTCCTCGTTCTGACACCTGGGGAATACCGCTGTATACCTTCCTCCAGTCCGATAAGCAACCGTTCATCACGACTCTCTGTTTTCTGTTACTTAACCAATTTCATATCCATGCTGTCACTGTCCCTTTTATTCCATTGTCTTCAACTTTGCTGGCAAACTTATTATATGGCACTTTACGAAATGCCTTTAGGAAGTCCATGTACACCACATCAATTGCATTGCCCTCATCAACGCTGTTACCTCATCAAAAAACGAAAACAAGTTAGTTAAACACGATTTGCCTTTAACAAATCCATGCTGGCTTTCCTTAATTAATCCACACTTGTCCAAGTGACTGTTAATTTTTTTTCTTGAAAAGTGCAACATCCCCATCAACACCTGGGAATCCCTGGCCCAAGACGGCACAAAGTGGAGGAAAAGCATCCAGGAAGGTGGCGAACACCAAGTCTCTACGCCGAGAGCAAGCTGAAGCCAAGCGTAAACAGCAGAAGGAGCACACGGCAACCTGAGCACCCCACCCACCCGTTCCTTCAACCACCGCCTGCCCCACCTGTGACAGAGACTGTAGGTCCCGCATAGGATTCATCAGTCACGAGAACTCATTTTTAGTGTGGAAGCAAGTCATCCTCGACTCGAGGGACTCTGAGGCAGCGACCATATGGTATTATTTTAACACATCTCTCGTATGCAATGTGTAAATAAATACCAAAGCCACAGCATTGAATCTGCTGTCTTACAAGTGTGAAACACAAATAACCCATGACACCACAGCCTGACACAAATGAGTTACATTGGTTCATCACATGAATACAGAACCTCCTCTTCCATCCATTTCTCTCCAATGAAACTATTTCACCTATAAATTGTTTCGCATTCATTATGGTAAACAACTTTTGAGGTCATTCAAGCCCTTCAAATATGTTGAGCATTCACTATACATTTCTCTAGCACATCACTTTTTGCAAAAAGTGATTATCCCAACAGCAATTGAAAGTGTCAGGAATCAGCAGACTTGCATGATGAGAGAATACAAATATTAGAATTCTGATAGAATGCTCCAATGAGTGGTAGGTGTTATGTCTTTAATACTCTTATGAATGACTCAAGGTCTAGTATTGTACTTGAGCTGTTGTGACCTTAGTCCCATTTATTGTAACTCCAGAGTGAGGCCAAAGCATGGTGGGCAGCCTTTTATACTGGGACCTGCAGACCTATGCAGGTGACCATCAGGTCTCCCACCGCAGTGCCCTCTGGTGGCACACCTTGTGACTATACAGTTAGTATACATGGTCTACATGCATGACATAACTTCCCTCCAAGTCTTTAATGCAAATTGACTCATACATTGACGGTGACCTGGGCTTTGCTCTTCCTGGTTGACTATTGGAGGGTCGCTTCCAGCTTGGGTGGGTTGGTAGTGAGATTTGTTGCCAGTGGAGGTCCCAGTGGTTTCTGGTTGTGAGTCCATGACTACTCCATTCTCTTTCTCTCCCCCTCCCTCCCCACCCCACCCACAGAGAGATAGTGCTAATGGCCCATTACATGGAAGTTGCATTCAAGTTCATCACATGGGTTTTAGATTTACATCTTGGTACAATTTTTGGGTGGATTACAGTTGTGTTTCTTTTTGTCTGGTACATTTACATGATCAGTACATGTATATCAGTACAGGTACACAAGGACAGTCTAGTTCCAGCATGGCCGGATGAGATCCAAGTCGTCTGGTGGCGGTACAGCGTCCCATGCTAGTGGGTCTGTGGGCGAGGTGAGCTCATTTTGCTTAAGTTGTCAGAGCTCAGGGCTCTTGCCATTACTCCTAGTGTTGGGCAGGCCCAAAGACAGCTGATGTGTCTGTGACCTCCCTGTTCTTTTCGTTTGCACAGTGTCGCTGATGCTTCCTGGAAAGCAGTCTGAGCGATTGAACGTTTCGTCTAAGCGACGGTGGGGCTGCCTCGTCTTGTCTAGCAGTCAACAGGGGACTGCTGACTCGCTTGCCTTGAGGGCACCATTGTGAGCACTCTCTAGTTTGGGATCCTGGCTGGTCCAGGTCTCGTTCGGAGGAGCCGTTGTGGGTGACCCTTCGCTCTTGGGCATTGCCGTGGTGGCGAGTGGGTTTGTGGGCTGCGCCTTTTCCACCGGGGTAGTGGGCGATGGTAGCCAACTGCGAGCATTTTACTGTTTCTGGCTCGGGGCGGTTCATGCCATTGGGTGCCTGCAATGTTAAACCGATCTGAGGCAGGGTATCGCTACTGGTGCCTCTGCTCTCCGGGGATCTTTTACTCTGCGGCTTGTCTACTTCTGTCAGCTGTGGGAACATTTTATGATACATCGTTCTGGTCCCGGGGACGCAGGCTACAGCATTGGGTAGCCCGCTGGAACTGTATACGAACGTTGGATATTCGCCCGCTACATTCGCGGATTGCAATTTGCACCAGACATTGAAGGAATGCAAAATTCACAAGAAACCCCCGTGTTTGGGCTCATTTGAAAGGAAATTTAATTTAGGATTATCTACCGAAAAGTTTGGAACTCAAGTGCTCATGGCAGAAACTACGAACTTGAATAAAATTTTGGATTTTAAAAGACAAACTCAAGGCTGTGGGTGGACCTACGGAGCTAGCAAGAGACAGTCTAATTAAGTAAAGCTACCTGGGTGTGAGGACTGAGTTAACCTATCTGGAAGAATGAGTATTCAAAAATCCTTCCCCCACAAGAGACATTATCACAAAATCACCGAGGTAGCTACCCATCAACATGGGTCTGGACAACCATTTCAGCATATACATCACAAAGAGGCCCAATCCAGCCTGTATGCGAAAGACTAAGCACAAAAGGGCATTGCAATTACCAAAGCTAATATTTCCATCAGGAAACAGTTTTCGAACATCAACCCACCCAAGACATATCAACTTAACGAGCCCGACAAAATATTACAAAGAACCACCAAGCCCGCCAAAAGTATACAAAGGATTTGGCGGCAAGATTAGAACACAAATCGTATAACTGACCCCTATTTTCAAAAGAGGTTAGGTGGTTGCTAGGTAGCTACAAGGCTGCTACTACCTCAGATGACACTTTGACTGACAGACTAGCACCATACTACGCTGCATCATCAAGACAAGGAGAGAAACCAATGCGACAGCTGTAAACTAACTTCTCCAGTCTCAAAGTCCTAAAGGAAGGAAGAACATCACCATCGCAGCAGCGACCGACCAGTCAACGTGGTATCAAGGGAAAAACAACCACGATCTACTGTTAACTATCAAAAGGGTTGGTAAGCATAGTCCCTGCATGCCCTGGAGTCTAACCTATCTAGAATTAGGTATTGGGAGGTGGGAGGTATAATTTACTGTGACCCCCTTTGAATGTGTAATGCATGGTTCTTTATTGGAGCGATTTGTGATTTTACAAGAACATAACAATTAGGAACAGGAGTAGGCCATCTAGGCCCGAGCCTGCTCCGCCACTCAACAAGATCATGGCTGACCTGGCCGTGGACTCAGCTCCACTTACCCGCCCGCTCCCCATAACCCTCAATTCCCTTATTGGTTAAAAATCTATCTGTGATTTGAATACATTCAATGAGCTAGCCTCAACTGCTTCCCTAGGCAGAGAATTCCACAGATTCACAACCCTCTGGGAGAAGAAATTCCTTCTCAACTCGGTTTTAAATTGGCTCCCCCGTACTTTGAGGCTGTGCCCCCTAGTTCTACTCTCCCCGACCAGTGGAAACAACCTCTCTGCCTCGATCTTGTCTATCCCTTTCATTATTTTAAATGTTTCTATAAGATCACCCCTCATCCTTCTGAACTCCAACAAGTAAAGACCCAGTCTACTCAATCTATCATCATAAGGTAACCCCCACATCTCCGGAATCAGTCTAGTGAATCATCTCTGCACCCCCTCCAA
Source organism: Pristiophorus japonicus (assembly GCF_044704955.1). Classification (NCBI taxonomy): domain Eukaryota; kingdom Metazoa; phylum Chordata; class Chondrichthyes; family Pristiophoridae; genus Pristiophorus; species Pristiophorus japonicus. The sequence goes on from NC_091977.1 coordinate 414,163,606, forward strand.
AGCGAGTATATCCTTCCTTAAGTAAGGTAACCAAAACTGCATGCAGTACTCCAGGTGCGGCCTCACCAATAACCTGTACAGTTGCAGTATGCCATCCCTCTCGCAATGAAGGCCAACATTCCATTCGCCTTCCTGATTACCTGCTGCACCTGCAAACTAACCTTTTGGGATTCATGCACAAGGACCCCCAGGTCCCTCTGCACTGCAGCATTTTGTAATTTCTCCTCATTCAAATAATATTCTCTTTTACAGTTTTTTTTTTCCCCCAAGGTGGATGACCTCTCATTTTCCAACATTGTATTCCATTTGCCAAACCTTAGCCCATTCGCTTAACCTATCCAAATCTCTTTGCAGCCTCTCTGTGTCCTCTACACAACCCGCTTTCCCACTAATCTTTGTGTCATCTGCAAATTTTGTTACACTACATTCTGTTCCCTCTTCCAGGTCATCTATGTATATTGTAAACAGTTGTGGTCCCAGCATCGATCCCTGTGGCACACCACTAACCACCGATTTCCAACCCGAAAAGGACCCATTTATCCCGACTCTCTGCTTTGTTAGCCAGCCAATTCTCTATCCATGCTAATACATTTCCTCTGACTCCGCGTACCTTTATCTTCTGCAGTAACCTTTTGTGTGGCACCTTATCAAATGCCTTTTGGAAATCTAAATACACCACATCCATCGGTACACCTTTATCCACCATGCTCGTTATATCCTCAAAGAATTCCAGTAAATTAGTTAAACATGATTTCCCCTTCATGAATCCATGTTGTGTCTGCTTGATTGCACTATTCCTATCTCGATGTCCCGCTATTTCTTCCTTAATGATAGCTTCAAGTATTTTCCCCACTACAGATGTTAAACTAACCGGCCTATAGTTGCCTGCCTTTTGTCTGCCCGCTTTTTTTTTTAAGTTTGACCTTGTACCTTTCCTTGTATTGTTCTTTATTAGAGTGATTGTAAGTTTTGCCTTGTATTTTCTTACGAGTAATAAGCCTGTATTACTTTGACTAATAAAACCAAGTTTTTTTGCATCAAACCAGTGTCCTTTGCAATTTTGTCACCCCCTCCAAATAAATCCAGAGTACAGAACCGAAGGGAGTGGGAGCAATTCAAACCGCTCAAGTTGGTCAGAAGGGAACCTGGCCTACTCAGAAACCACCACCCCCCCTTACAACATCGCTCAACATTTTGTTCATTACAGCTGGACTTTTACATTGGTTACCAATTTCAAGCAGTTCATTCAAAAATGGCGGGTTGCTGGCCTCCTTTAAAATGGCCTTACTACTTTTACCCCAATTGTCTTCCTCGCGTGGAACCATGTATCGTTACTCCATTAGCGCTGCACCTCGTGGTTTGGACGCCATCTTTTCCCTGTCCATGATGTCGACTGCCGCGATCTTCTTTCCCAGGGATTCTGCCACAGAAGCTGGGAAGGCGCCCTCGGATCCAATCTTCCTCCCCTAGAGACCTGCCACTGAAACCGGGAAGGTGCGTTCGGGTCGTCTCAGCCGGATCATCGCCACACAGTCGTGATGATCGGTCTGTGCCTTGGAGGCTGCGCGGATCTGCACTCCGGTGTATGGTCCAACCAAAGATGGGGGCTTGCTCTGCCTCTGAGCACGGGGGACGTCGATCGCTGGAGGAATGAATTTTCCCCATCCATCTTCTTCCAAGTAGCGTTGGTCCATCACCTGAAACAATCCACAATGGTAAATTGTGCACCGCGCCATCATGGGATACACTTACATCCGTACTACCAACAACTGATATCAGTTCCTTGGTGTAGGTGTGCAGCTTTGCCTGAACTGGGAACAGCTGGGTCATTCAGCTTGATCGTTCCATAGCCCCTCAAAGGCTTCCTGGCTCATTACTGACTGACTTACCCCCGTGTCCACTTCCATGAAAACTGGAACGCCATTTATCTCGACTTCCATTATCACTGGAGGACAATCTGTGGTGCAGGTATATACTCCATACACTTTGTCCTGGGACTGAGCTGCCTCTCTAGCCATCTCCTCGTAATCCGCGCTGGATTCACAGCCATCTGCTAACTCCTCTTCCACGTGGTGAGTCACAGCTCTTTTGCACATTCGCTGGAGGTGGCCCTTTGTGCTGCAGCCTTTGCACACACAGTCAATGAATCAACACTGATGAGCCCTGTGATTACCTCAACGCCAGCATGGTGCTACTCGACTTAAATTTGCACGCCTCGGCGGACTCTGAGTTAAAGGACTCGGGGGCCTGTACGCTCTGCCCTAGGCAGATTCACGTTCAACAGTTCTGCCTGTGAAAGGCGCCATTCTATTTACAGTACTTGCCGGGTTTGAATCATGAGAGTGAGTCATCGTCTACTTGGAGCTGTAGCTTGAGGTCATGAACGCCTGGCTGATGCTGAAGGCCTTCTGCAGAGTGATGGTGATTTCGGCAGACCCTGTGAAGCAGAGCCTCATGCCCGATGTTAATTATGAAGACGTTCCGCAACGCATAGGCGAGAGATGCGCTAAATTCACACGGTTATGCCAGCCTCCTGAGGTCGGCAGCATACTTCATGATTTATTGGCCCTCGGGGTGGTGGTGTATATAAAATCGGTGACTTGGCCGTGAGGATGCTCTCCTTCGGTTTGAGTTGCTCCCGAATTAGCACTTTCAGCTCCTCGTATGACTTGGTCGTTGTTTTCTCTGGTGCAAGCAAGTCCCCGACGAGGCCGTAGACTGCAGGCCCACAACTGGTCAACAGGATAGCTCTGCTCTTATCTGCCAGTGTGGCCGGATCATCGCCTACCAGGTCGTTTGCTACGAAATATTGGTCGAGCCGCTCTGTAAAAACTTCCCAATCTTCACCCTCTGAGAACTTTTCTAATGCACCTAGGTTAGTCATTTTTGTGTGAAAGTTCGTAATCTTGTCGCCAGTGTTTATGTCTTCAATATTCTTATGACTCCACGAGGTCTAGTATTGTACTTGAGCTGTTGTGGCCTTAGTCCCATTTACTGTAACACCAGGGTGAGGCACAAGCATGGTAGGCAGCCTTTTATACTGGGTCCAGCACACCGATGCAGGTGATCTTCAGGTCTCCCACCGCAGTGCCCTCTGGTGGCACACCTTGTGACTATACAGTTAGTATATATGGTCTACATACATGACAGTAGGATTCAAGGTTGCTTCCCTCCCTGCCCAGATTTTCTCATCCTCCCAATCTGAAGGCTGCAACTCATGCTGGAATACAATTCCACTGGCACCAACAGTCCCGTAATAAATCACCCAAGTCTTCAGCCTAACAATGATCAATAGCAAGCTATTGAATCATGGTGAGGTTTACATCTTGCAGAACTCCCTAGATTCTAGAATGGTACCTATGGATTGGAAGGTAGCAAATGTAACCCTGCTCTTTAAGGAGGGAGGGAGAAAAGAGGGAACTATAGGCCAGTTACTTGACATCAGTAGTAGGGAAAATGCTAGAATCTATTATTAAGGACTTGGTAACAGGGCATTTGGAAAATCACAATATGATTGGGCAGAGTAAACACTTTTATGAAAGAGAAAGAGTGATTGACAAATGTATTAGCACCTTTTTGTGGGTGCAACTAGCAAGGTAGAAAAGGGGGAACCAGTGGATGTTGTATATTTAGATTTTCAGAAGGAATTTGATAATGTGCCACATAAGATTAGGGCTCATGGGATTGGGTGTAATATTAAATTGAGGAACAGTTAACAGACAGACATAAGGAATCAACAGGTCATTTTTGAGATGGCAGGCTGTAACTAGTGGAGTGCCACAAGGATCAGTGCTTGGGCCTCAGCTTTTTACAATCTACATCAATGGGCCTGAAATTCCAATCGAGGTCTTCCCACAGGCAATCGACTAACAAAGTTAATAAAGATGCGCAGCTACTTGTTCCTGCTGCTCCCGTTCAAATTTCTGAACCTGAGGCCTTCACTCCCATGCATCGGAACACGTGCACATCAGGACGTGTGCAGGGCTGGAGCTGTAGTCATATGGCTCTGGGCAGGCAATCAAGGTACAGTATTTTCTCATTCATAATAATGGGAACTCCGGAAGTTGGAGTTCCCATGATGAATGAGAACTCGCCCCCCCCACCAAAAATACAAAACACTAAAAAAATAGAAAAAGACTACATATTTAAGAATCATTTAAATTAAAGTTCTTATAAAAAAATATATAATTACCCTACTTTTTTTTTTAAAAAAAAGATGCTTTAAAATAAACTTACCGTAGTGGGGAGGGTTTTTAATCAATAAAATGTGTTTTTCTAATGTTATTTTAAAATGTTTGTGTATTTTTAAACACTTGTGCCTGTAAAAGTAGGCTGTACACCTGCTTTTTCAGGCGCAAGATTTTTTGAGGACATTTGCAGGGCAAGGTATGCGTAAATATTGGAAAATTTGCCTTGCAAGTGTCCTCGCTCCCGACATGCGTTGGATCTGTCAGCCAGAAACTTGACAGATCGGAAAAGCCGGTTTTCAGCGCATGCACATTGCACGCTGAAACCCGGCTTTTCCGATACCTTCCCGGGTCCGTAGAAACTCCGTACGGATCCGGGACATCGGAATTTCAGGGCCAATGAATTAGATAAGTGTAATATTGTTTTGGTTTCCATATTTACGAAAAGATATACTTGCTTTGGAGGCAGTTCAGAGAAGGTTCACAAGGTTGATTCCGGGAGATGAGGAGGTTTGACTTATGAGGAATGGTTGAGTAGGTTGGGCCTCTACTCATTGGAATTTAGAAGAACGAGAGGTAATCCTATCAAAACATATAAGATTATGAGGGGGCTTGACAAGATGGATGCAGAGAGGATGTTTCCACTGATGGGGGAGACTAGAACTAGAGGGCATGATCTTAAAAATAAGGGGCCTCCCATTTAAAACAGAAATGAGAAATTTCTTCTGAGGGTTGTAAATCTGTGGAATTCGCTGCCTCAGAGAGCTGTGGAAGCTGGGACATTGAATAAATTTAAGACAGAAAGAGACAGTTTCTTAAATGATAAGGAGATAAAGGGTGATGGGGAACGGGCAGGGAAGTGGACCTGAGTCCATGATCGTATTAAATGGCGGAGCAGGCTCAAGGGGCCATATGGCCTACTCCTGCTCCCACTTATGTTCTTATGTTAATATATCCAAGTTTGCTGATGAGGCAAAGCTAGGTGGGAAAGTAAGCTGTGAGGAGGACGTAGGGGTTGCAAAAGGATATAGATTGGTTAAGTGATTGAGCAAGGTAGCAGATGGAATATACAGTGGGGAAGTGTGAAATTATTCACTTTGTTAGGAAGAATTGAAAAGCAGATTTTTAAAAGTTTTAATAAAAGCTGAAAGACTAGTAAATGTTGGTATTCAGAGTGATTTGGGGGGTTCTTGTACACAAATCACAGAAAGCCAACATGCAGGTAGAACAAGCAATTGGAAAGACAAATAGTATGTTAACCTTTATTTCAAGGGGATTGAAGTACATGAGTAAGGAAGTCTTACTGCAATTATATAGGGTTTTGGTGAGACCACACGTTTGGCTTAGGGGGCTATATCAAAGGTTCATTAGATTGATTACTGATAGGAGAAGGCTGTCCTACGAGGAGAGAGTGAGTAGATTGGGCCTATATTCTCTGGAATTTAGAAGAATGAGGTGTGATCCCATTGGAATATACATTTTTTTTATTAAAAAGGACTTGACAGGGTAGATGCTGAGAGGTTGCTGCCCCTGGCTAGAGAGTCTAGAACTAGAGGTTATAGTCTAAGGCTCAGGGGTCAGCCACTTAGGTCTGAGATGATGAGAAATTTCTTCAGTCTTTGGCATTCTCGACCTCAGAGGGCTGAAGATGCTCAGTCGATGAGTATATTCAAAACTGAGATCAATTGATATTTGGGCACTAAGGGAATTAAGGGATATGGGATTTGAGGATAGTGCAGTTGATGCAAAATCACAGCCATACACATTAAATGGTAGAACACTGAAGTGTAGAGGAACAAAGGGACCTTGGAGTGCATGTCCACAGATCCCTGAAGGTAGCAGGACAGGTAGATAAAGTGGTTAAGACAGACAGAGTGCTTGCCTTTATTAGCCGAGGCATAGAATACAAGAGCAGGGAGGTTATGCTTGGACTGTATAAAACACTAGTTAGATCACCGCTAGAGTAGTGTGTGCAGTTCTGGTCATTGCAGCGATATGATTGCACTCGAGAGGGTACAGAGGAGATTTACGAGGGTCCTTTTCAGAATGGCAGGCAGTGACTATTGGGGTACCGCAAGGTTCAGTGCTGGGACCCCAGCTATTTACAATATGCATCAATGATTTAGATGAAGGAATTGAATGTAATATCTCCAGGTTTGCAGATGACACTAACCTGGGTGGCAGTGTAGCTGTGAGGAGGATGCTAAGAGGCTGCAGGGTGACTTGGCAGGTTAGGTGAGTGGGCAAATGCATGGCAGATGCAGTATAATGTGGATTAAATGTGAGGTTATCCACTTTGGTGGTAAAAACACGAGGGCTGATTATTATCTGAATGGTGACAGATTGGTAAAGGGGGAGGTGCAAAAAGACCTGGGTGTCATGGTACATCAGTCATTGAAGGTTGACATACAGGTACAGCAGGCAGTGAAGGCGGAAAATGGCATGTTGACCTTCATAGCGAGAGGATTGGAGTATAGGAACAGGGAGGTCTTACTACAGTTGTTCAGGGCCTTGGTAAGGCCACACCTTGAATATTGTGTACAGTTTTGGTCTCCTAATCTGAGGAAGAACATTCTCACTATTGAGGGAGTGCAGCAAAGGTTCACCAAACTGATTCCCGGGATGACAGGACTGATATGAAGAAAGACTGGATCGACTAGGCTGGTATTCAATGGAATTTAGAAAAATGAGGGGGAATCTCATAGAAACTTATGAAATTCTGACGGGATTGGACAGGTTAGATGCAGGAAGAATGTTGCCGATGTTGGGGAAGTCCAGAACCAGGGGTCACAGTCTAAGGATAAGGGGTAAGCCATTTAGGACCGAGATGAGGAGAAACTTCGTCACTCAGAGTTGTGGGCATGTGGAATTCTCTACCACAGTAAGTTGTTGGGGCCAGTTCATTAGATATATTCAAAAGGGAGTTAGATGTGGCCCTCATGGCTAAAGGGATCAAGGGGTATGGAGAGAAAGCAGGAATGGGGTACTGATCATATTGAATGGTAGTGCAGGCTCGAAGGGCCGAATGGTCTACTCCTGCACCTATTTTCTATGTTTCTATGTTACCAGGAGTGGAGAATTTTAGGTATGAGGACAGATTGGATAGGCTGAGTTTGTTTTCCTTGGAACAGAGGAGGCTGAGGGGAGACCTCATTGAGGTGTATAAAATTATAAGGGGCCTAGATATAGTGAATAGAAAGGGTCTATTTCCTTAACAGAAGGGTCAACAACCAGTGGGCATAAATTTAAAGTAACTGGTAGAAGGTTTAGAGGGTTTGAGGGGAAATTTCTTCACCCACAGGGCTGTGGGGGTCTGGAACTCACTGCCTGAAAGGGTGGTAGAGGCAGAAACCCTCACCACATTTAGAAGTACTAGGATGTGCACTTGAAGTGCTGTAACCTGCAGGGCTACAGACCTAGAGCTGGAAACTGGGATTAGGCTGGGTAGCCTCTTTTTGGCTGGCACAGACATGATGGGCCAAAATGGCCTCCTTCCGTGCTGTAAATCTCTATGATTCTATGATTTTATTGAATGGCAGAGCAGGCTTGAAGGGCCATATGGCCTACTCCAGCTCCATATCTTATGTGCTTGCAACCAAGTAAAATCACATTCTCACCCAATGCCTCCATGTGCACATTTTCCAGCAGTTTGATGGAGTGGTCAGGAATATGGCTGCTTGCTATTGTAACTGTTCCTGCCCCTAACCCTTTGGAGTACTGAGATCCATTGTAGTGCTCACACCACTATCTTAGACAAGATTAGTTAACTCCATTATTGAAATTCTCCATGTTCTGGCAAACCTTTATCCCTCAACCAGCATCACAAACAGATTAACTATCATTTATCACATTGCTGTTTGTGGAACATTGCTGTGTATAAATTGGCTGTCGTGCTTGTACACATTACAACATTTAAAGAATGTTTAATTGGCTCTGAAGGACGTTATGATGTCCCGACGACATGAAAGGTTCTATAAAAATGTAATTTACTTTCTTTCGTTCTGTCACAATTCAACCGCCATGGATTAAGGTGAAGGATAGATGGAGAGAGCTGATCGCGTGTGGTCAGTGCTTCGATGCTGAGGATGTTGGCCTGGTCGAGGGCGCTAATGTTGGTGCGTCTGTCCTTCCAAGGGATTTGTAGGATCTTGCGGAGACATCGTTGGTGGTATTTCTCCAGCGACTTGAGGTGTCTACTGTACATGGTCCATGTCTCAGCCATATAGGAGGGCAGGTATTACTACAGCCCTGTACATGAGCTTGGTGGCAGTTTTGAGGGCCTGGTCTTCAAACATTCTTTTCCTCAGGCAGCCGAAGGCTGCACTGGCGCAGGTATTGGATCTCGTTGTCAATACCTTCTCTTGTTGATAGGAGGCTCCCGAGATACGGGAAGTGGTCCACATTGTCCAGGGCCGCACCGTGGATCTTGATGACTGGGGGACAGTGCTGTGTGGTAAGGACAGGCTGGTGAAGGACCTTTGTCTTGCTGATGTTTAGCGTAAGGTCCATGCTTTCGTACGCCTCATTGAATACGTCGACTATGTCCTGGAGTTCAGCCTCTATGTGCGCAGAAGCAGGCGTCGGCCACATACTATAGCTCGATGACAAAGGTTATGGTGGTCTTGGAACTGGCCTGGAGATGGCACAAGTTGAACAGCTTCCCACTGGTTCTGTAGTTTAGTTCCACTCCAGCGGGGAACTTGTCGACTGAGGTGGAGCCTCACAGTCGACAGCGAGGAAGATTGAGGAGAGAGTTGGGGCGATGACGCAGCCCTGTTTGATCCCAGTCCGGACGTGGATTGGGTCTGTAATGGATGCGTTCATAAGGATCACGGCCTGCAAGTCATCGTGGAGCAAGCGGAGGATGGTGACGAACTTTTGGGGGCATCCGAAAACTGATAGACCCTTGCGGTTGAGTGTCAAAGGCCTTTGTAAGGTCGAAGACAGCCATGTATCAGGGCTGGCACTGTTCCCTGCATTTTTCCTGAAGCTGTCGCACTGCAAAAATCATGTCCGTTGTGCCCCGTAGGGGACGAAATCCGCACTGTGATTCCGGGAGGAGCTCCTCGGCCACAGGGAGAAGACGGTTGAGGAAGAGTCTAGCGACGACTTTCCCAGTGGCTGGAGCAGGAAGATTTCTCTGTATTTGCCGCAGTTGGACTTGTCCCCTTTTTTAAAGATGGTCACGATCACTGCATCTCAGATCTCCCAGCATGCTCTTTTCCCTCCAGATGAGAGAGATGAGGTCATGCATTCGTGCCAGTAGTGCCTCTCCGCCATACTTCAGTGCCTCAGTAGGGATTCCATCCGCTCCCGAAGCCTTGTTGCTCTTAAGCTGTCTTATAGCTTTTTCTACCTCATGCAGTGTTGGGGTTTTACTGAGGTGGTGGCGAGTAGCATGCTGCAGGATGGAGTCGAGAACACTCGAGTCAAAGGCAGAGTCTCGGTTGAGGAGATCTTCGAAATGTTCCTTCCAGCGGGCCCTGACTGCCTCGGTGTCTTTGATGAGTGTTTCCCCGTTCTTGGCCAGCAGTGGGGTGGGGCCTTGGGTGTTTGGACCGCAGGTGGTCTTGACTGCGATGAAGAATCCTCGCACGTCATGGCTGTCAGCCAGCTGCTGTATTTCCTGTGCTTTCTCCATCCACCACCTGTTCTTCAGGTCACGGGTTTTTTGTTGGACCTCAACCTTGCGGCATCTGTAATGCTGCTTTGCTGCTCCGGAGTTGGGTTGTTGCTTAAGGCTCAGAAATGATCTGCATTTGCGATCTATTAGCTCTTGGATCTCCTGATCATTCTCATCAAACCAATCCTGGTGTTTCCTGGTCCAGTGACCGAGCGTCTCTTTGCAGGAACTGCTTATGGAGGCATGGAGGACAGACCAAGTGCTGTGAGCATTCTGCGTCTCGGGGTCATCAAGGCACGCCAGGTTAGTTGTGAGGCACTGACTTAGTGATTTAGTGTATAGAGCTCTCTTAGCTGGGTCTTTAAGTGCCCCGGCATTGACTTTGAGGCACTGCTTCTGCTGTCCCCTCCGCTTTTGGGCTATGTTAATATCAATGATGGATCGGATTAGGCGGTGGTCCACCCAGCAGTTGTCAGCTCCTGTCATAGCACGGACGATGTGCACAACCTTGCGATCCCTGGCTTGGACGATGACATAGTCGAGCAGGTGCCAGTGTTTGGAGCGAGGGTGTTGTCACGATGCCTTGCATTTGTCCCTCTGGCTGAACAAGGTGTTTGTGATGTCAAGTTCATGGTCTAGACATTTTGTCAGGAGTAGGGTACTGCTGGAGTTTGTTTTCCCTACCCTCTCTCTACTAATCACGCCTCCCCAGAGGTCTGTGTCCTTGCCGACCCTGGCGTTGAAGTCACCAAGGAGGATCAGTTTGTCATCCGCGGGGATTTTGTGAGGTTGGAGTAGAAACCCTCTTTGGTCTCATCTGTTGCATCGAGTGTTGGGGCGTACGCTCTGATGACAGCGACGGCGGGCCTCCACTCCTCCAGGAGGCAATCTGGCCCCTCCCGACACAGCTTCAATTTACACATACAAATGAATAGCTCATCACTCAAATTTAGGTGTTGGATTGGAAACATTTCTGAGATTGTGCCTTTTTAAATGCACTGTGCTGATCCCTCACACCTACTTTAAATACATAATGAGTAAGCTAAGGAAACAAAACAGGAACTTCCCAGTTGCATTAGGTCAGAAAGAGAACTGAAGGGCCTTTAAATCTACCCTAGATTCTACATACAAAGAATGAGGAAGATTGTGACCAGAGTAGGTAACCAGCATCCTTTCGTGTTCATTATATTTCAACATACAAATAAATTATACCAAACCAGTTAAATTCAAGATGGGAACATCTGACACAAGAATAATTCTTTTGTGCAATTCAGTGACAGAAGTATTTGTGGATGTGTGCAATTAGTTGAAAATAGGAAACTTAACTGAAGAATGAGCCCATATATCTCACAAAGC